>NC_072739.1:12214774-12568730 GCF_026930045.1 Uloborus diversus
TAAAAATTTTAAATCATTGAAGCTTTTTCTCCTTATCTTCCGACTATGAAATCGGTACTAATGACGCGTATAAAGGCTTAGAATTGCATTTAAAATTTACTTAACAAGATTATAGCTCCTACTGTATATAATTTGGAAGTTTCAAATAAATATTAAACGCAGAAAACTTCGTTCTTTCAATTAGGGCCAACATTTTTAACGTATGGGTAAATTTTTACTACCATAATTGTGAAAAACGTTAAGTCGGTTTTTAATTAATATCTACCTGTAATTAAAGTTCTACAGAAACGAGGCCAAGCTAAGAACGCTTTCGATCAAGTCACCTTTTGAACGAAAAATGAATTATCAAAATCGGTTCATCTGTTTAGGAGCTACGATGCCACAAAAAGACACACTGATACACACTTTTAAAACTTATTTCCCCTTCCTTTTTGCAACCGGGGGGGGGGGGGGGGGGAGGGATACAAATTAGCTTCTGAAATGATACCTTATAATTTAAATAGGGAATAAAACCTAATTTAACCAGAATTTGAGTCTTTTATTCAAATATTTTAAAATTTTTAGAATAGAAATGATCCGTTTAAGATCCGTCAAAAAAGTAACGGATACAGATCTTTATTTTCCCTCGGATATCCGCGGAACCGGATACGGATATCCGGAACATCACTAGTTTTAACATTGTTGGAAATCCTAACCCAGTAGTCAAAACACGTGTAAGGACTGTTGTGACCAAAAAAAAAACACCTCCAGATGGAATTTTGGCAGCGCTAATGTGGAACGTGCTCGTTTAAGTAGTTACGTACGTTCAAAAAAAAAAAAATACTTTCACAGTTTATCTTTACTTTTATGTATCATTTATAGTGGTAAGTGTAATAGTTTATGAGATATAAATTTTTATAACCGGGGTATTCTTTCATGCTAACCCTGTGTAACCAAAAACAGTTAGAAAAAAAATTCATGCTGCTTAGTCATGTTTGCATTTTGGAGGAACAACATTTTGCTTACCATGAAAATCGTCAGACCTACTCCTTTTGAACATCATCTCCTTAATTTCTGGCAAAAGTATCAGTTTTTTTTTTTCTTTTTCTTTCATTCGCTATAGATGTCATTAGCACGATAATGAGAAACTTGAAATGGGCCTGAAGGTGGCATTATGTTTTTCTTTCACTCTCTGAGGCAGAAGACTTATAGGTGTATAATAACGCGGCATCCTCGGTGGATTAAGAGATTTTGTTGGCGAATCCTCGGTGGGACTGGAAGACCCGTTTCATTTCCGTCTTTCGAAGAAGAAAAAGACATTTGTAATGAGTGATGGACTGGGCTTATTGGGTTGTGTAGTTTCTGGATCAGCAGAATTAATCAATTGGTTCCAACGAAATCAGTGAAATCCTGTTACAACGAATACCACTACAACGAAATATCCCTTTCAACGAAATGAATTTTCCTCCCAATTTAATTGCTGTTACATTGTTTGAATTCCACCAAAAAAAATTCCCGTTACGGCAAACAAAATTTGTACTCTTTATAACGAGATTTCACTGTAGTAGCACCCCGTTATGCCACGGGAATTAAGGGATTTGGTTTGTACCCTTGTTATAACACAACCACGTTATAGTGAAACTTATTTTTATTAAATAGCACATTGCAAATGTACTTCGAATGGGCAAGACGTTTAATTCAATATCTGTTGGATATGTATTGTACTAATTACCGTTGTTTATTCTACTGAAGTTACGTTACGAAATTACTGCACCTATAGTAGGGGCAAAACAAAACTGGCAGCATTATGAAGACTGCGCAGATAATACCAGCATTATGACGCTGCCAGGTTAGGTTTGCTCCAACTAGAGAATATTTAATGAACTGCATTTAAATAAAAATATGCATAAACAAAAGAGAAGTTAATGTAAACTAAAAAATTGCAAATCATGGCCGTATCACGTAGTGTTTATTTTTTAACTGCAAGTACATGTTTATGTGATACCTACTGCGTGGCACGTGACAGGGAGAGGGGGGGATAAGGTAAATTTTGACACCATAAGACAAAGGATGGGGTCTTACATGTTAAAAAAAAATTAATATCATTTATGGACATATACCTCATGCTCTTTTAAAATTAAAGTCAGGTTCCAATAATTTTATTACGAATCTTTAATTTGCCTAATCTGTGCAATGGAATTCGACTCCAAACAAAATCTCAACGGCATAATTACATGAAGGGTGCAGGGGAAAAAGCCCTTTAGTCAAAAAAAGCTATTTTTGAGAAAAACGCATTTGAATGTTTAACTGTTGGACTTACTTTTTCCCCAGTACCAGTGGCGGCGATTTGGGGGAAGGGGGGGGGGGAGGGCAATCGCTTCCCGACTTTTTATGGTAAATTTATTAATTATTTTTTTTCCAATTTAGGAATCAAAACTAGAAATTATAGAAAAAAACAGACATGGCAAAATGTTCAGAGCATAATTATTTGCTTAAGCTGATTGAGAGATGGGGTTTCCCCCCGTACCCTTCATATGATTTAGCATATTGTTCTTCCAGGACCAGCAGCAGGTCAGTTAGCTCATTATACCCTCGGCTTGCCATGATTAATACAGATTTCCCTTTCCGATTTGAGTAATGACAACTTCCAACGAAAATTTATTTTGCCATCACCATCAACAAATCTGAAGGCCGAACGCACAACTTTTCGCAGTACAACGTTAACGGAACATTGCCTTACTTATGAGGAATTACATGTTTCGCTCTCTGTCTCTCTCTCTATCAAGAAATGGGGTGAATAAATTTGTTTTAAAATCTCATAAAAACGAAACAAAAAATGTTGTGTACTATGATGTTTTCAAATAAACAGAACCTGCGTAACATTTATTTAAGATACATTTTTCAACCTGAAAAAGGTTGTTGCGGCCGTTAGTAAGTATATAAATGAACATATTCACAAAAAAAGCATAAAGTTTTATAAATGTAGTTGATTCGCTAAAAGTTCTCCTTGAGTGAAATTTAAAAAAAAAAAAAAAAAAAAAAAAACTAAATTTGAATATTTATGACATTTTTCTCGATTTACAGATAGAATACATAATCGCAATTGATATCAATCTACGTGATTTCGTGACAAATTCTGAAGCAAATGAAGTTCCCCCTCTTTCTTCGCCGTAAGTAAACAAGTGTCATCTTCTTTCACATTTTGCGCGATTGGATACAGACATAAAAAATCATGTCTTTCGAAGCAAATAACAAATGTACATAAATATCGAGTGTGGACCTATTAAGTAATATTAATTATATTTAATGAGCCACTTACATTTGTAAGATAACTATCCAGGCCTCATCAATGATCACTTTCCTCCCTCCACCCCTCTTTTTTTGTAGTAAGAGCTGAATACTGGTTCCTTCAAAATTTGTTTCAAAACATTTTGAAGAAATAACGAGCAATTGATTAACTTTCTTTGGAAATGCTTTTGTGCCATATGATCATCTTCGCAAATGAAACAAAATTGAACAAAGCGTATACAGTATTTTGCAGAGAACCACGTTGGAGCATTCACAAAAATTATAGTCATTTCAAAATCTCGAAATTTGGTCATAAAAACCAATGAGCTAATAAAAGTAATTCTTGAATATCTTCCCAAACACTACTACTCTACGAAAGCTTAATCAGGGCTTCTTAACGGGCGCCACAGAAAATAATATGAAAATAAGGGAGCCATGAACCTTGTGAAGGGGGCCATGGTTGACTTGATTAGAACAGGTAAATTATTTACAAAAGAGGACAATATAATTCACTAATTCTGCTCAAATATGTTTTACGCATGAATATTTTTGAGGAGCTAAACTAGGTTTCATTTTTACTTCCTTTTACAAACGAGCTGATGTGTGCATCACATAACTCCCTTTTACTCCAATTTAATGTCATTTTCTCATTATTGGCAGTTTTAATATGATTCAATAGTTTACTCTCTAAATATCACCAACAATGGCCAAATAAAAACCAGATTTAAAAAAAAAAAAATTTTAATCGCCAAATTTGTCGCCAAGTTGGTGACAAAACTCTGCGACCAAAAGATTGGCGATATATCGCCAAGTGTCCGCCAAATTATAACACCACGTGAGTTTACATCGAAATTAACAACGATTTCCCCCCGAAAAGGGACAAAAGACCCCCCTTTGGAGCATACGAATGCAACCAAAAAGGAAGGTGCACAACTAGACCTCACTAGAGGTCTACGTACCAAATTTCAACTTTCTAGGACATTCCGTTCTTGAGTTATGCGACATACATACACACATACGCACATACATACGTACATACAAACGTCACGAGAAAAATCGTCGTAATTAACTCGGGGATCGTCAAAGTGGATATTTCGGGTGTCTGTACGTTCCTAGGCACATATCCACGTGTGGTCGGGTTGAAAAAAAACTTAACATTCATTTTGGAGTGAGCAAAATGGAAATTAAGGCCGATTTTTGGGTGAAATTTTTTTCGCGAATACAATACTTCCTTTTTTGTAAAAGGAAGTAAAAAAGGTTGTATTCACGAAAAAAATTTCACTCAAAAATCGGCCTTAATTTCTATTTTGCTCACCCCTGAATAAATGTTGAGTTTTTTTTTTTCCACCCGACCACACGTGGATAAGTGCCCAAGAACGTATAGACCCCCGAAATATCCACTTTGACAATCCCCGAGTTAATTACAACGAGTTTTCTCGTGACGTCCGTATGTGCGGATGTGCGTATGTATGTCGCATAACTCAAGAACGATATGTCCTAGAAAGTTGAAATTTGGTACGTAGACTCCTAGTGGGGTCTAGTTGTGCACCATCCTTTTTGGCTGCATTCGGGTGTTTCTAAAGGGGTCTTTTGTACCTTTTTGGGGTTAAATCATTGTTAATTTCGATGCAAACTCAAGTGGTGTTATGATTTGGCGGATACTTGGCGATATATCGCCAGTCTTTTGGTCGCCAAGTTTTGTTGCCAACTTGGCGACAAATTTGGCGATTTTTTTTAAAAATCTGGTTTTAATTTGGCCACTGTTGGTGATATTTAGAGAGTTAACTATTGAATCACATTAAAACTGCCAATAATGGGGAAATGACATTAAGTTGGTGTAAAAGGAAGTCATGTGAAGCACACATTAGCTCGTTTACAAAATGCAACATTGTAATACTGTTTCGTAGTTTTCCGAATCAGCAAGCAAAATTAATCTGATAAGGTAACTTTTAAGAGGTCATCGTGGCTTCTCGCGACTTCCCATCGGGAACTCTCGTTTGATATCTTATACGAACAGGATCAGAGACGATTTTGAGGTTCATAAGGGGGACACAAGGCAAAAAAGGTTGTGAAACCACGGCTTATGCCACGATGAAATTATTTCATAAATAGTAAATATAAAATAATAATTATAATTATAACTAGAAAGTCGCCCGTCAAGGTATGACAACGAAAAAAGCTTCTACATTTGAACGAAGCCATCGCCTGTTTGGTGATAGTTCGATAGTTGAAATTGTAACCCTAACTCCAGTGGATGAACCCTAAACTCCAGTAGATAGCGTTCATTGTTTTCGTTTCTTCATTCCCCTGAAAAGACACAAAGACACAGTCTTACCAGTAAAACCGTTAAGTTGCCGGATCGAGTTCAGCCTTGTCACGATAAAAGCCTTTCCCTGCCTCTTAAACATTACCAAAACATATTATCAAATTATCATGCCGTGGTGCGAGTTTCATTGTTGAAACACGTGGGTTACTCGATCATAGGCTATTTATTATATATAAGAGGATACATTAAAAAAAAAGTGTAATCGTAGAAATGTTTTCAAATAAAGATAAAATTAATTGTTTGTAGTAAATTTATTATTTTAAGTGCACTTATTCTTTTATTTTTTAATTTTAAAAATTATTTGTATAAATTCTTATAAATTGGCTTCAAGAGCTAAATTTATTTTATTTTAATGTTTCTATTTTAGAAACTTTTTTTTTTTTTTTGAGAAAGAGAAAGATAGGAAAAACATGTCCCATTAAAATGAATAATTATGCATTAAAACTAATCATATTTTTATTCCGAAACATAAACATCAAGGGAAACGCTTTATTTATTTTTAGTACTGGAACTACACCAAATATCTTTTTCTTCTCGAGGATAAGGGCACAAATGTAATTTTTAAACAATCTTGGAGTGAATTGTAGCTTTAAAATGTATTCTGAGTTTTAAGTCTTAAAGCAGGAAAAAAGAACTGAATGACGAAACTCAGTATTATTTCCATGACAGTAAATAAATGATGTTCCTCACACACTTTGTGCATCGAATGTCGTGTAAATGAAGATTGAATGTCTGGTAGGAGAGTAAAGGCACTTTTTTAACTTTTCATCTCACCAAAAAAGTATATAAGCAGTTTGATTTTCTACCCTGAGTTTCATTCAATGTTTCTCATCATTCCAGTTTTTTTTTTTACATTTCCAATTCATTAACTTTTTTTAAATTAATTTTTTAGGCTTAGTGAAGTAAAATATTTCGCCGGAAGTAGGGTGTGGTAGTTAGGTGTTGGTCTCTTTTTCTCAAAGGTACGTGTTCAAACCCGGCTCTAGTTGGTGGATATTCATGACACAGAAAATAGCCAGAGTCCATGTCGTATGATGACGAGGCATGAAAAAGATTCTTTGAGTATTTGTTTGTCCTTGAATACTCTTGGCAAAATACTAAATTTCTCTGATATGTGGAACCCTTTTAACTATCCCATTTTTTTCGTAGTAGCCCTGGTATTTTCTTCAATGGCATAGTTTGAGTGCAATATTGCGAAAATAGTTTACTTGCAATAAAAATGGAGTTTGCTTCAAATAAGTTCATAAGTTGGTATTTGCTACATCTTTTGTGACAAAAGAGTGGAAGCGATCAAGAGTATTTTCAAAAAATGTGTTGTCATTTACAGAGAGCCGAATGGGGGATTCTTTTCTTTAAAAACTAACATTCAACAAACCCAGTCGCAGTACTATGTTATGCGTCAAGCATTCCATTGGTTTCTCGTTTCTAGGGTAAGCCTCAAGCTGGACTGCGGAATGAACTTGGCTTCCTATCCACATGATGTACAGCAGTGCGAGATACTCGTCATGAGCCGTAAGTTCTGAGTTTCTTAATCTTATATTGTGATGTTCTGTGCGTATTTTTTTATACACCAAAACCAGTTTTTGTGCGGTCTTTTTTTGTGTATGCGGTACATGAAAATTATTTATAAAACGAGCGGAAATTATTTATAAGACGAGTGCGAGGTAGTATCTTCAAAATGATGACAGGGGCATCCCGATGAGAAGTCACTGTGACCTCCCAAAAATTTCCTTTTTCAGGAGTCGGCAAAATTATCATCACTTGGTATATTTTGATTTCGTTTACTACGAGAGACTTTTTTTATGCGGTCCCTATCCGTTGCATAAAAACAGGTTTAGGTGTATTACATCACTTAAACTTTGTGAGCCCCCCCCCCCCCCCCGCTTCAGTGGTTCTCCTCCGAGGATCTCTAAGGGGTTCGTATATAACTACCAAAAATTGTATGAAAATTTATTGACTATGCTAAAGTTGAATTACAAAAAAGTTTAATTATTATTGTGGGATCGCACACTGAAAAAAAAAAAAAAAATCTGCACATTTACAGGAAAATCTCTAGGAAACTGGGAAAAAAACTTTTCTACAAAATGCAGCTTCTTCTTTAGCAACGCTACTTAATAGGACCTGTATCATTACTAGAAACCACTAACGCAGCCAGAAATACCTTTTAAAGAGGATTTTTTTGATCAAAAATGCGGAGGGGTTTTTCGGTGAAAAATACCTTATAGAGGGTTTTTTTAAATCAAAAATACCTTCTGAAGGTTTTTTTTTTAAAGATCAAAACAGCCCTGTCATATGCATAAACTACTGCATTAGAATTTGCATTAAAACCAATGGCTCTGGGGGGCGTCCCCCCCCCCCTTCGCTGCGCCACTGCTAGAAATCTTTATGGAAGCCCTATCTCATAGAGGTTTTCTAGTAGTACTGCATTTTTTTAAACATTGCACATTAAAACAAAGATACTGTTATAATTTTCTTTAGCTAACTTCTATTTAAAAAGGATATTAAGAGCTATTAAGCGTTGCTGTAAAGTGCTTTTGGAAGTTTACAGCAACTGACTTCCGCGAAAAAGGATTTTCGAGGTATTGAAAATTATTAGTTCGATACCTGAAGAGCAAGTACAGAAATAATCTTATGTTGAGGTTGATTTGTGGCTGTAATTGACCAAGCTGAAGCTGAACATGTTCAACTTTGGAAGAAAAAAAAAGTGTTCCCACTAATACTATAATAAAAAGTTTGTAATAAAACGTCCATCAAAATAAAAATTCTCGTTTTTAATATAAAGTATAGGATTGTGGAGCAAATTTAAGTTAACTTACTTTTTTTTTCAATGAGCAAATTGGAAATTTCTTCTTGAAATTACAGTTTATAAAGAAAGAAGAATGTATTTTGTACTAAAACTTGCTTTGAAATGTTATTTTTCGTTTTTGACTGTAAAGTTGTACATTCAAATTTCACTTTGAAATGCATGGGACAAAGGAAAAAAAATATTTTTCTAATGAAATATTTTCTATTTGATTTTTTAAAATGTTTTTCGTCACATGAATACATATATAAACAAATTAATTAATTGTAAAACAATAAACGAATAAATAAATAAATGAGCTAATTAATATAAAAGTAAAATTAAATGAGTGGACAAAACAGTGAGTGATTAAGAAAAGAAGTAAATGAGTGAATTGATGAATGAGAGAATGCAAATAAATTAATTAATGAATGAATATGTAAGTGATTTAATGAATGAATGAATATGTAAAGGAAATGAACTATTTAACTTCGCTCCTTCCACTTTGCCCCGCTTAAGATTTAAATTTTTAAAATCAAAACATATACGTTATCAACTAAATAAGTACTGCACTGGACATCAGTACACCCGAATTATTATTCAAAATGTTAATTGCAAAAACTTTATTATTTTATAATAACAAAAACTACTTTTATAAACCACAAAATAATACAGAATATAGGTAGCAAATTTCGGAAATGGCCTGTAAAATTGTATACCTTGATCTTTAGAGCAATTTATTGTTTCACAGGAATCAACTATATGTTTAAGAACATAGTTAAAATATTGATAGATAGATGGCGCTACAAACTGAAAATATTTTACGATTTATTTCAATTTGCCTCACATTCGTCTACTTCATGTGATTAAACTTTGACCGTTTTACAATTAAACTTTAACTACTGAACCAACTACGGTATACGCCCCAAATGTCGCGGCCAAAATGTCGCCAGTCCAAAATGTCGTCGGGACAAAATGTCGTCGGTCCAAAATGTCGCCGGTCGGAAATGTCGCCGGCCCAAAATGTCCCCGGTCCAAAATATCGCCGGCTCAAAATTCCCTCGTTCAAGTGATACGAAAAATTTAAATATACGTCAATGCTTTTCAGCATAAAAGTTGCGAAAGAATGCTAATTGCCTTTCAAAGTAAGTTCATTGAATTATTTCAAAAATTGTCTTCTGTCTTAATTCGTAAGCTTCAGACATATTCCAGAAAATAAATAGTATACAGGAAAACATACGTTTTTCTGTATATTATTGCATGCGTAAACATTAGGGTGGTTACAAAAAATCGATTTTCGAATTTCTTCGGCGGCAACCCCCTAAAATGTGCCAATGAACTAGAAAACATGATTTGCAAAGTTTCAGCTCAATCCGATAATATTAACACGTGCCGCAAAGAGGCCAAAGTTATGAAAAACAGTGATTTTTAGCAAAAAATCATAGTTTTTCTTCTTTAAAACCGAAACTTTTCATCCTAGAAACTTCGTTCTGGTCTCATTTTATAGGAAATTTTATTCTCGTGATGAGTTATCTTATCCATTTTTAAACAAAATTTATAGAATGGTACTGGGCATTTTTCAGGTCAGATCATGGAAGACATCATCAATAAGAAATTTTCATGCAAAGATCTAAAAGTATTACAGTATTCAATTACATTTATTTGCTTTTTGTTGATTTTAATTTATCCATTAAAAAGGTTTCATTTCAAGGTACTTTAAAAGTTAAATGCAAATGCAACAAATTGCTGATTTAAAATAAAGTAACTAAGTAGTTCAGAAGAGAAAGCAGAGTTGAAAATTACAACAAAAAAAAAAGAAAAAGAAAAAAAAATCTAATGCATTTTATTGCTTACACTGTTAAATTATACATAATTATGTTATTACTTTTTATTGAGAAGATAAAGTGGTAATGGCTTATATGACGTATTTTGATGAATGTGGAAAAATGTGCCTGCATTCGGACATAACATATAATAGAAACTCGTTAGTTAGAAATTAGTTTTACACCTGTTTCAGCTGTGCCATTGACAACCCTTAAACTGTTTACTATCTTATTAGCTTTAATATAATATTGGTTTTCACACTATTCATCAAGATCAGTATTTAAAAACTTTGTATCGATTTCGAATCTCTGTAAAAAATGTATCTCTTAAAAAGTTTGAGGAGAAATGAAAATTATTATCATTTTCATTATCTCCTACTTTGAATTTTAATTTTGCAGTCTGCTTTGTTTTGATCTTTTTTTCTTTCCCTAAAGTATCATCAAAAAAGGAAAATGCAACCTTCTCTGAGTTCAGGGACCACAAATAATTAATTACTTTAGGTAGTTCTGTGCCTATAACATCTTCATAAATACTCTTGTATTGAACCAAAGATTTTACTACACTGTAAAAAAAATTCGGAAACGTTTCTGAGTATATCGTGCAGCTGCGGTTCATGAAATTTTCAAAAACGTTTCTGAGTATTTCGGAATTCTCTTTCTGTAATTTCCGGAAACGTGTCTGAGTATTTCGGAATCCTCTTTCTGTAATATCCAGAAACGTGTCTGAGTATTTCGGAATCCTCTTTCTATAATTTCCAGAAATGTTTCCGAGTATTTTGGAATCCTCTTTCTGTAATTTTCAGAAACGTTTCTAAGTATTTCGGAATCCTCTTTCCGTAATTTCCAGAAATGTTTCTGAGTATTCTGTGCAGCTGTGGTTCATGAAAGTTTCGAAAACGTTTCCGAGTATTTCGGAATTCTCCAAACAATTTTCAAAAACGTTTCCGAGAATTTCGGAATCCTTTTTCCGTGATTTTTTCTAAAAAATAATTCTTTACTATAGTATTGCATGCCATATCAGTTTCAATTCTTTCATATCTAAGAGCAATGAAACAAGCAATTTTAGAATCATTCGTGGATTTTTTTTTTCTGAATTTCTAATGACAAATAGCATGGTTAACAGCATAACATATGCACAGTTATAAATTTTTGAAAATTTATGAAATAATATAGTAGTTTCATTCATAATCACAAAATCGTCGGGGGAGGGAAGGGGAGTACTTTCTCAAAAGTGGGATTGTTTGTTAAACAATATTAAACTTCAGTTTTTCTCTCAATATTTTCAAGACAAAATTATCAACATATTGTATTTTTAATGCAGAACTTAAAAACATATCTTGTATCAAACTTGATAGCTTTTATTTTCGGATAAAATTTGACAAAACTTACCTACACTTGGCGTTCCGAAATTCGCTCACGTCAAGTCAATTTTTTGACGAACAAAGGGTACCGAAAAGTACCAACAGAGAAATTGATGAATTTAAATATGACACCAAAGTCCCCCTGCTGGAACCATTCGGGTTTATTCTTCTGTTCTTGCCCTTTTCCAGTTTATCACAAATATAGATACTTAATCAAAATAGGTTACTGATTTTATTTTTAGAGTGTGCGCAAAATGCATTATATATTTTATTTATTAAAACATTGAACTCTATTACATGATTATTCCATTTCATATATACGAGAGTCCCCCCCCCCACACCATAAGAGTGATGGTGCACCCATAAAATGATATAAAGTGGCCCCCCTCCCTTAAAAAAAGCAACCCCTTGAAAATGTCAATGGCACAGTCTGCGTGGTGAACGCCCCTCGTCTTCTCCCCATATGTGCATTGCATATTAATAACATAGTATTTAAAAAATGATCACTTTTAAAACGATGACATGAAATAATATTACTTTTTATTTCGGCATGTAAATGCAGCTGTTCCATTTTTGCCACTGACTCATTCCTCCTGACTGTCCTACATTAAACTAGTCTATCCACGAAGGAAATGTTATTTTCGGAACAACTAATGTCAAGGAATTTTTTTATTGTTAACCACATTTAACAAAATGGATAAGCAGATGAATTAATTGCATAACTATGTTCTTACTAATAGATAATATGGTCATTTTCTAATGGTATAAATATTCTTAAACGAATGAATAAATTATAATAAAAAAAGACAATACTGGCAAATTTTTGTGAAGCATATTACAATACTAGAAAATATTTGCCTTACCATATTTTTAATGAATTAAACAATTGATTTTTTTTTCTTTTTGAACCAAAATGTATGTACATCCAAGTATTTCGAAAAAAACTTTTCTGTGTTTGCTTCTCAAATATAAATCTTGTTTCTTTTGCGTAATTAATCAGTTTCAGTTGGTTACAACAAATAGTACACCGCGCACATGTAGGATAACTTGAAATTAATTCGATAAACCCAAAAAACAGTTACAATTTTAGCCTCATCAAATGCAAATCAACAAAAATATAAATGTATATAACAACATGTTTTAAAATATTCATTAATACTTACAAGTGAACATGAGCGGAAGAAAATCTAAGTACCTCCATTACAACTGAATAAGTAATCCAAAGGGTTTCGCTTCATTAAGTATAAACACGGGTGTTGAAACTATTCACGCTTGAACACACAATATATATCTAATTATGGTCGCATTGGAAATTATAAAGAAGCAAATGGTTATTAACTAACTTAATAGCTGCGTATATCGTCTAAAAAATCAAGGGCAGTCCAAAATGCAAAGGCGTAAAATTAGTTTCGACACATTTTACTACTCTCTAGACATGAAATAACAAGTAATCCAATGCTAAACAGTTGCTGACTGCAGCAACCATAGATAAGAAAAAAATAAGTTCTCGTTATTTCCGACTCATTGGCGCCCGGGTTGGAAGGATGAAATAGGTTTCGAAACGTTGCGTCATCACTTCCGCTTCTAGATATCTTGAAATAACAAAAAGCTTTCTGAATATTGAGGTATTCGCTATTGGATGAAGGATTCCTACTATTTCGGAAACGTTTCCGATATACCAAGAAACGTTTCCGAAATTTGTTACAGTGTAACTGTAGATCTTGGTTGGGGGCCAAAGCTGGATCGCAGACAATCAACCATACTTTTCCGTAAATATTGTTGATAAACAACCAAATATCTTCAATACCTTTTATCTTTAAATCTATTAAGGAAAACTGATCCCTGAGAAGATATATTTTTAAAGAGTATACGAGGGCAGTGAGAAGCAAAGGAATGTAATGAAATTTTCGAGATAATCATTGCAAATAATAGGGGAACGTCTCCTCTGCTTAGGGACAAGAGATGGTACTAGTAGCTCTGGTAGGGGCTGTTATATAGCATGATTTAGAAAAAAAGTTCAATGAAAGCCTACTTAGGATCTGCACTTTAAACGCATTTTATAAGGAACTTTAAAAAGTCCACTTATATCCCTTTGCTTCTCACTACGCGATATGGCCTTTGCCATCCATCTTGTGTGATGAATAGCGCCAGGTACTCGAAAAGTAACATTGTTTAGACAAAGACTGCCTAAATAAGTTAAGCACAGATGAATGAACTTCTTATAAGCATCCCTAAGCTGCTACTGTTTTTATTTCGCAGAAAGAAAGCTTGAAATTTCACCTGGATTGCTTATTTTGTTTTTAATCTTCTATACTTGCTTTGAATTGCTTCTTGTCTATACCATTCATCTTGAAATTCTTGAAAAACATCCGGTTGAGGACTAATGGACGTACCTATTTTGCAAATCAAAATTGCTTTCAAACCGACTTCTAAGATGTGGTGCTAAATACAAAAACTTTTTCTGTAACAACTGTACTCACAAAACGCAGGTTTGTACTGCAGAAAGGAGCCATAAAATGACTGTCATTTTAACGAAAGCTCTAATAAGTCCTCGTCTAAGAACACAGGCCACCTTCCTGGGAATCGTAGTTTTTCCTTTCTCTGGGGGGGTCGAAAACCCTTACAAGACTGGGATTTTTAAGCTAGTGTTTAGCGCTGACCCCCGAGGAGGAAAGCAACGTTCCGTATTTATGGCCTCTACAGCTAATTTCATAAGTTTTACATGCAGTTGTTTGTTTTAGCTTTGAGTTTTAGAGACATAACTATAGTACAGTGAAATTCTGTTACAACGAACTTCAAATTATCGGAAATTTTCTCCGTTGTAACGAGTTATTAGTAGTAATGAAATTCAAGCAACGTAATAGAAATCAAATCGGAGCTGAAAAATGTCTTTCGTTGAAACAGATATTTCGTTGTATCGGTATTCGTTGTAACAGGATTTCGCTGCATATATTTCTGATAATATTGCTGTTTTTGCTCTGATAGCTTAACAGTGTAAAGGGGGTTACAACCATTAACTAAAAGAAGCAATACAATTTATATTATAATGATTCGTTCTTTTTACGCGATTTTGAGGATATTAGCTACGACCTGACTTGAAAAATCCTGAATAATGTTCAATCGATTTTTACAAGAATTTAGATGAGATTAGACTTAAAGAGAATGAAATTCCCTATAAAATGAGACCAGAACGAAGTTTCTAGAATGAATTGTTTTGGTTTTACAGATGAAAAACTACGATTTTTTTGCTATAAAATCGCAATTTTTCGTAACTTTAGCCTCTTTGCGGCACGTGTTAATATCATCGAAATGACTTGAAACTTTCCAAATCACATTTTCTGGTCTATTGGCACATTTTAGGGGGGTGCCGCAAAAGATTAGTTGAAAATTTTTTTTCCCCATGTACCTTGTGACCACCCTAGTAAACATGCGTGAGGATTGGTGCAACGGAATTTTCTTTCTTGTTTAATATGACTGCTATATTTCAAGACGTAATGCAAGGATTCAAACAAAAAAAATGGTATGGAAGTAAAACTAAACGGAAACAGGAACTATTTGTTTTAAAATGATTTTTTTAATTATTTGCGCGAGTCATAGTTAGTGTACTTAAGTAAACATTAAATTTAAATGTTTCCCTTAGATCGTCTCAAGATCAGGCAAGAGATAAAGAGGGTGACTGAGCAAGATATATTTAAAAAAAAAAAACCTAAATTAGTAAAATTTGACTGTTTTTCTGCAGAATTTTAATTACTAGGGATATTAAAAACTGAATTAGCATTCTTTCACAATTTATGTAGCAAACATTTGCTACTCGAAAGTTCGATTCCTTCCAAGAAAAAATTATTCGTTTATTTATTACTAGAAAGTCGCCCGTCAAAGTATGACGGGTGAAATTTTGCTTCTAAATTTGAACGAAGCCATTGCCTCTTTAGTGATATTTTGATAGTTGAAATGGTAAACCTAACTCCAGTAGATTAACCCTAAACTCCAGTAGGTATCGTTCATTGTTGACCATTTTTTCGTTTCTTCATTCCCCTGAAATAACACAGTCTTACCAGTAAAACTGTTAAGTTGCCGGATCGAGTTCAGCCTTTCCCTGAATGTTAAACACTACCGAAACATAATATCAAATTATCATGCCGTGTCGCGAGTTTCATTGTTGAAACACACGGGTTACTCGATCATTGGCTATTATTTATATGAGGATTATTATCATTAATATAGTTTTCTTTTTAAACTACCAAACCATATATAGAGTTAGAATAAAACCTTTTTTAAGCCCATTTTAATATGAAGTCTAATTCTTTTTCACGTTTGTTGCGATTTCATTCTGGCTGGTGATCGGAAAAAAGACAACGAATTCAAATTTGCATCTCTTGCCATTTTCGACTGGTTTGTTAAGAAATAAAGTATTTGTAATTGATTTCAGCATATATGCAAAGTTTTTAAAGGAATTTTCAATTGCAGATTAGAAGAATCGAATGTTGGGTACCCCTTGTTTTCGTCATTTACAACAAACGTGATAAAGAAAAAACAATAATAATGTACGTGAAATTAAAATATAGAAACCTGATATTGGGACCATTTTAGTTTGAAACCTTAAACAAAGTTTTACCAGTAAGTTTTTTTTTTTCCCTGAATTCTGACAACAACAATTTAAAACCCCTGGTAGAACAAGAACAAGTTTATGGAAAAAGGCTGCGCGCTCGAAGTCAGAGTTGAACTGAGTTTGGAGTAAAAGCATCGGAGTCGGAGTCGTGAGTCAAAAGTTTGAAATTCCAAGAGGTCAGAGTTGGTCATTTTCCTTCAAAGGCCTCAGGTGTGCCAGTGCTAGCGCAGCTCACTGTAAAAAAATTCCGAAACGTTACTGATTATTTCCGTAGAATATTTCGGGATTTCGCAGGTTTTTATCCACTTCCTGAGAAAATCAAGTATCTTTGTCAAAAAGTTTCCTGAATTGTTAAAAGTGGCACAAGTGCAGACTACTCACTGTTGTGAAAAATACTTAAAGCTACCAGTTTAAAGGTTAACTGAGCGTATTTAATACGTTTATCGGCTTTAGCTCGATTACGGCCCGTCCAGATTGACAAAGCTCTCAATAAGAGCGAATAAGTATCTGGATTCAGTAGCTTTGCAAGAACTGCTTTCGAGTTAAATACGTGGTACTTGTCTGCAATTCTATCTTAGCTTTGGTCATGTTTCCAATAATTCTTTAGGCGCTCTCTTGGAAAAGCAGGAAGGTGTCAAGCTATTATATTAACCTATTAAAGTTTTCTCTAAAGGTTCTAAAGACACGAATGGCTTTAATCGGGGGAATTACTGAATTCTTCAGAAAGATGCCAGAATATTTTCAGAAAGGTTACTGAGTTTTAGCGAAAATCATGCCTGTTATTTGCAAGATATGTTACTTGCAGATACTAGACACATTAGTAGCTCATTATTTTCCAGCAGCGCGTCTGAATTTTTTTTAGTGTTGGAAAAGATGTCAATCTGATTTTGGGGTGAAGGAGTTGGAATCGAAGGGTCCAAAACTCCCAGGGCAAGAGTCAGCCATTTTCCCTCCGACCCTGTAGCACTAATATATAAAATAGTCCCCCCCCCTCTCTCTCTCTTTCAACCTCTCTCTCTCTCTTTTGAGTGATACATTTAAATTTAGTTAATTTTTCATCGTGTATTTAATTACACTGACTTACGCAAACGATGACAAAAATTAACTTAGAACGGAACCTGTTTTTGTTTAGTTTCACTAGCATACCAACTTTTTTTTATGAATCCTTGAATTACTTCTTGAGATATATCAGTCACAAATAATGAAAAAGAAAGGGAAAAACATTCTCGATTGCTCCACCCCCTGGTGTTATTGGCTCGACATCTGTCCACCTGCTGCATCCTAATATTTTATTTGATTCCGGTCAACATTTTTTGAGAACTGTCAGTCATGCAGATCGATGAAAACGTTCAGTTGCTCCACTATCTTGAACGAATTGACGCAAAAAACCACTCAGCCCTAAATCATATATGGGTACTTGCTGGTACCGTTCCAATTCTTACTACAGGTTTTCAGGTAGAATGGCCGCAAAAAATCGGAAACATACACACCTACTATTCTTGAAGAAAAGTTCAAAACAATGCAGCGAACGTCAGAACTAAACGCCGTCAGAACTTTTTACAGTTGGTAGATAGCGAGTCACAAGAAATAAGATAACGTAAAAAATGAAAAGAGCGTATGCTTGTATTCTATATTTATTTGCTGAAAAACAGTCAAGAGTTACGAATCAAAACGGGAGAAAGGTTTTAGAATTTATGAAGAAACTCATTTCTCTCAGTCCCATTTTTAAGGGTGACATTCAACATTTTAAGGCAGTTACCATTTATTCGCAAATTTGATGTTTAACAGCATTGCTGTACAGTTACATTTTTCTTACCGACTGAATGAGCGAATTTTGAACCGGCGACCTTCTAGACTGGCGACATTTTGAACCAGTGACATTTTGGACTGGCGACATTTTGAACTGGCGACATTTTGAACTGGCGACATTTTGGACTGGCGACATTTTGGACTGGCGACATTTTGGGTCGGCGACATTTTGGACTGGCGACATTTTGGACTGGCGACATTTTGGACTGGCGACATTTTGGGTCGGCGACATTTTGGACTGGCGACATTTTGGACTGGCGATATTTTGGACTGGCGACATTTTGGACTGGCGACATTTTGGACCGGCGACATTTTGACCCCAAACCCTGAACTACATTGTAATAAAAGTAGAGTTTTTTTTGTTGGGGAGTTGCGTGGTTACTGGTTAATGATACATATAAAGGCGTACGTGGGCTAGAAGAACTTGAGAACCACTGCTTTGCCTTATTTCTTGTATTGATGCTACATTATTTTCTAGAATACATTTATTGAATTACGATGGAAGCATAGAGAGACCAAACTAATGTCACATGAAAACACATCCATATTTTCATCGTAATGCCTTTCGGAGGTTAAGGACTTTTATTCGGAGTAATTTATCATGCTTTTTTGTGTTAATTGTTAAACGGCATGAAAGAACTACGTTGCGAAATTATCGACGAATGGATGCATGGTGAAATATTGGCGATTAAAGCAAGTTATAAAAATTTGTAGGAATTACTTATCGATTCCGGTAATCTAATGAATCTTGAGTGTATAATTACTTGTATACTTTGCAATGAATAACGGGAAAAGGTCATTCTCAAAAATCGAATAATTCCAAAATTTGATAATTTTTGACATAAACTCCCGATTATCGGCGGTTGGATTATCCGCGGGCCTTTTCACATTTTTTTTTAAAACTGTCATTTTATGTTTATTGACTTTTGTGTTATTTTTTATTTTACTTTTATATTTTCTACATTAAATGTTAGAAGCTAAGCAATGTAGCATTGTTTTTAGCTATAATTGAAATGTATGTGTGAGTGCTACTCGTATTTTTAGCTATTTTACACAGTTGCATCGTTTTTTACCTCTTGTTCGGATTATCTGCGATTTTCGCTTATCCGTGCTTACTGTGTCACCCTATTCTGCCGATAATCCGGAGATTAAACCCTTTTTTCTACATCAGCGGTGGGTAATTGGCGGACCGTGGATGGTCAAAAACTGGATCACCAAAGATGTTTTGGAAGTATAAATTACAGTTTACGGAGGCAACGATATATTTAAGCGCCACTTTTATCACTTTTTCTAGTCTTTTTGAAGTAATTGCATGACTGATTTTAAGTTTTTAAAAATGTGGTTGTTTTTTCTCGACTTCGATAAAAATTTCCAAAAGCATTCAGCAGGAGCCCAGTAAAATTACTTGTCGACCCCTGTTCAACACTTTTTAAATATTTTTAGCAAAAAACTAAATGTTCATTAAAACCTGTACACTTTTGACGTCGTAAGCAACTAAATTTAATGAATTGCTTATAAAAAAGGACGAAGTCCATTTTGCTTCCAAATATGTATAAACATTTTTATACATAGCAGTTGAAAATTGTAAGTAAATTGCCAATAAGATTTAATTGAATAAAAGTATTCAAATTAATTAAAATACTCGATGATAAATACTCTTTATTTCATGTTTATTCATTCTGTTTATTCAATTTAGACTTAACATTTAGTTCACAATTTTAGGTTTGGCCGGAACAGTGCTGATTTTCAGTCAAAATCCCGGTGGACCGGCCGATTTATTTCGCTTCCCGGAATAAGATAAATTTGACAACAGATGCCCATAAAAGTCTAAAGATAGTTAACTATGAAAGATTATTTTGGACAATTAATTTGTCATTTAAAACATTGACTTCTAAACTTAATATCTGATTAGCTTTTCAGGATTTTTACAACAAGATTTGACGGGGTCTGTGGATTTTTTTGTACTTAAATCGGATTTTTTAAAATTTAAATCAGATTTTTAAGTTTTTTTTTAAAAATCTTCAAATATTTGTAGACATTAATTACTTTTACAATTATAAACATAATATAGTTCATACAATAGATAAAAAAGCAACATTTTAGCTATTTTCATTTCATGGTAGTAGCTATTTTTTAATAATAGGTACAACTAGAACAGCTTTCATACAAATGCATGATTCAAATTAGTTTTAACACCCGCCCCCCCCACGCCACCCCCCAGCTACAACCACAAATCCCTCAACTATAATTCTAGGAAATAGTGGTACTACTATTTCCTAGAATTATAACTTTCATACGTTTTAGAAGAAAAATTTCTTAAAATTTAGCAGCTTTCTATGTTTATCAGCGTAGCGTCAACAAATGTTCTAAAACGGATTCAAGTGTTCAATTGGGATGAAGAAGGCAAAAAACCTTGAAAATAAAGCAATCTGAACTAATGAATCCATTCAGTTTACTCTTAACATTAGGATAAGTTCTCTAAATATTCAATAGGCATTTAAGATTTATAAATATGTTAGAATGTTTAGATAAGATGTGATTTTATTTTATGCTTTGCTTAAAGATAAGGTTTCCATCATCATGTATGTTTTTAGTGTTAAAATAATATGTTGAACAGTTACTTTTAACTTTATTAGTCATGGTGAAAAGAAAAATTGGTTGAAATACTGATTAAAACTGAATAAATTTTTTTATTTGTTCTGAACTTATTTTGGAGTAAAAGCAATATTACAAAAGTCTGAAAATTTGTTACACATACGGAAAGCGGGGTCTATATCTATAGTTTTGCCAGTTGAAGTTAAGATTGTATAAAGCAGTATTGTTACACATACGGAAAGCGGGGTCTATATCTATAGTTTTGCCAGTTGAAGTTAAGATTGTATAAAGCAGTATAACTAAATTTAGAGCAACACATTCTAAAAATGCAAAATTCATCTGTAAAAATTAAATCTACTGATTTTAATCAATGATTTTGTTGAAAATCAATGACTTTTTCAAAACCACTTGATTTAAATCATGATTGTAATCGTGATTTTAATCAATGATTTTGTTGAAAATCAATGACTTTCTCAAAACCACTTGATTTAAATCATGATTGTAATCGTGATTTAAATCATGATTTTAATCGTGATTTAAATCAAGCTGATTTAAATCCACGAACCCGGATTTGAACCAAAAAAGATTTTCTAAAAATAGTCCTAGCGAATGAAAAACAAGTACATAAAAATAATATTCAAAAACTTTTATTTCTCATCCAAAGTGTTTCTTCTTAGAAAAGTAACCGATAAATATTAACATGTAAGGAGTAAAATTTTATCTGATTGTGTTATTCATTACTACTCCTGTTATGGGCTCATAATTAGTAGCTATTATTCATAGCATTGAAAATGAACTACCCTCTTAAAACCAGCCGGGATATGTACCCTTTGGAATACTCGCGACGCTGGGGGGGGGGGGGCACTCCGGTGTCCCCGTTAAACATTTCAGAAATCTGCCAAGCACAATTATTATCATACTCTATGGGGAAAAATTACTTTCCAGGTAAAAACGCAGACATTAATTTTAAAGAACAGCATTTTAAACTTTTTTTTTTCTTTTCTTTTTCTTCTTTTTTTTTTTTTTTTTTTTTTGAGAGCGATAATTAGAATTTACTTTTGTATATTTTTAGTTCAACATACAACCGAAAGCGTTATACTTCAGTGGAAGGAATTCCAGATTACGGACAAAATACTACTTGCTCAGTATTACGTTAGCGGAAATTATAGTGCCAATGGGACAAAAAAATACGGAATAGGTAAGTGTCAAGTCTTATAAAGCTCTCATTTTTCAATATGTTTATCAAATTTTGTTATAGAACCAAATGAATGTTTCATTGCTCTTATTATTATTCAGCTTTATAGGAAGTTGAACGTTCTTCGTTGTGTAATGTCTGCAAACGCTAATTGTTTGAAGGAAATGTTGCATTAATAAATCTACGATATTTTTGTACGAAAGAAAAAAAAAAAAACTGTGAATTTTATTAAAATACAGTGGCTCCCAAAAGTGTTCGTACACCGACGACTTTCAATGAAATATTCCCTTATCCATTGGTTAGAATTTATATTTCGGAATAGGTATTTAATTATAAGGTCTATGATCTATTTTTAACAAAACTACATGAAAATTTTTAATAAAACATTAAAACTTGATTTTTTAAAAATCAAAAACCAAAAAGTGCCGGAAATTTTATCTCACAAAAGTCTTCGTACACGTTGAAAAAATGTCAAAAAATTAGTAAATAATCTAACTTTTTACTAAGTTATTATTTAGTAGACTATCATGCAGTAACAACAACAGCTTTTAAGCGTCTGGGAAAAGATTTCATTGTTTTTTCTTTCTTTTTTTGTGCAATTTCTGAGTCAGTGTTCAGCCGCACTACGAGTCTTACTGTTTCTAGTTCGCTTTTCGTTTCAATGGAGAATTTTCGTAATCTAGCCACCAGATATCTCTAAATATATTCCATTAAGTTTAAATCTGGCGATTGAGGAGATATTTCTAAGCATAAGGACAAATTTTGAGGCACCAAACGCGAACGTGTGCTTCTTATCGTTATCTTGATAAAAAACAAAGTTGTTTCCAATTACCAAATTTTGGGCTAATAGTTTAAAATTGTTTTTAAAAATATTTAAATGAACAGCATAATTCATTATTTCACCAAAAAATTCCAAATTTCCAAGTCCTGATACTGAGATGCACCCTCACACAAGAACACCTTCACCGTCCTGATTAACTGATCCAACTAAGTTCTTAAGATTAAATTCCTCATTTTTTTTTCTTCCATTTACAATTATACAACAATTTAACCCAAAGTGTTGAATTTATTTTCATCTATAAGTAAGACGTTGTTCCAAAACGTTTTGAGCTTATTTATTATTGATTTTACGACGGAAAGCGTAAGCTTACTGTTTTTCGCACGAACAAGAAAATTTCTGCTGGAAGAGGTCCCATTTAATACAGCTAATCAGAAACCTTGGCGAACAATTTTAGGTAAAAATCAAACGTAAAATGTTTCATTCAATTCTGCAAAAACGTTTTCAGTACTCAAATGTGTATTTTGCATATTTTTTTTTTAACTGTAAACCTCCGATCACGCTTTGTTAACTTTGCCAGTTGACCTTTTCTTACCTGGTTTTCGATCCGACTCTTGTCTTGAAAGCATTTTATCAGGCACTTCTCTCTCATTATAGAATGGTATAACTTAACTAATTTAGAGACATTTCAAACCAATTTACGGCTACTGTGAGGGGGGAAAAATCAAATTTCGAATCGTGTTTGTTGTTTTTTACGCATACCTGCCATTTTAAAATAATAAGCAGAATATTGGGGAATAAATAAACAAAAAATTAAAGGCAAATGACTTTAAAGTGTCATTACAATACAAAAAAAAAAAAAAAAAAGAAACCACGTATGATAATTTTAATTATGAATTTATTCGAAAATATTTCAATGTACGATGACTTTTGTGGCGTAATTTTTCTCTTCGTTCTTTGACAAATTTCAAAAATAAATCTGGCAATATTTTGAAGGAAAAAAAAAACTACTGGGTTTTATTCAGAATAGCATAGGAATGGTGTGAAAAAAAATGGACTTCATATTCGAACTCAGTTTTGCGTTATTTTGGTTTTACTACAAAATTTCAAGGTGTACGAACACTTTTGGGAGCCACTGTATACACAGTTTTAAGAACTAATAAGGTTTTGAATGTCGTTAGCAAAAGAAATCTTTTCTGAACTAATTGTCCTTGGTCTTACTCAATCCATAATTTTGCTGCCTTAAATTCGTACGTTTTGGATGCCTTTGTTACATCAAAATCTGATAACATTTAGAGTCACGTTTATAACAAATCTAATTATGTTAACTATCTGAACAAATACAGAGGATGTTTGCAATTTTTTAGAACGATTTTGGAGTCATTTTTTTAAAGTTTAAAATGTAAATTTTAGTTTTTTTAACGTTCAATCTCATAACCTTGCTTCTGAACTATGAGTTGACATCGCGCTTTGATAGAGGGTCTTTTCTTGACATTTCTGTCTACAGCAGAGGTTCCCAAACTTCAGACCTCCGCGGACCCCCTCCGAAAAAATTACGAACTTCGCGGCCCCCCCCCCCCTTTTTGGCGCGCGCAAGAGAAAAAAAAAGAAAGAAAAAGATTTGACACAGTTAAATCTATTTCTTTCTAATATATTTTTTCGGGTTTTTTTTCCCTTTCAGTTTTTTTTATTCATTGTTCTGTACATTTTTCAGAGCTCTTGTCTGGTTTTCATTTCTTACGTTATTGTGTTTTGAGTTACGCAAGTAAAATTCTAGTTGAAATTCAAATAGGAATTAATATGTTATCACAAAATTCCTACATCAAGTTTACTAATAGAATGAACTTTTGAAGTTAGCGAACATTACACTGTTTTAGTGTGTTAATTTTTCATACGAGTTGTATTTTTATGGCGTATTAGGATTTTAACTATTAACTATGGTTCGGGCAAACCTCAATTATATTTAACATTTTTGCTGGATAGCACAGCGGAACCCCTGGCATGGACTCGCGGTCCTCCGGGGGTCCGCGGACCACAGTTTGGGAAAGTCTTGTATAGATATTCCTGTTCCACAACTTTCCAAGTCAAAGGATGAAATTAGTGAGTTTGCGCTTATGGGGGAGATAGCTCTTTTCAGCTGGCTAAATGCACATTAATTCATAGAAGACACATCAGAGGACTTTGCAGGAATATGTTGAAAATGTATACAGTGGCTCCCAAAAGTGTTCGTACACTTAGAAATTTTTTAGTAAAACCAAGATAACGCGAAACTGAATTCGAGTATGTAGTCCAATATTTTTTCACATCATGCCTATGTCATTCTAAATACAACCCAGTAGTTTTTTCAAAATATTGACGGATCTTCTTTTTGAAATGGGTCAAAAAACGAAGAGATAGAGAAATAACGTGCCACAAAAGTCATCGTACACTCAAATATTTTCGAATAAATTCATAATTAAAATTATCATATGTTGTTTTTTTTTATTATTTTTGCATTGTGGTGACTCTTAAAAGTCATTTGGCTTTAAATTTTTGTTTATTTATTCCTTAATATTGTGGTTATTTCTTTAAAATGGCTGATATTCGTAAAAAACAACAAACACCATTCGAAATTTGAATTTTTTTCTTACAGTAGCGGTAAATTGGCTTGAAATGTCTCTAAATTAGTTAATTTATTTCATTCTATTGTAAAGTGCTTGATAAAATGCTTTAAAGAAAGGAATCGGACCGAAAACAAGACAAGAAAAGGTCAACCGGCAAAGTTGACAAAGCGTGATCGGAGATTGAAAGTTAAAAAATGTATGAAAAATACACATTTGGGTACTGTAAAAGTTTCTACAGAGTTAAATGAAACATTTTACATTTATTTTTCACCTAAAATTGTTCGCCAAGTTCTCTGATTAGCTGGATTAAATGGGACCTCTTCCCGCGGAAATTTTCTTGATCGTGTGTAAAACAGAAAGCTTACGCTTTTCGTCGCAAAATCAATGATAAATAAGCTTAAAACGTTTTGGAATTACGTCTTAGTTAGACACGAAAATAAATTTAACATTTTTGGTTGAATTGTTGTATAACTGTAAATAGAGGAAAAAAATGAGGAACTTAATCTTGAGAACTTAGTTGGATCAGTTAATCAGGACGGTGAAGGTGTTCTTGAGTGAGGGTGCTTATCAGCATCAGGACTTGGTAGATTGGAATTTTTTGATGAAATAATGAATCATGCTATTCATTTAAATATTTTAAAAACCAATTTAAAACTCTTAGGCAGAAATTTAGTTATCGGGAACAACTTTGTTTTTTATCAAAATAACTATAAGGAGCACATGGTTTTCAACGTTTGCGTCTAGTGCCTCGCAAATTGTCCAAAAGTTTAGAAAATACCCCCTCAATCTCCAGATTTAAATTTAATCTAACATATTTAGAGATATCTGGAGGCTAGATTACGAAAATACGGCTTTGAAGCGAAAATAGAGCTAGAAACAGTAAGATTCGATGGCTAGCTGAACACTTACTCAGAAATTACTCAAAAAAATAAAGAAAAAACAATGAAATATATTCCCAGACATTTAAAAGGTGTTGTTGATATTGCATGATATTCTACTAATTAATAACTTAATAAAAAGTTAAATTATTCAATAATATATAGACATTTTTTAAAGTGTACGAAGACTTTTGTGAGATAAAATTTCCGGCACTTTTTGGTTTTTGATTTTTAAAAAATTAAGTTTTAATATTTTTAAAAATAATTTTATGTAGTTTTGTTAAAAATTGATCATAGACCTTATAATTAAATACCTTTTTCGAAATATTAATTCTAACCAATGGATAGAGGCCAATTTCACTGAAAGTCGTAGGTGTACGAACACTTTTGGGAGCCACTGAATACATACACAATACCTGTATCAAGCTTCATTTTTCCAAGAAATACATTGGTACTTTTTGAGTTCTGACTGGAGGTGCAGTTTCACACTTTGAAAATCGTTGCGATATAGAAATGAAATTTCTTTTTAACCGACTTCAAAAAAGGAGGTTATGATTTCGTCTTGCGGCTTTTTATGTATGTTTTCTGATTATTTCAAGACTACTGGACCGATTTGAAAAATTCTTTTTTTGTTTGGAAGGGTGTACTTCTCAGATGGTCCCATGGTAATTTGGTCTGGATCTGAATAAGGGGTTCCGGATAAATCTAAGAAAATTTAAATTTCACACGTTGTGGCTACGTAATCTAACTTACGCCCCTTGCGGAATACGTCACACATCACGTGGTTTTGCCGTCTCCGGGTGTATTTTCACAGCTAAGGTTTTGCCTTCGTCTTGAACGATATTTAATTCTCGTGGCACATGGATGATATATTTTCGCGACACCGCCTGCTCAGATTATAGTGAAAATTTTGAACCAAAGATTCTCTGAAGCAAACATAAAATTCATTCTAGTCAATTTTTTTATCTTCGTCTATAATGGGGCCAAGTGAAGAAACATGCGACTTTTATCGCGGGTTACATGACACGTATTGTTGTGAAACATAAATTACAATTTAAAATGTTACAATTTACAATGTTACAATGTTAAAAAATACAAATTTTACAGTTGCACTCTACAATTTTACAACTTACAATTTATTTGTAGTTTGGGAAACATTTAAATGGTTCTAACTAAATACTGAATCCAGTCAGTCTACTTTTTTCAGAAATGAGATATGTCAATTGTTGCATTTCTGCTAATACGCAATCATCGTGAGGTTTAGATAAAAGTTTAGAGGGTTTTAAATCAGATAAGCCATTCTTCAAGTTTTGACTCTGCTGAGAGTTACGTATACTCGTCCTTTCGCAAAGTTCTTTTTTCCTAAATCTATTGAGGGTTCTGTGATACGTATCGTTGTGAAACATAAATTTCAATTTACAATGTTACGTTTTTAAAATTTACAATTTTACAACTTACAATTTTAAATTAAAGCATTCTGTTGGGTTTTTTTAGTGACTCGCGCATTCTTACTCAAAATGCACGTAAGAGAGGCTTCAACGTCATGTACCACATACTCTATCCTACGTACTCATTTTGTATTTTACACCACTAAAAAGCAAAAAATAAATTTTCTTTACTAATAATAAACCTGAAAGTCTCTCTGTCCGGAGGATGTCTAGATGTCTGGATGTCTGTAGGATGTCTGTGACGCGCATAGCGCCTAAACCGTTCGGCCGATTTTCATGAAATTTGGCACAAAGTTAATATGTAGCATGGGGGTGTGCACCTTGAAGCGATTTTTCGAAAATTCGATGTGGTTCTTTTTCTATTCCAATTTTAAGAAAAAAATATCATAAGATGGACGAGTAAATTACGAAATTATCATAACGTGGAACCGTAACATGGGCACAAGCCAATTGGCGAGATACGAAATTATCATAACGTGGAACCGTAAGATGGGTACAAGCCAACTGGCGAGAAAATTCACCATACATTATTTGTAAATATACAGGCGAACCAAAAGACCTTTTGATTTTTCTATTACGGGCAAAGCCGTGCGGGTATCACTAGTTTTAAATAAAAAAACACGACTTCAAAAAACACCTAGAAACTAAAAAGCAAAAAATAATTGATTACACCTACAAACTATTTCCTACCCAAACCTAGAAATGAAACTTATTTTACAATTCCAGTACAAAAATCAACTAAACTAAATACCCAATTATAAAATAAAGACTGATTTAAATTAATATACGATGAACTATTTTAAATACCTAACTAATTATATACGATCTCTTAATTTTTTAACAACTTTTTGAAGTCGGACCTCCTATAAACTACTACGTAACGTAACTGACAACCCACCGAATCCTGAATTAAACGCTAATTTATTTAAACGCGAAATTAGTCTTTAAAACTAAACCTACTCAGTTACGTTTAGATTTAAAGACTAATTTCGCGTTTAGTTAAATTAGTGTTCAACTGAGCTGGGTTTTCAGTTACGTTACGTAGTAGTTTATAGGAGGCCCCGACTTCAAAAGGTTATTTAAAATTAAGAGGCCGTATATAATTAGTTACGTATTTAGAATAATTCATCGTATAGTAATTAAAATCAGTGTTTGTTTTATGATTGGGTGTTTAGTTTAGCTGATTTTTGTACTGGAATTGTAAAATAAGTTTCATTTCTAGGCTTGGGTAGGAAATAGTACGTAAGTGTAAGCAGTTATTTTTTGCTTTTTAGTTTCTAGGTGTTTTTTGAAGTCTGCTTTTTTTTTTATTTAAAAGTAATTTATAACATCGGACTTAAAACATTTATTTTATAGTTTAATGAGTTGATGACTTTTATTACACTTTTTCTTTAAGTTTTAATTTTCCATTGTAAGAGAAACATGTGGCAGCCGTAAATATTTTGCTGAAACTTTCTTCATATTCTCGGAAGGGGCCGTGGTAGCCCGATTCGTAGAGTGTCGGATTCGGAGCCGGAGGGCCTCGGGTTCGAACCTCGATGGTCGAAGACCCACCGTCGTCATTAAAGGGGACTGGGCGACGTTAAATATGCTCGTGGTCTCAATGTCCTCCAAGTGAAACGATACCTCTGGGGGTGCTGATTTCAGGTAGCTATTAGCTCCTGGATTAGTTCAAAATTCTCATTAACTGTTGGATCCGGTGGTGGTGCTGCCATCTATCGGTATAAAAAATAATGGAGGCAAGGCACTTAGTATGCAGTCCTCGACATAATACAGTTGTAGTCAGTTGTGACTCTTGAATAGAATAGAATAGAATATTCTCGGAACCAAGTTTGGATATTTTTACTCAGCGCTTTCTTTAGTAAATACGCATTTTTTTTTTTTTTTTTGTTACAATCATTTAGCTAAACCCGTATTTCATCAAGGGTAACGACATGATGCAATTTATCTCCTGCTAAGTAATTTTCCTACAAGATTCTGCAACACATATTTCGTTGAGCCTCGTGCCTCGGAAAAAGACTGAACTTTTAATTTGTTAAGTTTTTCAATTTGTAAATCTTGATTTATTATTTTGTTTACTGTTGCTACAGATGTGTAAAGAGTTTTCAATTGGTTTCTGTGTCGGTGGATTTTTCCTCGTTACGAGTGATAGAGATATTTAAAACAGTACGTACCTTCTTCGGGTGTTCATTTGTAGTCTTCTTTCCCTACAGAAGTGCTGATTGACGGGATTTTCCTTTCCAATTAATGATGTTGCTTATATTGAACTTAGAAAATTGCGTTTCACACCCTATTTTTATTCACGGAATAAGAACATTTCTTCTCGGAAAGCGCAAATACATATCCTTCTATTTAAAGCTTGTTTACGTGCGCCATTTTGAGAGAATAAAAAATTCAAATGTAGCAGACGATAGTTATTATTTCCAATTATAAGCTGTTGCCAACTTTTTTCTCCGTAAAAATATTTTCTTTTTGTAAATCTTTCATCAAAATCGTTCTGTTCTAAAATTGTATGAACACTCAGCGTTTGCGTTATGAAATAGGACAGAAAGATGGGATTATCAACACACTGATTCATCAAGCTAAAATGTTCAAAAGTGACAACGATTAAAAGAAAATAAAAATCAACTCGTTGCGCCAATGCATCTTTCAGCTTGGAGAAAGTATAATAAGTTTTTATCCGGAAGTGGTGCAATGGGGCTGTTTCCATCAGTCAAAAGTACTACTTTTAGTCACTAAAGTTGATAGACTAAGCAAAAAAAAAATGGAACGAGGAAATTTTTTTATTTTCAAAACGTTTAAATTTTAATTAATTTCCTAAAATGTCCGATTTTTCAAGCAAGGCGTGGTCTTCATGACGTCACAAGTGATAAACTTTAGCGCTTCTCCACTGGCTTGCTGAATGTTTACGCTTGCTGTCTACCGCGTTTCCAGGTTATGATAATTCAGAAGTGAATTAAATATTGTACTCTACGCCTGCTATTAACCATATCATTGCAACTAAATACAAGTAAAGAAGCGAATTAAATATTTGCGATATGCGCTAATGGCATCAGTGAATGGCATTCCATCACTTGTGAAGACATGTGCAGAAGCGTAAAAAAGGATATTGATTCTGCGCACCGATTGAAATGTTTTTTTAAAAATGTTAAACTTAGTCAAATTATTTAAAAAATGGTCAAATCCTATGTTTTTAAGCATGCTCTCTATGAAAAAAATACTTTTAAAATTTCGAAAACGACCCATTCTTCGGTTGTAACCTAAATAACAGACCATCTTGTGCTCTTTTATAGAGTGGTCCAGAAGAGGGCGTACCACAATACACTAACAAACGGAAAATCGTAATGTTAGGATTTACGCTGCCGTGTGCAGGTAAAGGGCAGTATCTGCAGAAATGAGTTTTCAAGATATTTGAAGAAACGCGTTTTGGATTCAATACTAACAGTAGCGAAATGTTGGAATTGGACGTCTTTTCCCGTCTTTTTTTTTACCAGAAACCAAATAAGCGAGTTTGTACAATAAAGATAACGTACAATAGATGACAAAAATGCAAAAAAAAAAAAAAAAAAAAAAAAATTGAATTTTGACCTCTTGATTTCAAATTATGTTTTTCGCAATCACGAGTGTGAAATGTAGGCGTGTGTGTTTATGTGTGTGTGTGGGAGGGTATGTGTGTTTGTGTGTAGGGGGTATGTGTATGTGTGTGTGTTTACGTCTGTGTGCAGGTATGAGTGTGTGGGTTGTTGTGTGTATGAGTGTTTTTGTGTGTGGGAGGGGGGAATGTGTATGTGTGTGTAGGCACATGTGTTTGTGTCTGTGTGCAGGCATGAGTGTGTGGGTAGTTGTGTGTGTATGTTAGGTCTCTGTATGTATGCGTGTGTGTATATGTGTTTGAGTGTGTGTATGTGTTTGAGTGTGTGTATGTGTTTGTGTGTGCTTGTGTATGTGTGCAGGCGTATGTATGTGTGTGTGTGTACGTGCGTGTATGTATGCGTGTAAGTGTAGGATATAGACGCAACGTGGAGACAGCTTTCGCTAGAGGAGCAGCATCGTGAGGAACCGGTCGACGGTGATGCTGCAGAGGGTGCTGGCAGGAAAATAAAATGATAGGACGCCAAAAACAGTCAAATGAAAGCAATAAGCAATCGTGATTGCTCAAAAAAAAAAAAAAAAAAAAAAAAAAAAAACGAGCTGATGTGTGCATCACATGACTTCCTTTTACTCCAATTTAATGTCATTTTCTCATTGTTGGCACTTTTAATGTGATTCAGTAGTTTACTCTCTAAATATCACCAACAGTGGCCAAATTTAAACCAGATTTAAAAATTTTAAAAAAATAAATAAAAAATTAAAAAAAATCGCCAAATTTGTCGCCAAGTTGGCGACAAAACTTGGCGACCAAAAGAATGGCGATATATCGCCAAGTGTCCGCCAAATTATAACACCACTTGAGTTTACATCGAAATTAACAATGATTCCCCCCCCCCAAAAAGGGGCAAAAGACCCCCTTTGGAGCATCCGAATGCAACCGAAAAGGGAGGTGCACAACTAGACTTCACTAGGAGTCTAAGTACCAAATTTCAACTTTCTAGGGCATTCCGTTCTTGAGTTATGCGACATACATACACACATACGCACATACATACGTACATACAGACGTCACGAGAAAACTCGTTGTAATTAACTCGGGGATCGTCAAAATGGATATTTCGGGTGTCTGTACGTTCCTAGACATATATCCACGTGTGGTCAGGTTAAAAAATAAACTCGACATTTATTCGGAGGTGAGCAAAATGGAAATTAAGGCCGATTTTTGAGTAAAAATTTTTTCGCGAATACAATACTTCTTTTTTTGTAAAAGGAAGTAAAAAATGAAAAATGAAAAATTTGCAGCTTTTTACCTGCACACGGCAGTACGCTAGTCTGACTCTGAGGTACAGAAATAATAATTTTCAGCTTATTGGTGTTGCATATAGGTGAAACTATTATATGTTTTTACTTTCATTTACATAGTAAAGGAAGTACTATTGTAATCGCAAAATACTTCCCTCAAAGTTCGTTCTAAACTTCCGTTTTGCTCATCTTCGTATGAATGTTGAGTAGTTATTTCGGTTCGTCCACACATGCATACGTACTTAAAACGTATGGACGCAAGAAATGTCTATTGTGACGATCCTTGAGTCACTATTTATCTAGTGACGTCTATACCTGCGTATGTATGATGGACGTTTATAGGTATGTATCTCGCATAACTCAAAAAACGGTATGCCGTAGAAAGTTGAAATTTTTTAAGTAGACTTTGAGTGAGATCTAATTGCGCACTTCCGTTTCGGTTGCACTAGAATGTTCCAAAAGGGCTCTTTTACGTTTTTTGAGTGGGGTATGGCAAATCAGTAATAATTCAATGTGGACTTCAGTGATGTTATAATTTGGCGACCACTTGGTGATATATCGCCAAGCTTTTGGCCCGCCAAGTTTTCGTATCAACTTGGTGACAAATTCGGCGAAAAAATGATTTCTCGAATCTGGTTTCTGTTTGGCGATCTTTAGAGAGTAATCCATTGAATCATGTTAAAATTGTCGGTATTTGGAAAATGAATCATCGTAAAACTTTTTTTTTTTTTTTTTGCTTATTCATGACATTTGTTAACATTTGTTATAAAACTTGATTACACAAAATCAACAATTTTTGAGAGAAAAAAATATCTTTTTTGATTTCAGGTGAATTTTCCTACATATCTGGACGAGTAATGCTTGCTCGGCGCATCGGATTCTTCCTAATCAACAAGTACATCCCCTGCGCCCTGATAATTTGCATGTCTTTCGTCACCTTCTGGATTCCCGCCGAAGCGTATCCAGCCAGGGTGACGCTCTCTGTCACTTCGTTGCTGACCATAGTGACGCAACAGTACCAAAGCTCCATGCCGTCCGTTTCATACGTTGTAGCCTTAAACATCTGGATGCTGTCCTGTATTGGGTTCGTCTTCTGTTCCCTTTTGGAATATGCTTTCGTCATTGCTGTCATGAACAATAAAGGAACTAATCTTTGGCCTTTTTGTAAATTGAGGGTGAGAAACCTTATTTCGTACTTTATACTTATTATTCTCTCCAGGGGCGGACCGGGTACCTCGAGAGGACGCCAACCTTGGGAAAAAAAAGGTGCAAAAAAGAAGAAAAAAGATGCAAAAAAGAGAAAAACAAGGTGCAAAAAGGGAAAAAAAGTTGCAAAAAAAAAAGAAAGAAAGAAAAAGAAAAAAGGTGCAAAAAAAAAAAAAAAAAAGAAAGAAAGAAAGGGCAAATTAAAAGCTTGGGGAAATTCAACAACTAAAAATAAAGGTGTCAAAAAGGGGCGGCGGCTTGAGCCGCCGCCCCTGATTCTCTACCATTTTTGCCGAAACCAGAACTATCGCCAAACGAAAATTAAGATGTTAAAATCTTGCCATTGGTGTACTTTTGGGTTTGATGCAAATGTTTGACTGAAAAATTCGTAAGTAATATTTTGATCTCAGGAAACCCTTCAGGTCCGGCGTTCCACCATTATCTAAACTCCTTAATAATATATCACTAAAGTGGTCTAACGAACAATCTTCATTATTAATCGATGATGAATTTCTCGCCAATTGGCTATGTTCATTCGCTCTTCCCATGTTACAGTTCCACGTCATGATAAGTTCGTAATTTACTCGTCCATCTTATAATAATTTTGTTCCGGAAAATGTTCTTAAAATTGAAAAAGAACAAAATCGAATTTTCGAAAAATCGCTTCGAGGTGCACATACCCATGCTAAAAACTAATTCTTTGCTAAATTTCATGAAAATCGGCCGAACGGTCTGGGCGCTATGCGCGTCACAGAGATCCAGAGAGAAATTCGGACAGAAATCCAGACAGACTTTCAGCTTTATTATTAGTAGAGAAAAGATAATACTCCACCGACTTAAAAGACTAATAACTCCAGCTTTATTTAATTTAGGAGCTTTGATTTTCGACATGACGAGCAAACTTCATTCGAGGTAGGTTTTTTATTGAGTTTTCCAATAATACTAAATTCGAAACGAGATGGTAGTTCCTTCGCGTAGAGAGAGCAAGTTTGTGCCTAAAAACTGGTGCGAGAAATATTAATGTAAAGTGTGCCTTTAATTGTATGCTAAGTGGAAAATGACTAAGTATGAAAGGGAAGATATTGGTCAAGCACAGTGGCGGCGATTCGGGGGGGGGGGGGGCAAGGGGGAATCAGTCCCCCCTACACTTTTTATGGCTCATTTTTTCTAATTTAGCAGCCAAAACTAGAAATTGTATAAAAAAAAAAGCAGAAATGTCAAAATTTTCAGATCATAATTATTTGTTTTGATAATAGAATTATTGAACAGGTGAAGCTCTTCAACTACCTGGGATGTGACATCACCTTTAACCATGACAATGATGTCCAAAACAAACTACATAGGTTTCAACACTTATGTGGAACCCTTACAAGAACCCTAAAGGGAAAAACGAGAAAGGAAACACAACTGAAGTTCTATAAGGTTATGGCGGTGCCAACCTTACTATACGGCTCTGAAACATGGACTTTGAACAGTCAAGAAACTAGTAGAATTCAAGCAGCAGAGATGAAGTATTTGCGATCACTGAAGAACTGCACTATCCTAGACAAAATAAGGAATGAATCTATTCGAAGGGAATTACAGATATTCAGCCTCAATGAAAAAATTACGGAATATCGTAACGATTGGAAAAAACCATGTTCGACGTATGGCACGAGGGAGACTTCCAAGAGAAGCCTTTTATTACAGACCAAGGGGCAAACGAGACCGTGGTAGACCCAGGAAGCGGTGGGGCGACCAAGAAGCCGGAACAGGCTTTATGCCTAATCCTTGAAGAAGAAGAAAAAGAAGAATTATTTGTTTTACTTTGTTATATATATATATATATATATATATATATATATATATATATATATATATATATATATTAGGGTGTCCCAAGATATAATGGCGAAAAAAAAATTTGTGAAATCGAATACACATACCCTCCAAATTTTTTCCTTTTCACCTCAGAAACATGAGAAAAAAGTTTTATTGCAATAAAATAACGGGAACCCGTGCCGACTTGAGGTCAAAGTTGGACCTGATATCCTGTACGGCGACTACAGTGGAAAGATTGCTAACTGTATAATTCCTTACTGCACCTGACATCAATTTATTTAAAGCAGAAATTTACAACAATATTAGACTACAAGAACTATTACTGTACATATTTTTATTTCAATGTTTGCTTTTTGCAGTCAGGATAGAGCTTCCGGTGCTCTTGAACGCAACGTAACACAAATTGGTTTTGTTCCTCATCAGCTGTAAGCAAACCATTAAAGTCCTGCATCATTTTCACCACTCTTTCAGTTGCATCGATTACTGCTCTAAGCATTGAGACAGTCTTTTTCACATCAAAGAATAAAATATTATTGACCATACCATAAAAGCTGGATGAATTTTTGTAGGGGAGCTTTTGAGATAATAGGGTCCACATTTTCGTACACTTTTTCAAAAAGCACAAATCTTTGTTGGGTGCTTTGACTGCCAAAATGCATTGAAGCCATGGTTTCACGTATATTGTTACTAAACAAGCAGACATCAAACAATGCTTCATTTTCCTTCGTATATAATTTTAGTTGTGAACTAAATAGTAATAGTTTTAGGGAGTAAATCGCTCGAGCCGTCCATCGAGCTTGGTGCATGGCTCCCGGTGGTCTTATTTTCAATTCATTTTCTGTATCTCCATCTAAAAACATGATAGGCAGTTCTATCAACTCTTAATAGTAATTCCTAACCGTAATATTAGTGAGTTCAGCACGGTAAAAGTCAAGTAACTTTTCCAAGTTAGGGTACAGTTCGGAACAACTCCGCAGCTCCTCCATAGCACTGTATTTTAGTGAGATAGATCAGTTCATATATATATATATATATATATATGATGGCGGCAAGCGGAGGAAAGCATTTCTCTATCAAATATATACTCAATAATAGCGCGGTTTCGAATTCTTTGAATTGAAGATATCTATGGGAAATTTATCAATGTTTAACCCAAGTGCGTCAATAGTAGCTTCAAGAATAAACACATAATCTCGTATACTTAGACACCTGTCAAATGCAGCAACTGACATTGGAGCAATAAAATCGCTCTTCATTACATATTTACTTGTTCCAGGTTCTGATAATACTTGTTCCAGGTTCTGATGTACTTGTTCCAGGTTCTAATGTACTTGTTCCAGGTTCTGATAAACTTGTTCCAGGTACTGCTTTATATGTTTGAGGGAAATCTTCTGCATTAATATTTTCACTAGAGCTCGAAAAGGAATCTTCTTTCATGCGGCTGTTTTCTTCTTTGACTGCTCGAAGTCGAGCCCTTTCCTCTTTGTCGGCCAGTTTTTTATCCACTCCACCTAAAGTGATCACGTCGGCAGGGCTCTCTTTGGAGTTGCAAGAAAATCACATCTTCCTCTATTTTGATTAACCGAAGTGCATCAGCATGTGCAATATTGAATAAATTGTTTAAATTACTCTCAAATTCTTGTTGGCGCTGCCTGAATATTTCTTTCAGTTTTTTTTTGCATTTTTTTGTAAGCCTCTCCAAATTTGATACAGGTTTTTAAGTTTATTAACACAATTTAGCAACAATTTGGCGGGAATGCGTGCTTTTTCCCAAAAGATGATGCATTCGCGAATAGCAAGATTTGCACTTTCACTGATGGTTAAATTTACTTCTCGAACGTTATAAAACTAAACAGAGAGAACTTGTCCGTTAGAGGGAAGTTTCAAACCCGTAATTAGGTGTTTTACGACTCCTATTAAAAATATCTCTTTTTCCGAACTTTGCAATTCCACTCCCATGTTTCGTTCCCTATGGAACGACTAGATTGCGCTCGCTGACCGGAATGTATTCGTTCTGACACGTTTGACGGTTTGCAAATTGCCACGGATAAGTCCGCCCCCACCCCCAACATATTTTTTTTTCTGTTTTCATTTGTTTTCTGTGCACTATTTACAGCTGTTTTGAGCTTCGCAAAGTATCGCGTCACCAGCGTTCGCTTGCTCATGAATACACGTGCTATTTGTACGTTTAGGCCTTTAGGCGCAAGTCGGCACGGGTTACCGTGCTTCAAATTACATGAAACTTTTTTTACAACGGTTTTGATGTAAAAGGAAAAAAATAAGAGGGTATGCGTTTAAAAAAAACGACTTTCATTTTTTTGGGACACCCTAATATATATATATATATATATATATATATATATATATATATATATATATATATATATATATATATATATATATATATATATATATTTGTACAAAACATTATTAAGAACACGCAATAACTTTTAGTGTATGTATTCATTGTTTAGATATTAGTAAATCAATTGTTTTACTTAAACTACTTGCTTAATTGAATTTGTTACCAAGTGTTTGTGACTTCTCAAAATACTTTGGGGTAAATAATGTAAGTCTAATTCATGTCTAAGTGTTTCTTTGGGGAAAGTTATTGTGTACATAATTCATCAAAATCTTTAGAAAAACGTGAGTTAAGCTGTTAGCACACATCAATTACCACAAAAATGCTCTCAAAACCAGCCTTAGCAAAGTTTTGTACTTTTGTTTTTCTTTCATTTTTTGCTGCCGCTAAAAATCATGTGCCTTTAAGTTGTCGTTTTTTTTGCCCCCCCCCCCCCATCCCTACTTTTCAGTCCCAATCGCCGCCTCTGGTCAAGCATGTAGCGAAATTTTTCTTTCGGCTTCTTTATCGCTATCAAGATAAAAATAAAATAAGATCCTCCTTTCAAAAATGGCATCCAAGTTTACCTTCCAATTGAAAAGTTGAAACACCACATGGCAGAAATCAGGCAATTTTGTTTACCAAACTTTTGCGTGATGGTCAGATATGTTTCCATGCTGGCAGCCCCAAAGTAACCCTATTGCACTCTCCTTACTTTTCCTCTGAAGCATGCTTGATGAACTGCTCTTAATATTATCTCCTTTTTTGTTTTTCAGAATCTTTTTACTTCGCCGAAGAACAAAGAGAGCGACAACGAAACTGGCAAATCTCCCATCCGTACAAGAGAGTCATCCAAGATTTCACACCAAACTATCGACAAAGCCTCCAGACTCATATTTCCACTATTTTTCCTCATATTTTGTTCTTGCTATTTCGGGTACTTCATTCGGTAACATTTTGAATTGCCGCATAATGGGACATCAAGACATTTGATCTTTTGTCACTCCTAATAGTCATATTTTTGCCAAACGATTTAACGAACAAAAGCTATGCTTTTAAGGATATACAATGTTGAACAGCTTTGAGGAAAGTACTTTGAGAAGATTGTGTTACATTTTGCCGTGGAAAAATGACACTACATCGATTGAAATGAAATCAAATGAGGAGTTTGCTTTTAAAACGAATTATATCCAGTTTTATATTTTTTTGGAAAAACGAAAAAAACGTTTTACGCACAAACACTAACTGTTCGAGTTTCGAATTTCTCACATGATTTGGTAGAATAACAAGTGACAATTGGCATGAGTCTAGGAATTTTTCCTCAATTTTACCAGACCTAAATTGCCAATTTTATTTTGGATATATGCCCTTTTGGTGTAGAACGGTGGATATCATCCCTAAAAAAAGAAAAAAAGAAAGAAAGAAAGAAAAAAGCATGCATTTTCTTTAGATATAAACTTTATTAGATTGAAACAAAATATTCAACATTTTTTAATCTATTATCTGTATTTTTTTTACTCTACTTTATTCCTTCCTACTTACTTTATTCTTTTCATTGATTATTTCAAAGAAAAAAAAAGGACCTTCGATCCAATTAAGTATGAACAATAGAACCACCCAAGCCGATTGAAATAACAACGTTGTAGGTAATAGATCACATTTTTTATCACAAATAATCACAATTTTTATCACATATTAATCATCACTTAATCACAATTTAATAGTAATATGAATGATTTAATATTAATTTATTAATCACAATTTGAGGTCGCGCTTGCCTAACTGATAATAGACTTGCACAAGGCGCAAGTTGCTGCGATTTCTTAATGCTAATACGGACGAGTATCATGCTTGAAAATTGGAAATGCTTAGCCAGTGCTTCGCTCCGTTATTTTATTTGTGAACCACTTTTGAACTAGAAGTAGCAAATTCAAATTTGGATATGTGCCCTTTTGATATGAAAGTGAATGAGTGGTTACCGGCAAATAAGGGATAAGTTCCACTTAGCAGTAAAAGACCTGACGAGAAATAAGGGGATGGATATACACCGTTTCGGTGGTAAAACCAATGTTTACGCCTTTTTTAACTGTAGATATAAACTACAAGAAAAAAGAAATTCATGGGTCGATAGGGCTTTCATTAGAGATTCTGAAAACGAAAAAAAAAAAAAAAATCCAAAAGTGGATGTACTCTGTTTTAAAAATACACTCCTCAAATATAAATAAAATGAAATATAAGGTGACCAATTCATTTCTTGTTGTTTTTGATGAACCAAAAGAAAATGAATCACAGAAAATGTAGCCAACAGTAAGCCCTCAAGGAAATCTTCATCGACATTCAGAACCGTCTGCCAACTTGTCTCCAGCTGCACAATCTTCTTCGGTAAAACTCGGAGGTCATGGACGCAAAGAATTCCGTGAGTGCTTGGAGCAGGTCAGCTTCATCGGTGAAGGATTTCTTACGAGGATGATTATCCAGGGAGAGAAAGAGGTGATAATTTGCTTGAACAAGGTCAGATGAGCAAAGAGGATGGCATTACATTACACCCCAGGGTCCCCCGTACCTACCACAGATGTGGTTTACCAGTTGGATGGGGCCCTGGAGAAAGTTCAGCCTCAGTGCAAGTTACAGAAAATGTTACAGGAAACAAAGTTACCCAAAAAAAAATGTCGTTGTACAAAGAAAACAACAACTACAGACTACTACTCGTCGATTTGGGTGAATTTTTAACAGTATGTGGATCTCACTAGCACATCCTGTATAAGTTACTTAAACGGTGTATATGATGTCTAACTGCTTCATCAGAAACGGGATACTGTATTGAAAGTGCACTACATTTTAGGCTGCGACCCTCCTCAATGTCCATTTTTAGGGTTTTAGGGCTTTGTCATCCAAGGCCTGTGGTCCTTTTGCTCCTTTAACAGATCCATTTTTCTTCTTTACTGTTCGAGCGTCGCCAGACAGATGTTTCAACCATGTGACACACCAGTTTATATACCTATTATCACTTCTTTCAATGGCAAAGTAAAAACGGCAAGAAATTGATTGGTTATCTTAATATAAATACGTCAATCTCATAGACAATTAATCAAAATATGATATTGGTCATATATAAACATATCGTTGATATACAACAATTTTGTTGCTGAAAGAGCAGAGATTGTATACTTCGCCTTACATTCTTTACGAATGAAAAAAATTTAAACAAACTGTAATAATTATTGCAGGATATTTTTTAATTGGTAATGGTGTGGATTCATTTATTTCAGTTAAATAACTCTGGAAGTACGTTCTAGAGCTTATGAATCCGTAAGAGTGCTACCAACTTCAAGAACATGGCATAAGTATAAAACATCTCATACGTGTTGGTCTCGGCAATTAATGACGTTTTTATGTCTCTGTCATGTTGGTGTTCCGTAGTGATAGTTTAGAAAATATTTTATTTTAATAAATGCTTTCTACGTATCAAAAGAGTGACAGAAAAATATTTAATAGGAATTCAAAGATGACTGGAGTTTCAGAAAACATACTTTTTTTTCCCCCTTTAAGAAAAATCTCACGGGTGTTACTGGTTCATTGTGGAAGTAACGAAGCAAATTTTGTGATACCATCGGAAAACGCGCAAGTGAAATCTATTTTTCTTTCATAGGAGAAAAAATATAAATAGTGTTTTCACACAAACAGAAGAAAAATTAGGGTCCTACAAATGTTTAAATAAGTGCCCTGAGTACGACGTAGGACGGATACGCTATCATACAATAAAAGAGTACCTTTGAGTCCCCCCCCCCAAAAAAAAAACGAATGTGAGAACTGCTGTATCGTCGACAAGCAAAAGGACAGGAACTGCATTTTTTTCATTTTGAATTTGTTTACATTTTTCTCATCTATTGTACGTTAGCTTTCTTGCACAAGCTTTCTTATTTGGTTGCCGCTAAAACAAAAAGTCTAATTCCGAAATTTTCCTGCTATTAGTATTGAATCCTATACGCGTTTCTTCAATTATCTTGAAAAGTCATTTCCGAAGATACTGCCGTTTACCACGGCAGTATTGTTTACGTCAGCTTTGAGTATTCGAGTATATTTCCTGAATGCATGTTTCCAAAAATGAGCCACTTGGCTTTGGACGAGTACATTTATGTTTCAGTCGAAGGAGGAGAAATTCGTATACTAGCACAAAACTAATAACCGTCATTATCAAAGCGAATAGTTTTTCTTCAGCCCTATTTTAACAATCGTTTAATCCCTCGCCCATCGGCAGCAAGGACGGATCCAGAAATGTTTCAAGGAGGGAGCAATTGATTTTTTTAACTTCCTTCTTACATATCTAGCTTTTTTCATTCTTAAGGGGGGGGGGACACTGCCACAGCATTTAATACAAATCAACTAAAATATAGAAATTTATCCAAGGAGACCCCCAGTTTTCCCATTGAGCGAACTTTTTCCGTTAAAAGAAGTATTTAAAATTTTAATTTTAAAACTTCAATTTCGTAATATTTCTGGGGAATTTTAGAAACCCTCTCCCCTTATCAAACTTTACTTAAAACAGGACTTCAATTCGGGAAAATTACCAATGCTGGATTCCTTAAGGGAGGGGCGACCACCCCTCCCTTGTATGCGTCCTTAATCGGCAGTCATCTTACCAGAGATACTGATCCTTCAGTCGTCTATTTACTGTCAAAATATAACCTTCAAACCCAAGTGTGCTCATTTGTATTACTTAGCAGCACTGTTTACGTCGGTTGTAAGTATTCGAGTATATTTTCCGAATGCATACTTCCAAAATTTAGCTACTTGACTTTGGATGAGCTCATTCATATTTCAGTCGAAGGAGGAGAAATTCGCACACGTAACACAAGACCAATAACCGTCATTAGCAAAGCGAATTGTCTTTCCTCAGCCATATTTTAACGAGTGGAATCGTTTAATCCCTCGCCCATCGGCAGTCATCTTATCAGAGAGACTGTAATGCTTGACCACGGAGAGATGGCGGATGACCTTGAAGAGGAAATATAATTTACATCATTTGTAATAGGTTGTATGTTATTATTTTGTAATAGATAGGATCAGCGAGAATGCCTTTGACTACTCGGCGCTTTCTGGTTGATTCTACCTATTACAAACTAGAAAATCGCCCGTCAAGGTATGACGGGTGAAAATTGCTTCTCCGTTTGAACGAAGCCATTGCCTGTTTGGTGATTTTTTGATAGTTGCAATTTTAGCCGTAACTCCAATGGATTAACCCTAAACTCCAGCAGATAGCGTTCATTGTTGACCACTTTTTCTTTTCTTCTTTCTCCTAAAATGACAGTCTTACCAGTAAAACAGTTAAGTGACCGGATCCAGTTCAGCCTTGTCACAATAAAGCATTTCCCTGCATGTCAAACATTACCAAAAAATATTACCAAATTATCATGCCGTTAAGCGAGTTTCATTGTCGATGACGTCAGGAGCGAAACTCGATCATTGTGGTATTATATATTATTATGCTATTATATATACGAGGATGATACAAATGATGTTTCAGCTTCAAGGTCGTCCGCCTTCTCACCGTGGTCGAGCTTTACCTTCAGTCTTCTATTTATTGTCAAAATATGACCTTCGAAATCAAGTGCTTTGATTTTTAGTGCTTGTTAACCCCGTATCTATTCTCATCAGTTATCTATTTTTTGCAGAAACACATTTTCCGTTACATTCCATTCTCATTTGGTTTTTTCTTCATTTCCCGTACTCACCAGACAACTCGACCATCTGTAATACGATTAACTGTCGGTCGAAGCCCTATAGTCCAGGAACCATATGCATCAGACTTTGCGTCACATCCGGTAGTTCTGATTTTTACTTCCTTTTACAAAAAAGGAAGTATTGTATTCGCGAAAAAATTTTCACTCAAAAATCGCCCTTAATTTCCATTTTGCTCACCCCCAAATGAATGTTGAGTTTTTTTTTTTCGATTCGACCACATGCGGAAAAGTGCCTAAGAATGTATAGACACGCGAAATATCCATTTTGACCATCACCGAGGTAATTACAACGACTTTTCTCGTGACGTCTGTATGTATGTGCGTATGTGTGTATGTGCGTATGTGCGTATGTGCGTATGTGCGTATGTATCTCGCATAACTCAAAAATGGTATGTCCTAGAAAGTTGAAATTTGATACATAGACTCGTAGTGGGGTCTAGTTGTGCACCTCCCCTTTTGGTTGCTTTCGGATGTTCCTAAGGGGGTCTTTTGCACCTTTTTGGGGGGAAATCATTGTTAATTTCGATGTAAACTCAAGTGGCGTTATAATTTGTCGGACACTTGGCGATATATCGCCAGTCTTTTGGTCGCCAAGTTTTGTCGCCAACTTGGCGACAAATTTGGCGGAGTTTTTTTTTTTTTTTTTTTGGTTTCAATTTGGCCATTGTTGGTGATATTTAGAGAATAAATATTGAATCACATTAAAATAGCGAATAATGGGGAAATGACATTAAATTGGAGTAAAAGGAAGTCATGTGATGCACACATCAGCTCGTTTCCTGAGTTGTTTATGATATTGGTCCAATAACTAATATACGTTTTTGACCTTGAAATACCCGTAAATAAACCGTGAAATTTTGAACTTTATTGTACTTCTTTCTGATTTTAACTCTAAACGACTAACACTTCAATGATATCTACTATGAACGTCTTTAAGGTGGACTAAATTTGCTACAATATGAATCTAGAACTGTCTCTTTAGTCTTTAGATACAACAGTTTTCGAGATAAAGTAGTTAAAAGTTCATTATTTTTTTTTTCGATCCTCGCAACTTTAGTAATATTTTGTCGTTCTGAATGGCTTTATCTTGGAAACTATTGGGTCTTCCAGATTTATATTGTAGGAAATTCAATCTTCTTTGAAAGCGTTCAGAATAGGTGTTTTTGCAAAACTAGTCGTTTAGGGTTAAAAACTACTGCAAAGTCTAAAATTTCACGGCTACTTTCAATTTTTTAGTTGGTTGTTTTCGGCGTTTGAGGTTAAAAACTTGGATAATTGATAGGTACAAAAAAAAAAAAAAAAAAAAAAACTCAGCAAAAAATCATAATTACCGGATCTGACGTTAAGTTACTCCCCCCCCCCCTTCAAGCGACAAGCTGCTGTTCAAGCGTCAGACCGAGAGTAGACTAGGCTGAAAAATACGGGAGTCGTGTTTTGCTTTCGGTATAACTACGAAGTTTAATTTCAAAACTGGGGTAACGGCAGCAGTAATAGACAAGGTTCCAGTAACAGACAGTCGTAAGCTTAGATTTAAATAATAAAGGCTTTTAGGTGGGTAAAACTGATGTTGCTGCGATCCATGAAAACAGTGCATCCATTCGATGCAACTTATAAATACGGTTCTAGTGTTATTATAGTGAATTTTATCAGCCAGTTGGTATTTATACAAGGCAGTGGTGGAAGGTTATGAACAGCTATCACGAGGTGTGCCGGTGTTTCAAGTTCATTTGAATTTAATAAGGTTTTAGATCTAAAAATAAAGAACTTTTGAACTTTTTGAAGAGAAAAGGGGAAAATTCCGTTCATTACCCATCCTTTCCTCATCCTATCTGTTACTGGTTACCATCAGAAGCTTCGGTGTCTGTTACTGTGTGTCGGTCCGTTTTTCGACATTGAGCACACAAAAATAGAATGAACTCTTTCAGAGGATCCAGAAGCAGCCGAACGTGAGATGAGATGTAGTTGCACGAGAGAAAAATAGTTTGAAAAGTCTAAATACATTAAAAGGCTCAGAAAATTGAGTTAACCTGAGAGCGATGTCTTAAACATGTCTGTTACTGGTGTCGTTACTCTACTGTTTCCCTCTGTTGTGATTGCTACATTGGCCGATTCACACACTCCACGAAATAAAAATTCAATAAATACTAACACTTACTCTGAATTATTTATGCAATAAATGTCCGCTCATACACCTAGATAGAAACTTGTTTTTACTTTCTTCTATCTTACTAATATTATATATGCGAAAGTTTGTCTGTATGGATGTATGGATGTATGGATGGATGTATGGATGTTTGTTACTCTTTCACGCAAAAACTACTGAACGGATTTTGATGAAACTTTACAATAATATAGCTTATGCATCAGAATAACACATAGGGTAGTTTTCGTCCCGTTATGGGGGGCAAAACCCCCTTAGGGGGGCAATAAAACACAATTTTTGTATAAATTCTCTAATATTGGGATGAAAAAATACTTGCACATATTTACATTATATGTCCATCGAAAGCTCTGATTTTTCTGCTGAAGATGGCACCTGTTCGAAATTTCTAAGTAGAATAAAAAACGAGTTATGAGCTTTTTAGATCCATGTTCGAAGGCTTTCCTCAACTCAATACAGTATTTAGTGTATCATCTCAACTCCCTGTCGATAGCGACAATTGTTGTATTGTTGACTTTCTTTGCTTTTCGTGATTGTTCAAGGCTTTTCTCAAGTCAAATCTTGAAGTAAGATTTTTGCACAAGATTGGCAAATAATACATGATTTGGCTGATGATTTTCCATTTAAACGGAACTTTAATGTAATTAATGGTTTTTATTATTATTTATGCTAATTGAACACCTACTCATTATCCAAACAATCAGCAGATCGCCAAAATTTTTGCAGAAAGATTTCCGTAGCTGATGCATTTGGCAGTTTTTTCAACGTTGCTGTTTTTGAAGCCGAAGACTACGTCATAATGTTTCTCAGCTTTCACCATGTAAACAAAATATCGCCAATCAAAGAATTTTCAAAAGACTTTTTTTACTGTGTTAAATAATCCAGCAACTAAATTAGGCAAATCCATAAACAGCACAAAAACTTCCATTAATTTTCCTTTTTGCACAATTTCAAACAATCACCAAATTTTATTACTTATTTTGGTAACATTTCGGATGAAACTGTTTAGCGCCATTTTATGGTGACCAAAAATATCTCAGCATCTGGCGACGATATCTCTGTAACGAAAATTAATATCATATCGTTTTACAAAGTAAGGAAAGAATGGGGGAGCATCATCGAAGGTACCTCGAAACGACTTTCGCAAATTCGGTAAAATCGCACCAAGAGCCACAATGATTAAAATTTCCCGAAATAACTAAAGCAAGTATAAGGGGATTACGAGCGCAGCTACTTTTTTTTAATCACTTCGTACTTAATTAGCCATACAGAGAAGGTTTTAGACTCCATGTTAAAAAAAAAGTATCAACAGATTAATCTTTTTAAACATGAGAAGATTAATTTCATGTTTTTTAAATTTGTATATGCTTAAATATAGTGCTTTCGTTTCTAAATCAATACTACTTTGTTCTTTATACTTATTGCTATTTTAGTTTTATGGGTAAGGAAGAAACTCGATTTTTAATCACGTCAAAAAGATGTGTTTTAAATTTTTTTACTTAAAACAAAAAACAAAAGCAAGTAACGATTTTTTCTAATAATTATTACTGACCCAGGCAACGCCGGGTATTTTTGCTAGTATCTAATATATAGAAGAAAGTATTGGATTCGTGCAAATTTTCGAATTTCGAATTTTGACGGATTCGAACGTTTTGAGGTGTGCTGAGTCCATTTCGACCATTTTTGGAAAATGTCTGTCTGTCTGTGTGTGTGTGTGTGTGTATGTATGTATGTGTGTGTGTGTGTATGTATGTGTGTCACGTCTGTGTGTGACCAGTTTTTTGTGGCCGCTCTACAACAAAAACTACCGCATGAAATCGAACGAAATATAGTTCACATATGTGCCCCTATGTGAACTTGTGCCCATTAGTTTTTGGCGCGAATTCCTCCAAGGGGGGTGGAGCAATGGGACGTTTTTCGAGTTACGCGTGCTTGCTATTCCTCAGGAAGTAACTGGCGGAATCAAACAAAATTTGGTCCATATGTTGGTATTAACAGGAACAGGTGCTGATTCAATTTTGGTGTCAATAACTCAAACGGGGGTTGAGCTATAGAACGTTTTTTGTCGTCGATTGTGACTGCTGTATCTCAAGAAATAATGAACGGAATGAAAGAAAAATTTATCGGCAAGTAACCCTTAGTGGGTATAAGAACTGATTTTATTTTTGTGTCAACAGCTAAAAAGGGGGTAGCGCAATCACCCGTTCTTTTTTTCCATTTTGAGTACCCTATCTCAAGAAGTAATGCTACGTTCTGGTTGAAATTCGGAATATATGTGAATCCATATGTAAACAGGCTTTGGTTCGATTTTGACGCCAATCGCTCCAAGAGGTGTTGATTTTTTTTTTTTTGCGAATAAAAATATTTTTATTAATGCAACAATAAGAAAGATAAATCGTAATAGATTGTCGTCTGCGTATTTCTCGTGATTTTAATTGTATGGAAATGATAGGAAATATTATCTCAATGATTTAAAATTTTTAACTGTTGCCATCTTATGTTTGTTAATAAATAAAATATTTGTAATTAATTCAAGTTAAGCTTTTAAAGTAACTTTCAATTTTCGCTCTTTGTTTTGTTTTTACAATAATTCAGACATTGGGATGGTCGTCAAGTTTTTGCATGTGTAATTTTGTTTTTGTTAGGAATATTGCTTCCTCGTCAAGCATGGGGAGGGATCAGAAAAAGGAAAAATATAGAAGAAAGTTTCGTGATGGCCACAACATACTAGTTTCAGAATGACAAAAATCAATTTTTTTGATTATCTTGTGGCAGAAACTCAAAAGCGTCATTTTTGACGAGAATGAACGACACAACTTAAGCATGGAAAAAGTTAAATCTTTCTGAGTTTGGATTGTACGAAAGTTTTTCTGTTTGTAGCATACTACTGACTGTTCTGAATTTCTGAAGTCAATATTTGAAGTAAATGTTATCGAACTGAAGGAAAAATAAAATAAATTTAGTACATCAAATGTCCTTGCGCAAACTTCCATGCCAATATGTAGAAATAGTAGTCAAACTTTCGAATGAACATCGCAGCAAATATCTGCTTGACAACTGACTCATTACATGAAGAACTTTGTGAAAACGTGTCATTGCTTACCCATATCTTCTATTTAGTGCTCAAAATCAACGAAACTTTCAAATGACAAGTAGAACGTGGATGAAAGCGACATTGGAAAATAATCTTCATTTGATGAAGATAATGTATCTCAATGACTCATGTACAAGGACTGAATTACTATAAAGCATTTTAACTATCTTACATTGTAACTGTCTCAAACTAATCATTTTTGCTCAAGCTCTTTCTCATTTTGCTGATATATTGTCATTAAAAATTACCTATATTGTATTTCCTATGGTAGTGATATGTTTCTTTCTGATGTGAAATATTGTTGTTACACTGGGAAAGAGAGATTTGGTTGTCTTAGATCTGTGACTCACAACTAACTTATGAACTCAGAATACAGTGTTAAGGGCTGTTCACTTATCGGCCGTCCGTCTCGCCCGCACTGTTTTTTCCACCCGAAACAGGTTTGCTTTGCTGGTTGCCATGACAGCAAGCCATCTTGGACGGGACCGGTTTCGATCAGAAGAACCTTGATATCTGACGGCCGTCAAAAGTAGGACAGCATTTCATTGGTTCCCGCCAAGCAGCGCACCCTTCTTCTCTCTTTCTAGTGGGTGAATTCAGTCACGTGATTGATGTACGGCGACCGTATGTGAATGCTACCCTGTTTTCATCGGCAGTCCGTCACGTCAAAAAACGGGATGGACGGGACGGTAGGCCGATAAGTGAACAGCCCTTTAGTCAGGCCCATAATTTTTGAAGTCAAGGGATTTCAGAAGGGGGGCGGTTTTTCCACCCTTCAGCATTGAAAAATCAACGTATTTACATGTATGTATGCATGTGAGAGTGGTTTTTGTACTTTTTTAATATGCAGTAGTACCTCGTTTATCCGGCCCCCGTTTATTCGTATCTTAAGTTCATGCGGCTAAAATCTGTAGAGTTAAAAAAATGTATATTAACTTAGTAATAATTCTAAGTTATGATAGAAAGAACGGAACTATAAATGAGCCAAATATCCACTCTTTTTGTTTTGATTAAAAGTACAACTCCAGAACAGTATTTGCATTAAATTACAGTAATCTAATAAACAACATGACGTATTTGAAGTGCCAGTCCGACACCACTGCATCTGAGCTATAGATGATCAAGTGCTTACGAGACGCGATCCTGAGCAGTTTTGTTATAAAGTATCATTTTTGACGTAATAAAAAATAAATCTTATTTACGAATGTGTTTTGCTTATTACCCCTAATATCCGGATTTTTGCCTATCTGGATTGCCTTTGATCCCTCTTAGTCCAAATAAACGAAGTTGTACTGTAATATGCATTGTGTGTGTATTCTTTACTCCCCCCCCCCTGAAAAAATTCGAATTGACGGGCCTGGTTTTAGCCCATTAGCTCAAGTTTATAAGAGTGGATATACGGTAAATGAATTTTTTTGCGTCCTCAAAGTGAAAATCATCGGTTTAATTTAATATTCATTATTTAACTAGTTGTCGTTATGTTTGAGTTTGTAAAAATGAAGACCAGAAGATTTTTGAAATTTTTTGAGTTCTATAGGCACAAGAGGAAAAAGTTGTAAGAGGAGTGACACAATTGGCTGAGTCATCTATGGTGTACTCTTATGTTTTTGTCTCTTTTCCTTTTTTGACATATAGTTTTGCTATTCTTTCTCTTTTAATTCGGCATTTTTGCCCGGGTGATTTTTAATTCTTTCCTAACGTAATCTTTCAGCTAGACGCTTTTCCCCGTCTATCTTTCCCTCTTTGCTTCTTTATAATGTTCGTATACAGTATTAAATTATACAGGGTGGTTATAAAATAACATGAGGTGTTCAGGGCCCTCTAGCAAGTGAAGTATTGGACGAAACATTGCCAAATTTCATGGGCGTACATAGCAGACCATGGAATTTCGATTTCTACAATAAAAAAATAGTACCAAAAATCAGCACCAGGGGGAATTTTGGCGCTGCAAAAGTGTATTACTCGTGAATACTGAAGAATTTAATGCCATTTAAAAGCATACATCAAGTTTTTTGCTACAAATAATTGTTGCTTACGAATGAAGTTCAATAAAACCAACAAGGAATTTCAATGTGTAACAAGTGAAGTTTTTTACCAAAAGTCACCAGGAAGAAATTTCGGCTCGGCAGCAAGGATTTCTTTCTGAATAATACAAATACAAAAGTGACGACCAGCAACAGGCTCTGGGCCCAGCTAGACTGGTCCTAGTCAATTTATAATCCCCAGTGAAGATCAATGGCCCTCTTAAAACTATCTACTCCCTTGCTCATTACCACCTCTTCCGGTAAACTGTTCCAAGGTTCCACTACCCTGCTAAAATAATAATTTTTCCTAATATCCGTGCTAGCCTGAGATTTAAATAGCCTAAAACAATGACCCCTTGTCCTGTTTTCAGTGCTAAACTTCAACCCCGTAACATGTTTCATTTTAATACATTTAAACAACTGAATCATGTCCCCTCGGTCTCTTCTTTGCTCAAGACTGCACATTTTTAGCCTTCTAAGCCTGGAATCATAATCTAAGTGGGAAAGTCCATTTATTAGCCTTGTAGCCCGCCTTTGAACCCTTTCCAATACATTAATGTCTTTCTTAAGATAAGGAGACCAAAACTGAACAGCATACTCAAAATGGGGTCTTACCAAACTTCTATAATATTCATGTAAGATGGTGCACCACCCCACTTTGGGCTTTAGGTACTTACTGAGTGTATGGCGGCAACATTTCTTTGATAGCAGTTTTATTTGTCAGGCATTTCCTACGGAATGGAGATCGAGGTCGCCCAATCTTTCACCTTGTGATTTTTAACCATGGGGATTTCGTAACGGTGTTGCGTATCTGTGACATATTCCCGATGTCTCAACTTTCAAAACTAGAAAACTGTTACAGGTAGGCAAAATTAATCCCCCCCCCCCCTCCCTCGCAGAGGTTTGGAAAATATTGTGCATTGTATGCAGCACCTGGAAAATCTCGATGTTGGTCATATTGAACCTCACTTGCTTTTAAAAAAATCATATTTTGTGAATAAAATTGATGCATATATTGAATCAGTTAGCATTTAATCCTTCAATAATAGTCACAGCAATACACCTTTTCAACGCCAAAATTTCCATTGGTGGCGATTTTTGGTACCATTTTTTTTTTCTTTCAGAAATCGAAATCCCATGGTCTACTGTGTATGCCCATGAAATTTGGCAATGTTTCGCACACTATACTTCACTCGCTAGAGGGCTCTGAACAACTCGCGTTATTTTATAATCACCCTGTATATGAGTTCGAACGAGCAACTGCAACAAAACAAATGAAGCGTTATAACCCTAAGATGAATATATATTTCCAATGGCACATAAAATGGTAGGGGAGGGACGCCAGAGAAGAGACAAAATGACACATAACCTGTCAAAACAATATCAGGCGCTCTTTTTAAAGCTTGACTACGGAGAGATTTCGGATGATCTTGAAGCGGAAACATCTTTTTTATAATTTGTAATAGGTTGTTTGTTATTTTATCGCAGTAGATAGGATTAAAGCCCCTATAGTGAAGGAGACGACGCATCCTACATTTTGGAGCAAACTTGATCCAGTGCTTCGCAGCGATAGTATTGCTGCTGATGTTTGCATTTATTACACTGCAACATGTTAGCAAAAATTACGGTTTGGGGTGAAAACTTCGCGGCCAAAACTTCGCTGGACAAAACTTTGCGGCCGAAACTTGCCTGGACTTCGAGCTGTCAAAATTTCGCATGTACAAAGCTTCGCCGATCCATAACTTCGCATGTCTGAAACTTCGCCGATCCTTAACTTCGGCGTGTCTAAAACTTCGCCTATTCAGAACTTCGCGTTTTCATAAAATTAAACTTCTATAAACATAAACTTTGCAAACAAGTAAAAATGTGCATTTTTTTTTTAGGGAAGGGGGTGTTGCTGTTTAATGATTTCCAGCAACGCATTAGACACACACTATATCCACAACTAATTTTCCTAATGAATTACTTGATTGCAAGTTAATTGTGCAAAATCTAATATTCTATTACTAGGGGGCTATCGCCCCCTGCTCGCTATCGCTCGCCAATCCCCGGAACTGCTTACGCAGTTCCCTGTGGATCGCTTCGCGATCCATGCTCGCTTCGCTCGCTCGCTGTATGCCAATACATTAGCCTAGCTAAAATTTTCCGTAAAAATTAAAGTTGGTAATTGCATTTAGGTCACCATCCATTTAACCAATATGAAAATTACGTTCATAATGTTAATTTGTCTGCTTTAGCCAGATTTTCGACAGTTTAACTTTGCTGTATGTAAGATGACTGCCTTGGCAATGTGCACAACTTTACCATTATAGATACAAAAGTGTCTGTCATTGCTTTGGAGAGATTGCACTTCTACCTGTTGGTCCGCGGAAGGTATTTTATTTCCCTTCTACCACCCATTGGAAAACCAATGAAGGCATTCCCCTATCCGCCACCTGGGGACGCGCCCTCTAGGGGTTACAGGCTCCCCCGAGGGATGTATTTACATTATTTACACTCTTATATATTTACATATTTACACTCTTATATATTCTAATCTGAGAAAACTTCCTCATATACACAATTAAAAATGTCCCGTTTGGGAGCCACAACTGACACTGCTTCAAAAGATCTTGTTCTTGATAATGCCACATAGAGCTGGCCATGACTAAAAACAGGCTCAGAGAGCACCAAACATATTTTCTCAAACGTTTGCCTTCTTGTTGTTATTCTGAATCCTTGCCACGTCACGAACAAAAAATGGTTTAACTAAAAACGCGAAAACTCGCCAAGGCTACTTTGCTTGCACAATACTAAAACTACTATAACCCTAAACAAATTTGGCGAAACCTTTCAGCTGAGAATAAAAGGAATAAAGTAAATTCTTTCTCGGTTATTCATTTTGAACTGAACTGTCGTACTGAAGCAGAGAATAGACGACGCTCAAAGCGCCTACGCGTTCAAAACAACATTGCCGATGAACATGATTGTGGAGCAATGTGTGAAGAATGCGAATTTTGTGGTGCTCTTTATTGGCAGAAAGAGCGTAATACTGCAAATAAATATACTAAATGTTGCCATGACGGAAAGGTGCGGTTACCGGCATTGTGTGACGCACCTGATCTGTTGAAGGAACTGCTGACTGAAAATTCCCCAGCCGCTAAAAATTATCGGCAGCGAATCAGAGAATACAACTCTGGAAATGGCTCGTCTTAAATTGGATTCAAGAACGGTTTCCTGCCTTCTTTGAGCTTTTCTTTGCTGATTAAGGTTGAAATGGGCCACAGCCCGACTCAAACTCATCTCAAAAAAAAAAAAAGTTCGTTGAGTATTCTGTGATTCAAGATTTCAAAACAACGTAGAAGTTTGTTTACATGATTTATCGGCGAAGTGTTGCCAACAGAGGTTTAGAAATTCACCCCTTCATTTGCCGGCACGTAAGAGAATTATATATATAGATGTTACGACAATAGTTATAACATATGTCGCTAAATAAAACTTGAATTTTGTGGAAACTTTTAAAATTTTTATTTTTCTATAGAAATAACATGTCTACCCGTTTTACCCCACTAGTAGGGCAAAATCGGGATAAATGACCTTTTTTTTTTAAAGAAATTCATAAAAATTAAAAAAAACAACACCTATGTTATTGAAACTGATTGCATTAGCAGATAAGTAGTGCATACTTTTGCAAAATTTTGTTCTTTTATGCTAAAAACTGTGATTTCCTGAAGCTTGCAAACCTTAGGGTCCCGGTTTTACCCCACTTTCCCATACGAAGATTTGTATTTGCAAAGTTTTGTACGCACGAAATTTGGACTACGCCAAGTTTTGTCCAGGCTAAGTTGTCATGGAAGTTTAAACACTATTTCCCTCTGAAAATTTTTTCTGAAACTAAAATCAAAGTCCAGGCGAAGTTTTGACCTCGCGAAGTTTTGATTTCGCGAAGTTTTGACCTCGCGAAGTTTTGTCCACGCGAAGTTTTTGCTAAGAAGTTTTGTCCAGCGAAGTTTCGGCCGTGAAGTCTTGACCCATTACCAAAGATTGCAGAGCATTCGTAAGGAATGATAGTAAAATCATGAGAAAGAAATCGTTCTTCGGAGTCGCTGCCAGGCTACCAGTCACTTCGTCGGCTATTAATTACCCATTTCTTTTTTCTTTCTGCATCTGCTAGAAATCTGAAGAGCTGAAATCCTTTTTTTGTGTGTGTGTGTGTGGAGTTGTTTGCACAATTAACAGCCCAACAACCACCCATTTGACTCAATATAACATCTAATGACGGTTTTGAGGGTGTCCAGAGGATCTAGTAATGATACCCTGCGGCGGGTATCTTATAATGGTCCTAAGGATGGCCAGAGGATCTAAGAAGGATTAAAAAGTCCTGAAGACGACGACAGGACGTGATAAGGATTTAGAGGGTCCTGTGGATTAAATTCCCTATAGCTGGAGAAGCCGACGCATCCGCCATGTTGGAGCAAGCGGGAGCAAGCGCATAACAGGGAAATCTTTATCTTTACTAATAATAAAGCTGAAAGTCCCTCTGTCTGTCAGGATCTCTGTGACACACATAGCGCCTAGACCGTTCGGCCGATTTTCATGAAATTTGACACAAAGTTAGTTTGTAGCATGGGGGTGTGCACCTCGAAGCGATTTTTCGAAAATTCGATGTGGTTCTTTTTCTATTCCAATTTTAAGAATAAAAACATCATAAGATGGCCGAGTAAATTATGAAATTATCATAACGTGGAACCATAACATGGGCACAAGCCAATTGGCGAGAAAATTCACCATACATTATTTGTAAATATACAGGCGAACCAAAAGACCTTTTAATTTTCTATTACGGGCAAAGCCGTGCGGGTACCACTAGTACAGAATAAAAGACATTCCGTAGAACACTGCAACATTTTGGCAAAGATTACAGAGCATTCATAACTTAATGATAGTAAAATCATGAGAAATAAATCGATATTAACCTCACACAAGCGAGCTCCAGGCTGCCAGTCATTTTGTCGGCTGTTAATTATCCATTTCTTCTTTCCTTCTGCATCTGCTGGAAATCCGAAGAGCTGAAATAATTTCTTGGAGCTCTGTTTGCACAATTAACAGCCGAACAACCACCCATTTGACTCAATTCAACATATGCTAAAGAAATGTAAACATCAGCAGCAATACTATCGCTGCGAAGCTCTGGATGAAGATGTAGCTGTCAAGAAAATGTCTTTTTAAGACGCCCTGTGGATGTGCACAGGAGTGACTTTTGGAGAGGCAGCACATCCTGAAGAAGTTTTTTGATGATTTGGGGATGTTTGCAGTAAATCCCATAATCCTATGAACGGGCGCCTTCTGCATGTCCGAAGGACGTCTTCGTGTTGTCTGGTAGACTACAATTTACTTCCAGATTTTATTGATGGGAAAAAAAAAGGTATGGTTTGGACCCCCCCCCCCCAATAAAAAAATAAATAAATAAAACACACACCACACACACACACACACACACACAGGAAGTGTGAAAAAAAATTTATCCTTAAGAAACATTTTGAAAGTGAAACATTTTTGGGTGAAGCTTGCAACAGTGTGACGTACAAAGTAAAAAAAAAAAAAAATCAACGGAATTAAGCCATGCAACTTGATTTGCGCTGTATGTAACAAGAAGTTCTGTCTAGAACTAGACGAGCCTACTTTCTCGTATACCCATACTACTTTCTAGTACCTGATCAATATTCTGAAAAATAGCTAAAATCGCAAATGTTTTCAAACATATTTTTTTAATACTTAAGCTGATTTCTAGGAATAAAATATTCCTCACTCATCTAAAAAATTAGATGCGTAAAAAAAAAACTGAACAAATAAAATAGCAGCAACTTTTAAACAAAGCAGCTAATATACTTTTTTCCATTAAAAAAAATCTTTAACAGCTTTCAAAACGAAAAAAATAATAATTAAAATTAATAAGCTCATTAAAATAAATACATCATATCAAAAAAAAAAAAATCGTTTCTTTTTCCCGGTTGCCGAAAACAATTTTTTAAATGAATTAATGCACTTACCAAAATAAATAAAAACAATAAAATGTCAACTTAAAAAAATAATTTTCATTGCCAAAAAAAAAATCGTCTGCGCATAACTTTATGTAGAAACATAAATGACTTCGAGTTTATTCGCCGAAACCTGAATACCTAAATTAAAACTTTAGCGTAAAAATAAAAACAAGTCAGATCAACAATAAATATTTCACAGTCAAAGCCATAGCTGCGAAGTCGGAGTCGGAGTCAATCTCATTTTGGGGTAAAGAAGTCGGAGTCGAATATCTAAGAATCGGAGTCAGTCATTTGTCCTTCGTGTATAAATTTTTGCCAAAGCTGCGAAGTCAGAGTCGAAGTCGGGGAGTCGGAGTCCGATTAGTTGTAGGGCACAGGAGTCGGAGTCGGAGTCAAGTGCCCCCACATTCTCGGAGTCGAAGTCCGGAGTTTGGCGTCAAGAGCTATTTCCACCAAAATTTGTTTGAAGTAAATCCGCCTTCAAGTACGGAATCTACATTGACTTTCAGTTTCCCCGTAGGCGCTAATGTTAAGGGATTTGAACTGTTCAAAATTGAACGGAAAATTGTTCAAATCAAAAAGATATTTTATATACAAGTTTTTCATCAAAAGCTTTTTCCTACAAAGTTTGTTTGAAGCAAATTCGCCTCACAGTTCGGAATTGCCTTGAATTTCCCCGTAGGCGCTAATGTTAAGTTTTTTTGAACTGTTCAAAATTGAACAAAAAATAGTTCAAATCAAAAAGTGAAATATGGGAATGAGGTGTCCTCGCCGAGATCTTTCGAACAAAAAAAAGTTTGTTCGAATCGGACTATTCATTCGAAAGTTATTAGGGGGGGGGGGGCAGACAGACAGACCGACAGACCGACAGACATTTTTCCCCATCTCAATAACCTACTTGAAAGAAACTAGAGGGGTGTCCACCCCCCATAAGACCAAGGGCCCACCCCCTAAATATCACGAAGACCTTCCTCCCTAAAAAGCAAGAGCCCCTCCCTAAAAAGTAAAAATACCTCTCCAAACACCCCCTCCCCCCCCCAAAATGGCACAGTTTGCGCCATGCCCCCCCCCCTCCTGAAAAAACAGTCAGATATTTGAGCCAAACTTTGAGCTTCTTCGTTCCAAAACCATCCTATTAAGAGGTTTTTCAAAGTTGACTGAAGCTTAACAATGAATAATCACTGGATTTGTTTTTTTTTTTTTTTTTTACTTTTTATTGAATTTGTTTTTATTACTGTTTTGGCTGTCACTTTTGCTTGCAAAAATGTTTGATGTTTATACTTTTATATTTTTCTACCATGTTTTCGTTTTTGTTTTGAATTATTGAGCAACATCAAACTAAAACATTTCTCATAACGTTTACTGCATGCCTGTTTTTTTTTTGCTTTAGTATTTTGCAAGGGCTTTGCAAAGGGGAAGAGGTTGGGAACCGCCGTTTCTAGTTCAATGGTCGAATAGCACTGTAGCACGAGTCCACTTCAATCAGCGGTGCCACCCCCTAAGAGCATGGGGGTGGCACCCCCCTAAAAATTGCAACGATCCCCCCCCCCTCCAAAAGCAAGAGCCCTCCCCCAAAAATGAAAAAAATACTCCTCAAAACACCCCCCTAAAAATTTCAATGCCACAGTCTTGGCCATGACCCTCCCCTAGGCGGGGTCCCCTGCTTAAATGCATGTGATCAGTTTAGTATTCTGAATTAGACGAGATAATTTTCGTACTGTTGTATATTTTACAGCGGCAGCAGCCACTTCTGAGAGTGTTAGCGCTAATTAAAATTGTCTTTCTACTTCAATTTATACCTTCCACATTCATAATTAGACATAAAAAAAAATTTATGAGCTACAACACTATCATTTGTTTTGATGCACATGCACAAGCCGAAGAGTGAAAAAAAATTTTGAATACTTTTTTCTTACAAAATTTTATATTTTAACCTACTCAACAGATGGCAGCACCATTTACACTTCGCCATTCTCATATTTTGCAAGCTCTGTGCTGCCGGCATGCGCGTCGATTTTAAAGGGAGAAGTTGTTCACGGCAAAGGAAATTCCAGTATTTATAGGTAAATTAACTATATTATTTCTGTTAGAATTACTAAAAATTACTATTTATTGTCATCCTTATGCAGTTTTGTGTTGCTTGATTCTAATTAACTCATGTTTTTGTTGCAAAATAATATTATGGCGGTCTTCAATATAAAAAGACCAGGGTTCGAACGATTTTTACCTTTAAAAGTGTTCGAGAAAAATTCTCAGTTCATTTTCAAATGTTTAAAATCCTTCAAAAAATTAGAAAAGTTCATTAGTGCTTGAATTCTTTCGTAATTTATTGGATTGGTCTTGAATTTTCATAAAATATTTCATCAGTGCAATCAGTGGCGTAGCGTAGGGGGGGGGGGGGAAGGGGGCACTCGCCCCGGGCGGCACATTGCTAGGGGGGCGGCAAATTCTGTAACACTACATTAACATCGAAAAGGCTGTTGTTTTTTTTTTAAATTTATTTTTTTATTAAGACGGCGCTTTGCTTGAGATGTATTACTAAATTAACATCAAAATGCTTTTTTTTTACTCTTCAGTTCTAACTTGTCTCAGGAAATTTTTCTCGTTGAGGCCCGAGCATGAAATACTGGATGCTAACTTGCATGCGAACTCTTATCACTGGCGCTGACATAGAAAGACGGGAAGTGAGAGGACATTCTCGTTAGAGAGGATTATAAATCACAAAGATCGACAAGCAGGCAGAGGCGGACTGGGTGACTGGGTCCCCCAAGAGGGCGCCAACCTTTACTACCAAAAGGCACGAAAGAACTGAGGTTCAAGGGCGCAAAGGTTTTAAAGGTGCAAAAATAAACGAAAGCGCACAGGTTTGAGGGCGTGAAAAAACGAAATCGCACAAGTTCAAAGGCGCCAAAAATAAATAAATAAAGCAAACGAAGTTGCACAGGTTTGAGGGAGCCAAAAAAAAAACAAAAAACGAAGGCACACAGAGGACGTTCGAGGGCGCATCGGCCCGCAGGCCAGTCCGCCTCTGCAAGCAGTCACTGCCTTAACTAACGTGACTGCGCCTCCACGTGTTTCCCTTGACGGGAATAAAAAACCTCATGCGCCCTCGTTTTTTTTTTTGTTTTTTTTTTTTTGCTTTTTTTTGCGCCCTTGTACCTGAGTTCCTTTTTTTCTGCGCCCTCGAACCGTTTTTTTTTTAAATTTTTTTGTGCTTTTGAACGTATGCGCCTTCGGTTTTTTTGCGCCCTTGATCCTGAGCTCCCCCCTCTTTTTTTTCGCTCTCAAACATGAGCGTTTTTTTTTTCGCCCTCAAACCTTTTTTTTTCATTTTATTTTATTCGTGCCATGAAACGTGTGAGCCTATGTTTTTTTTTTTCCTTTTTTTTGCCCCCCCCCCCCTCGAACCTGTGCGCCTGTTTCTTTTTGCGCCCTCAAACGCCTGTACGCCTTCGGGGGGTGGGTTCTTTTTTTTTTTCGTCCTTGAACACGTGCGCCTTCGGTTTTTTTAATCTTTTTTTTTTCTTGAGTTCTCAAACTTAGGGGCCATTTATTGATTACGTAAGGATGCTTTTTGACTATTTTTGTCCCTCCTCCCCCCATATCAGTGTAAGTAAGATTTTTACCCCCCCCCCTATCTTACGTAAGATTCCATTTCATTTTTCAAAATGATAAAATAACGAATCTTACAACACTGGAATCGTTATTAAATTCACTATTATTATTTACTAGCCGCCTTCGGCGACCAGCTGGTCCGCCTTTTTACGCCAAGGTTGCCGCCTTCGGCGGCTGCTTAGACAATTTAGCGACGGTATTAATCAATGTTTTACTCTATATATCAATTTTTTCATCTGCCTTTTTACGCCAATGTCGCCACCTTCGGCGGCTGCTTAAATAAGTTTCGTGGAAGTATCAATCAAACTATATCTATATCATTATTAATTTAAATAAAATATTTTCTAGATCTATCTCCCGTTCCGTCGTTTGGAATATTTTTAAAGGAGGGGGAGGGGAGACACAAACGACTTGCTCTTCATGCAAATTTTGTCGAAAAATAACAAAAACGCTTCCACTTTTACTTGAAAGCATTGTTTTTCAAAGTCATGGTGTGTGGGGGGGGGGGCATTGACACCCCGTTGAAGTTCCTCAAATGACGGGCATGTCTCTTTCTTGCTGTCCATCTACTATATTGACCTCTGCATTTGTCTATCTATCTATCTATCTATCTATACGATCTATGCGTATCTACCTCTGACAGTAATTAACAATCTCTTTTTGTTTATATACAAGCAGCCGCCTACGGCGGCCGTTTGGTTTACTTTTCATTCTCCATTTTACGCCAAGAAGTCGTAATATAACGCAAATCGCGTAAATTTTTATGTGAAAGCATTAGGTTTTCAAATCGTAGCGGTGCCCCCCCCCACCCCCCGTTGTTGTCCTTTATGTAACGGGGCTGTCTATCTCTCACTGTACATCGACCTGTAGATTTATCTTTCTCTAGATCCATGCAAATTTACCTCTGATAGTAATTAACAATCATTTTTTTCAAAGAAAAAAAGTATTAATTCGAAAAAAAAAAAAAACATTTTTGGAACACTCAATGTATATCTATCTACCTATTCGATCTATCTCTAAATTTTCTCATCTATCTCCATTTATTTTGATCCATCCTCCAATCTTATTCCTTAACAAAAAGAAAATCATGCAAAAAAAAAGCACGCTTACCTATTTATTAAAATAGCACAAAAAATCGGTGTCTCTGTGGTACCCGGAGTTTGCCAAAGTATAAAAATCATTTATGAAATACACCGCCAGCTCAGTCATTTCCAGTCGAGGACTGCAGTTTCACGAAACTGCATTTTATGTATTTCTGCGTTAGACCTGGCTAATGGGCGGTAATTTACTGAATATAAAAATCATTGTTTTTATTGAAATTTAAAAAAAAAAAGTGACTGGGACCAAAACGATCCGATGTGGTCCGTCTGATTAACCGAAATCGAATGTTTAGCAAAACATCGGAGGGGGGGGGGGGAAACAAATGAAATACCTGGAAAGAAAAAAAAAGCGAATGAATCCTTCGAAAGGAAGAAAAGAAAAAAGCAAGTTACGTACTTCAGTTAGATCACGTGGGTGCGTTACGTCATATTCGAAGCGGTCAGCGGACAGCAATTTCGGTGAAGCGATAGCTCATATCTTCGTTCTGCCTTTAAAAAATTGTAAAAAAAAAACTTTTGAATATTTTTGAAAACTTTTTTTTTCTGTAGAGGACGAAATGTTCTGGCTACTACATAGTAAAATTGTAGAAAAAGGTTATTATATTTTTCACGGGATGCGTTTGGAAAAAAATTAAACCCAGAAAAAAATGCAAAATAAAGGTTTTTCCAAAAATTCATAAAAAATACAAAAATTGCTCTATTTTCAAAATTTTTTTGTTCATCATATTTAAAATTAAATTTCCGACACTATAGTACAAAAAATATTTGTCTGACGCGATTGGTTCGGGGTCTGTGAGGTTAAAAGTACTAAAAAGTGCTAAAAATCACATAAAACATTAAATAACTTTTTTTCTAAATAAAATATCAAAAATCGAAGCCAGAGGTGCACAACTTCAGAAAAAACTACACCTGTATACCAAATTTCATCTTTCTAGGCCTTACAGTTTTCCCGGGATGCGCGCCACACACACACACACACACCACATACACACACAAACATCTTATTGTATTACTAGCCGCCTGCGGCGACCAGCTGGTCCGCCTTTTTACGCCATACGCCTTTTTACGCCAGGGGTGCCGCCTTCGGCGGCTGCTTAAACAACTTAGCGACGACATTAATCAATGTTTTTCTCTATAAATCAGTATTATCATTCGTTTTTTTTTATGCCAATGTTGCCGCCTTCGGCGGCTGCTTAAATAAATTTCGTGGCGGTGTCAATCAATCTATATGTATCTATATCATTAATAATTTGAATAAAATATTTTCTAGATCTGTCTCCAGTTTCGTCGTTTGGAATATTTTTAAAGGAAGGGGAGGGGAGACACAAACGACGTACTCTTCATGCAAATTTTGTCGAAAAATAACAAAAAGCACTTCCACTTTTATGTGAAAGCATTGTTTTTTCAAAGTCATGGTGTATGTTGGGGAGGGAGGGGGGCATTGACACCCAATGTGCAAGCACCCACCTACGGCGGCTGTTTGGCTAACTTGTCATTTACCTTTTTACTTCAAGTTTGCCGCCTTCGGCGGTTGTTTAAAAAAAAAAAAAAGCTCAAATTCCCCGTAGTGTGCAAAAAGTAGCGTTTGACAAAGATAAAAAAAATCTCGCTGTTTTCATTGAATTAATGCGCACAACTATGAAATGTAACGTAATATAGATACAGCGAAAGGTCCAGCTTGGGGGGGGATGGAAAAAGAAATAAATGCAATCCCTAAATAAAACAAAAAAAAACAAAAAAAAAAGAAAGAAAAAAAGCAAGCGCTGCCGAAAAAACACGTGGTCATCACGTCAGAAAATGTAGAAGTAAGCTACACAGTAAAAAAAAAAGATTGACATTGCTTGCGATTAAGATTCCATCGTAAATATCGAATCGAAACCCAAGTAGTGACGTCACAGGCATAAAAGATTGAAGAACGCTTTTTTCGACTGATGCGTGAAAGGACAGATGTGTTCAGCATTAAAAAAATTGTAAAAAAAAAACTATTGCGTATTTTTAAGAACTTTTTTCTTCTGAAGAGGGCGAAATGTTTTTACTATTACCAACTTAAATTTCAGAAATGAGGCTTTGATACTTCTCGCAGGATGATATTAGAAAAAAATAAAACCCAGAAAAACATGCAAATTAAAGGTTTTTTCAAAAATTCATAAAAAATACAAAAATTGCTCTATCTTCAAAATTTTTTTGTTCATCATATTTAAAATTAAATTTCCGACACTATAGTACCAAAAATATTTGTCTGGCGCGATTGGTTCGGGGTCTGTGAGGTTAAAAGTACTAAAAAGTGCTAAAAATCACATAAAACATTAAATAACTTTTTTTCTAATTAAAATATCAAAAATCGAAGCCCGAGGTGCACAACTTCAGCAAAAACTACACCTGTATACCAAATTTCATCTTTCTAGGCCTTACCGTTTTCCCGGGATGCGCGCCACACACAAACACACACAAACATCTTATTTTATTACTAGCCGCCTGCGGCGACCAGCTGGTCCGCCTTTTTACGCCATTCGCCTTTTTACGCCAGGGGTGCCGCCTTCGGCGGCTGCTTAAACAATTTAGCGACGACATTAATCAATGTTTTTCTCTATAAATCAGTATTATCATTCGTTTTTTACGCCAATGTTGCTGCTTTCGGCGGCTGCTTAAATAAATTTCGTGGCGGTGTCAATCAATCTATATCTATCTATATCATTAATAATTTGAATGAAATATTTTCTAGATCTGTCTCCAGTTTCGTCGTTTGGAATATTTTTAAAGGAGGGGGAGGGGAGACACAAACGACATACTCTTCATGCAAATTTTGTCGAAAAATAACAAAAAGCACTTCCACTTTTATGTGAAAGCATTGTTTTTTCAAAGTCATGGTGTATGTGGGGGAGGGAGGGGGGCATTGACACCCAATGTGCAAGCAGCCACCTACGGCGGCTGTTTGGCTAACTTGTCATTTACCTTTTTACTTCAAGTTTGCCGCCTTCGGCGGTTGTTTAAATAAATTTGGCAGCAGTATTAATCAATCCATCTCTATCTTTTTTTTTGTGCCATTCACATTTTTACGCCAAGATTGCCGCCTTCGGCGGCTATCTACCTTTACAATCTATCTCTACATTTTCTTATCCATCTCTATTTATTTTGACCTCCTCGCCCATTTCCTAATAAAAACAAAGAACACTCAAAAAACCGCTTTTTTTTATTTAAGTAGAGCAAAAAAAAAAAAAAAAAAGCTCAAATTCCCCGTAGTGTGCAAAAAGTAGCGTTTGACAAAGATAAAAAAAATCTCGCTGTTTTTATTGAATTAATGCGCACAACTATGAAATGTAACGTAATATAGATACAGCGAAAGGTCCAGCTTGGGGGGGGGGGGGATGGAAAAAGAAATAAATGCAATCCCTAAATAAAACAAAAAAAAAAGGAAAGAAAAAAAGCAAGCGCTGCCGAAAAAACACGTGGTCATCACGTCAGAAAATGTAGAAGTAAGCTATATAGTAAAAAAAAAAGATTAACATTGCTTGCGATTAAGATTCCATCGTAAATATCGAATCGAAACCCAAGTAGTGACGTCACAGGCATGAAAGATTGAAGAACGCTTTTTTCGACTGATGCGTGAAAGGACATGATGTGTTCAACATTAAAAAAATTGTAAAAAAAAAACTATTGCGTATTTTTAAGAACTTTTTTCTTTTGAAGAGGGCGAAATGTTTATACTATTACCAACTTAAATTTCAGAAATGAGGCTTTGATACTTCTCGCCGGATGATATTAGAAAAAAATAAAACCCAGAAAAACACGCAAATTAAAGGTTTTTTCAAAAATTCATAAAAAATACAAAAATTGCTTTATCTTCAAAATTTTTTTGTTCATCATATTTAAAATTGAATTTCCGACACTATAGTACCAAAAATATTTGTCTGGCACAATTGGTTCGGGGTCTGTGAGGTTAAACATACTAAAAAGTGCTAAAAATCACATAAAACATTAAATAACTTTTTTTCTAATTAAAATATCCAAAATCGAAGCCCGAGGTGCAAAACTTCAGCAAAAACTACACCTGTATACCAAATTTCATCTTTCTAGGCCTTACCGTTTTCCCGGGATGCGCGCCACACACACACACACACACACACACTCACACACACACACACACACTCACACACACACACACACACAAACATCTTATTTTATTATATGTACTAGCCGCCTTCGGCGACCAGCTGGTCCGCCTTTTTACGCAATTCGCCTTTTGCGCCAGGGTTGCCGCCTTCGGCGGCTGCTTACACAATTTAGCGACGGTATTAATCAATGTTTTTCTCTATATATCAATATTATCATTCGCCTTTTTACGCCAATGTTGACTTTTTCGGCGGTTGCTTAAAAAAAAATTGTCGATGGTATTAATCAATCTTTTTCTCTATACATCAATATTATCATTCGCCTTTTTACGCCAAGGTTGATCGGCGGCTGCTTAAATAAATTTTGTGTTGAATAAAGTATTTTCTAGATCTACCTCCCGTTATGTCCTTTGGCATATTTTTAAGGGGGGGGGGGAGGGGAGGCACAAAGGGCATCATACTCTTCATGCAAATTTTGTCTTAAAATAACAAAAACCATTTTCACTTTTATGTGAAACATTGTTTTTTCAAAGTCATGGTGTGTGTTTGTGTGTGGGTTGGGGAGGTGGGTGTGGGGGGGGGGCTATTGATCCCCCGTTGAAGTTCCTCTATTTCTAACTGTCCATCTACTGTATCCACCTCTATATTTGTCCACCTTTCGTTCTCTCTATCTATCTATACGATCCATGCATATCTTCCTCTGATAGTAATTAACAATCCTTTCTATGTAAAAAAAAACATTTTTGCCCACTTAATATCATCTCTCTATCTATCAAACATAACCACCAATCCCTACAAAAATCATGCAAAAAACCGCGGGCTTTATTTATTTACTTAAAATTACACGCAAAAAAAAAGGCTCTATGTTCCCTGTAGTGTGCAAAAAGCAGCTTTTGCAAAAGATAAAAAAAAAATCACCGCTTTTATTGAATTAAAATGAGCAAAAATATTTGACCAAAAATAAATATAGTAAACAGTCCAGAAAAAAAAAATGTTGGAAAAATAAAGATATGAAATCTCTGAACGTTAAAAAAAAAAAAAAAAAAAAAAAAGTGAAGAGAAAGCAAACGATTTCAGTTAGGTCACGTGATGAGGAAGTGTGGAACTCGGCCGGCATGCTTACAGGTCGCGTCGTGTTCTGCATTTAAAAAATTGTAAAAAAAAACTTTTTTGGGTATTTTTAAAAACTTTTTTCTTCTGAAGGGGGCGAAATGTTTTTACTATTACCAACTAAAATTTTGGAATTGAGCTCTCAATACTTTTTGGAGGATGGGTTTCGAAAAAAACTAAACCCAGAAAAAAATGCAAAATAAAGGTTTTTTCAAAAATTTATAAAAAATACAAAAATTGCTCTATCTTCAAATTTTTTTCATTCATCATATTTGAAATTAAATTTCCTACAATATAGTACAAAAAATATTTGCGTGGTGCGATTGGTTCGGGGTCTGTGAGGTAAAAAGTACTAAAAAGTGCAAAAAAACGCATAAAACATTGAATAACTTTTTTTCTATTAAAAATATCAAAAATCGAAGCCCGAGGTGCACAACTTCAGCAAAAACTGCACCTGTATACCAAATTTCATCTTTCTAGGCCTTACCGTTTTCCCGGGATGCGCGCGCCACACACACACACACACACACACACACACACAAACATCTTATTTTATTATATGTATAGATAGAAGATATGTATAGATAGATATTATGTAGGATTTCTTAAAAACCACTTTATGCAAAGAAATATTTACTAAAAGGAACCTAGACTGCATGTTTTTCGACAAATATCTTTTGTATATGATGCGATACTAATCAAAAATAAGACATGCCATACACAGTGCGATTCTTTTATTATATTTTACACTATTAATTCTTGAGAAACAAGTAAAAAACAACTCATCCTAATACTTTTTTTACCTTCCAGGATTAAATGAAATATGATCCCTGCACTTGACCACGTGATTTCTAATGTAAAATATCGACTTGGAAAATGTTACGTAAGAATGGGTCTGACCCCCCCTCCCCCCCCAAGTAGGGGTATGTAGAGATTTTTCCAACCCCTCTCCCCCTCGGGACCCTTACATAATTAAGGAATTGCCCCTTATGCGTCCTCTTGTGTTTTTTTTTTTTCGTGCCCTGGGACGTGTGCGCCTTCGTTTTTCTTTGTGCCCTCCCCTCGAACCTGTGCGCGTGTTTCTTTTTGCTCCCTCAAACCTGTGCGACTTTTTAAATTTTTATTTGGCCCTTTGAACTTGTGCGCTTTTTTTTTTTTTTTTTTTGCGCCCTTTGAAGGTCATTTTTGGCGCCCTTTTAGGGGACCTAGTCCGGCCCTGGTAGAAAGATCCATTTTTGGGTCCAAAACGTAAATTTCGAATAAAGAAAGAACTATTCATCGAAATTTTTTCGAAAATGTCTATAAACCTTCCCAGCAAACCTGAAAATTTTAACGAAATCGGTCCGGTAGCTTCTGAATTTACCCCGTTCATATACATTTTGATTTTGTGTTTTTTTTATGTAAAGAAGATATTAATGCTAAATTATAGGCACACTTAATTTCATTCGTAATCTTCAGTAAGATCGTAACTTCAATAAATATACATAATCCGGGAAGGTTTGTGACTGAAGATCTGTGATGCGACTTATATGCAACATACGGTGCTTCAAGATTTATTATTTTTTTAATTTATATTTATTTCATTTTAGTTATTTATTTATTTTTTTTTTCAACCAGAACTTTTTACCGGACATGAGGCTCATAGAAGTGAAGCCGATACTTGGATTTTACATCGAAAAGTAAATGATTGCACATCAAAAAGTACAATCGAAAACAAACTGTGGAAAAAAAACAGTTTTTATGATGATTTTTTAAATATTTTAGGGGGGAGTACCACCTTGAGAGGGTTCCTCCTTGCTAAAAATGCTCATCTCTTTAAACTTTTCTTTTCTCTAGTCCCCCAGAAGAATGGTAACGATTAATATAATGCTCCCTCCCACTCCAAATAAAAATTTTTGGCTTAGTAGGAATTTGGGGGGGGGGGGAGGAGGTTGATCACCAGAACTCCAAAACGGGGTGGGTAATAGGGGGAAATAGTGGTCATATTTGCAAATTTTGGACCCCCTGCAACTAAATCTGCAGGGCCTCTTCCCAGAGGCCAGCAGTGTATATTTGCAGCGTTAATAAGTCTTAGTGCTAGTTTTTTTTTCTTTTTTTTTTCAGTTTCTTGGGTCATCGGGCCCTTAAGGCCTGTCCCCCCCCCCTGCACTGCGGATACTGCAGGTACGCAGATCCGGGCCTGCTTATTTGGATTCTGGGGGTTATTTTAAAAAACGACATTTTATGCAACATTTCACAGAAATGACTGATGCAATCGATATTGATAGTGTTGTTAAAGAATTTCCGTTGATAAAAAGTAGAAAATTAAAAAAATTTAGGTTAAAAAGAAAAAATCTTTTCAAGTATAAAAAAAAATTATCGATCAGGTAATTTATAATCATATTTTTTTCTTCTTCTTCTTTTCAATAAAAGGTTTAAGAAATACTATACCAGTATACACATTTTTAGATCATGTTTTAAATGTTTTTATCTAGTTAAAATATTGTCTCTCATAATGCAATAATTTTTGAAAAATATTTATTAGAATTTTTCGATCAACAGTATTTTCTGTTGAAGTAAGATTATATTAAAATGTAAAACATGCCTCAGATAATAAAATCTTGTTTTCGTTCTGTAAAGTATTAATCACATCGTTTTTTTGTTGTGTATGTGTGTGTGTGGGGGGGGGGGTGCATATAGCAAGACAATGTAAGAGGGGCGGCAAATTTGGTGCCTGCCCCGGGCGGCAGAAACCTACGCTACGCCGCTGAGTGCAATCTTCTGAATATTCGTTCGATTAGCAGCGTCGCGATAAATTTCTTCTCGTATTATTTGAGATTTCAATTTCTTTACATCTTGTAAATGTTTTAATATTTTGGGTAATCGGGTGTTATTTTCTCATATGCTACCTTAGACTAGCATATTTTAAGTTTTAATTTTAGCCAATTATAAATGACTTAATTGGGTTACAGCGGACAGGGTTGTTTGGCGTTGGTTTTAAACCAAGTGTAGGGCCCGATTAAGATATCACGGGGCCCTAGGCCATATGCTTTTTTGGGGGGGCCCTATGTAGTCAACTCTCACAATTTTAGCCATTGGAAAAACAGATTCAGCTATAGGTTTTTTTAAAAAATTACCATTTGGGGGCCCCTAAAAAGGCCCAGTAAGCAAAATATCTTGCCTCCGTATTGCATAAAGATTGACATGCAAGAAAAATCATCTTGCATTAATGCTGCCTCAGTATTGTTATGTTACTCCATTTATGCTGTCAGCAGGCTGCCACAATAATGGCTGACAAGGTGTATGCAGCATAATATCAGGAAAAGGGTAGGCTGCTTTTGTAATCCTGCATACGTATTGATATGACAGGATAATATCAAGATCTTGTCATGACAGCATAAAATCAAGGTCTGGGCAAGATGATTTGGCTTTTGTAATCTTGCATACGTATTGATACGACAGGATAATATCAAGATGTTGTCATGACAGCATTAAATCAAAGTCTAGGCAAGATGATCTTGCTTTTGTAATCTTGCATACGTATTTATATGACAGGAAAATGTCAGGATATATTGACATGACAATTTGAAATCAGTACGTTTGCAAGGTGTTTTATCTATTTATTTATTTGTATTATTTTCACTTCAAACTCGAGAATTAAATTTCATTCTTTTATTATTTCTGTTATTCTTCAAGACTGATTAGTTTTCTAGCCTAAGAATATTTTCTTAAAGCTGACATCTGAATGGAAATTCATATAAAGATATTAATAGTACTAATATAAAAATATTGGGTACTTTTCCACTATGCGTCCACCCTTCTGTGTGTGGGAAAGAGGAAGGGGGTGCCAGAAAATATCGCCCCGGGCACCGTCATCTCTTGGGACTTTCCTGGGCCCACGTTATGATAATTTAACCTTCCATGTTATGATAATTCTCTCGGTAAAATGTTCCTAAAATTGGAATAGAAAAAGAACAAAATCGAATTTTCGAAAAATCGCTTCGAGGTGTTCACCGCTAAGCTACGAACTAATTCTGTGCCAAATTTCATGAAAATCGGCCGAACGATCTATGCTCTATGCGCATAACAGACATCCAGACACACAGACTTTCAGCTTTATTATTAGTAAAGATTATGAATCCATCTAATAGGCAGGAAGGAGAAAAAATATACCTTCAAAATGCTTCGGATATAATTCTTGCCACTTTTTATATAAAATGGTCCCCTGTATGCAAATTAGTTATGTTCCGGATATCCGTCTCCGTAGATATTCGAGGAAAAATAAAGATCTGTATCCGCATCCGTTATTTTTTTGGCGGAACTTAAACGGATCTTTTCTATTCTGAAAATTCTTTAATGTTTGAATAAAAGACTCTTAAATTCCGCTTAGTCAGGCTTTACTCAATATTGAAATTATAAGGTATCATTTCAGACGCCAACGGCCCTCTGAGACATGTTTTTTTTTTTTTTAGTTTGTATTAGTTTTTGTTATTTTGATTTGGGGTTTCTGCTATTCTTCATATTGGTTTTTCTCGGCATCCTTCAAAAAAAAAAAAAAAAAAATTGAGACAAAATTCTCTATTTACTGCTTGTAAAGGTGTTCCCGGGTCTGTTATTCCGTCGGTCGGAGTAAGTTGGGTGGAATGGGTCAGCGCTGTATTTATGCTGAAATACAATGCGAAAAATCATTTCTAGCCTATCCAGTAGCAGCTTTACACTCTTGCTCCTGTATCCTGCATCTACCGAGCAAGCTAGAAATATTTTTTCACATTCTACCTAAGCATTAATGCAGCGCTGACACGTTCCTTCCAACTTTCCCTCAATTTTAAGGGAGATTTCTTTGAAGAGTAAATCATAGTCTTCATTATATTTTCGCCGTAGATGACATTTTTTTTTAAGAAACAGTGAAGGAATACTTTCCGTAATAAATTTTAAACTTGGACAGTTGAATTGAGCAAAACAGTTTTGAGGTCGTATCCGCATCCGCGGATCTTGACACCAATGATCAGGATCCGTATCTGTATCCGCGGATCTACTTTTGTAAGGATCCGACACATCATTAATGCAAATTTGACCATCGTTTCTACACGTCTCACTGTTAGGGAATGGGCACCCATTTTTTTTTTTTTCTGTTTTGGACAGTTTCATAGCCATTATTTTTATTTGGGGAAGAAGGGAGCATTGTATTGTTACAAATTTCATAAGTAGTAATTATTTTTATGATTAATTAGTTGTAATCTGGCTCAATTTGGCGTTTGTTCCATTAAATTTCACTCAAAATTGCCTCAGTTCTTAAAACTTTGACTGTATGTTGACTTTACCTTCTATGCACCTGCACCATTTAACATTGAAAGAGTGGAATTGGCGAGAAATTTAAGAAATATCGCCAAGTTGGCATCATTTTTGGCAATTAATTTTTTGGCGAAAAATCGCCCAATGTTGCCAACTTGGCGACGTTTCGAACCTAACATGTAAATAGGACCAACAACTTATAAATGTAACTTAATGGATAGACCCAGTCATCTCCAATTTCAATTTCGAAAGTGTCCCCAAGACCGTCTTCTCCTATCTCCTAACATAATCGAAGATCGTCTAAAACAGCGTTTTGGAACTTCAGGCTCGAAAAATTACCGGCGGAACATAGCCGTAATGCTGAGATTAAGATCCGCGTAATGGAAATTTCTGTTCTTGATGATTAACTTGAACTTAACTATTCTGGAAAAATTGTTTAGTATGGATAATGTTTGTGTAGTTGTGATTTTTTATGTAGCAAATGTGCAAAAGTTAAAAGAAATTCCAACACATTTTGGTGAAACATGTATTTTTCAATCTATTAACAGTGAACATGTTTTGGTTTCTTTATTTTATCATAAATGGCAAAATTTAAGTACTTTCTTCGCCAGCCAAACAAAATAACATTCAAAGTCACAGTCATAAATATTCATAAATAATTATCATACAGTATTTACCATATACAGGAAAATGTACAAAACTATTCTGAGCTGTTGGCATCGTTAAATGTAATTGTTCGTGAAACCTCCTGGTTCAAGATAAACAAACTGTTTAAACATATAATCTATCTCAGTTAATAAAATCTCCAAATTATGATTTTAATTACTCAAAAAAGAAGAAAAAAAGCTTCATTTCTGCACCAAAATATGATTTTAAAAATCGCAATCATTCTCATTTGGGAACTACATGAATAATGTAAAAAAAAAAATTTTCAATTAAATAGCATCATCTTGAGAATTTTGACGCAAAAATTATTTGCCCTTGTTCCTCGTTATCGACAAATAAGGTCTTGAAGTCAGCCAAAATTTGAGGAACACCACCAAATTTAAAGATTTTGCGAGAAATTGAAGATACCCTGAGATTTTACCTCCTGCATGCGGCAGGTCATCCATCTTATTCGTGTGAGAGATGTCTTCCATTTTTCACCAAAACTCGACAAATTTGGCGCCTTTTCCTAACATTTCTGTAAACTTCAAAACCTCATATTTCAATAACGGGGACAAGAAGACAAATAATTTATGCATTCAGAAGCATATTTTACTATATGCTGCTCCGAATGCTACGAATTTGAAGTTTTTCATTATTAAACTATAGTATGGTTTTCTGGTCAGAAAACAAAATCATTTCCAACTGTCGCCAAATAGCTGCCAGTGCAAAGCTTAGAAGTTGAAAATTTTCTCCCTCAAAAGTCCTACTATATGTAAAAAATAAAAAAAAACTCTTGAGTAATGCAAAATTTTGAATGATATCGATCAGCTGAGGCTAAAAAGATTTCATTTGTTCAACTAAAGGTGAAGAAACCTAGCTTACGTCGCATTAAGGATTATTGTCGTTGTGCCAATCTAAGAAGTTTCTCCTCTTTCAACCCAAACATAAAAGAGTGCGCCCAAGGTCAAGCATCAAGTTACCAGTGCCGCACTAACACGCGTTTTTGGATAACAGACACTCTGAATCTGATCTGAAATGTTTGTGTTTTTGCGTTCATATATCCGCAGTGATATTTGCACTTCCAAAATTAGTTTATTGCATTGTTTTAATAAAAGAGTTTGTCTCCAGTCCCAAGTGATAAAGACGACACAACTTTCTAAAATCTTTAAAATATAAAACAATTTTTGTGTTCCATCCATACGCGTTAGTTTATTTTTCCATCAGCAAATGATTTGCCAACTATTTAGGGTGGTTAAGACACCAAAATTGGGTTAATATCATACTTACATCATTGGGTTAACATCATGTCGTGGAACATGGGGTTATGTTAATGTGAAATTTACATTATGATGGAAAGCAGATACGTTAATGTGCCATTGGAGCATGCTCTACGCTGGGAACATTTTTATATTTGATACGTCTGGTGCTTTGAAAGACAGTAAAGTGCCTCAAAAATAGGTAGAGGAAATCAACATAAGAAAATCGGAACGCGATATAAATGTATCATTTGTGGCATTGGAAAACCAGGGAATTTCATGACACCAATTTGCAAATTTAGTTACCATTTCCATCAACAGATGGCGCTGTAAGTATGCAATAATTACAGAGAAAGTGACTTATTCAATATTTTGCAACTGTTTGTGAGTTGCTTGTGAAAGTGCGAATATCGTAACTAAATACTTTGCATCAATCCTTTCAACATTTTCATTCTGTTTTTTTATTTCACCTCTCCTAATATAACTCTTTAGTTTTTATTTCCAAAAATCGTAAAACTCAAAAACACAATTGTGTTCCATACGTGTTTGTTTATTCTTTGTCCACTAATTTGGGAGACAAACTTGCTATTGCATCATAATGCGTAGCAGGAAATTCTGTTTATTTGGTATTAACGTGATAACGGTTCATTTGGCAACAGCGACACCTTTCTCCGGAAGAGGTAACTAAATTTAAAAATTGCAAGGGTAAAAGTCCGTGCTTTCGCAAGCAAAGTGCTGCAAACGATAAATTAACATCGCGTTTCATTTCTCTTTTATTTATTTTTCAATACCAATTACCATTCTTTAGACACTTGAAAAGGATGTCTTATACGAGAAGTTCAAGTTCTTCCATACTTAATTCAAGCATAGCCGCACTAGATGGCGCTTGCGCTTCTTTAGTGAGGCCATTATTCAAGCAGCTGTGAACATGGTATGCGCGTCACGTCCACAGTTGTTTGCAATAAAATCGGAAGAACGCAATACCCATTTAATGAAAGTCACAGGATTATTAATACACAAACTTGCAAACTGCTCAGAATAATTTATCTTACATGAAACTCTTTGGAAGTGTAGCGAAATGTTTTGTTTTCTCCTTAATGAGAATAAAAAACACAGCTTTGTGACACATTACTTCACTTCACTTGCTCCGGGGAACCATCATGGCCGCCAGAATCGCTGTTTAGGCAATCCCCAAAATATATACAAACAGAAATACTTTAAAATTTACAAATGAATTTACAAGGTGTTCCAAAAATGGGTGACACAGTTGAAAAATCAATAAAAACTAATCGGTCAGCGATAGAAATGTACCGTTTGTTGCATTATGCTTGGGACAACAGTAAATTTTCAAACAGACAAACTTTCAAAATTAGTTACAATGTTCCTCAACAGATGGCGCTACAGGTATTTTAAATGGTGTAAAAGAAAATGCAGTCTGTAAGATCCCCAAAATGACCGGTATGTTTGAAAAATAAATAACAACTAAACGGTCAACGTTGATTTTTCAAATATACCGGTCATTCTGGCGATTTTACAGACTGCGTTTTCTTGCCTTTTAAAATACCTGCAGCGCCATCTGTTGAGGAACATTGTAACTAATTTTGAAAGTTTGTCTACCTGAAAATTTACTGTTGTCGCAAGCATAATGCAACAAATGGTAATTTCTATCGCTGACCGTTTAGTTTTTATTGATTTTTCAAATGTGTCAGTCATTTTTGGAACACCCTGTACTTTACTTATGACGTCTGAACAGTGAGTTCCTTCTAACATAGAGGTCGTCTACAAATGATGTTAGGCTTTAGGAGGGGGAGGGTGGATCATGAAATTGTGAGTTGGTGACAAGTTGATGGCTGGGATAACAAGAAGCGTGACATCACACATTTTGCTTGAAATAAAACATTTTTTATGACAAAGTGTTTACGTAATACTGTGTGTCATGTGACAACGGATGGGGAGGGGGTTAGTGAAATTGTGTCAGTAGGTGACAAGGGACAGAAAGAGAGAGGATAACAAGTAGTGTGACCTCACAGATTTCGTTTGAAATAAATAATTTTTTTTATGACAATGTGTTTGTGTAATATAAGTTGACATGTGGCAACATAAGGTTAGGGGTTTAGGTAAAATGTGAAATTTTGTGACAAAAGGGAGAGGGATCAAATCTTTTGAAGAGAAGTGTACATTTACTGACAGCCCCATACTCAATAACGTTCCGAAATATTAAAAAAACAACGTCTGATGAACACTTTATGAACATAATGAAACCCTCGGGGAGAGATGTGGATCAAATAACTGATAGGAAATTTTTTCTGGTTTTTCAAAAATAATTTCATATGCACGAAACCTTTCCGAATTCCATAATGAATCACGAAAAAAAAAATTAACGACTACAACATGTGAGGCACTGAAAAGCAAAGGGTGTAAGAGGACTTTTTAAAGTTTTGAATTAAACGCTTGTTCAAACCATAGGTGGGCATTCATTGAAAAGTTTTTCCAAATTCTGTTGCACCCAAAAAGGCTACTATATTTCCATTTCTTGCCCCAAAAATATAAGAAATTCTCCTCCCACTTTGCTAGGTATAATACAAATATTTAATTTGGCCTTTACACACCTTTGCTTCTAGTTGCTTCTAACCTTCTATTGCAGTTTAGTTAAATTTGGCACAATTTTGTTTAGTAATTTCGTGTTTTTTTTCCTTTAAACTTTCATTTTTGATTATTCTGAACTAAGGCGCCCCACATTTTAAAGTTCATCCCCCCCCCCTTTTTTTGGATCTCGTTAACGTGTAGGAAAGTAGTACTTCCAATTTTTGAAGTAAAATTACTCTGAAGCAAATCTGAGACATATTACTTTTTATGTTTTTATCCCTGAAGAGTTTTGAAATACAAATCATATCACGCTTTTAAAGCTTTGATGGATTACGCGGTAATATAAATCCCAACTTTTTCAATCAAAAAATATTTGATGGTTTAGCTGATGAGAAAACTTCCAAGACTTTTCTCTTCAAATCTTATGCCTTTTCTTTTGTAGGTTTATCAGAAAGATGACGAAAGGTCTGTAGGTCAAGCTAGTAATGTCGATATGTATTAATTTCTGGTATGTACTTTTTTAATGTTTGTTCTTTTTCATCATCACAAAAAATGAAGTGGGGGAGTCAAAACTTGTTTTTTAGTTTGTATTCACACGGGTTCAATCCGATTTGAGTCTCAGCATTTAACCAGTTAGCTTGAAACTAGAATATTTCGGTGTTGCTTCTTAGAAGCAAGTGGGGTGATAAGGTTTCTTTGGTATGTAGTCTAAAGCTCAATTACAAGGGGCACTTTTGGTAGAGTCAATAACAGGAAACTTTCGGTCCATTCACAGGTTTACAGTTTTTAAACCTGCTGCAGAGTTCGCAGCACCCAGCTGCGTGCAAAGTCACGCCTCATCGCTTAAACCACGCCTCATTTTGTAATGATTACCACCAGTGTACAAGATCGATCAGTTTTCTTTTTGATGTTTTCGTGATTTATTGACTAGAAGATAGTTTAATCCAACTACTTTTGGAAGAATTCTTACAAAATGGGTCGGGGTTTAAGATTGTGCGAACCCTGTACTGCTAAAATAGGGCGGGACGGAGAACTGAAGTTATACGTTGTCAAAGGTTCTCATCGGTCAAAACTGGCAATCCAATTGCATCACAACCCCCCTCTTTTTCCTTCTGTAATGTCTGGATTTTCTCCCAAAAGTTTTTCAATGTAATAAAGCCTTAACATGCTTAGAGTTACTTAATTGAGGTCTCCCTCGTTTTTTTATTCAATACGTAAATATGGGGAAATAGCTAAGGATGTTATCTAGGGCCTTAGCTGTTTCCGAAAATTCTCTATACCGACAAGATCACGAAATTAACCTAGTTCAGTGCACGGTTAAAACTATTAAATGCGAGTTACTGATTTAATAACGCTACTAGTACGGTATAGTTAAATTTCAATTTTAAAAGAATTTTATGTTCTCTCGTTTTAAATTTCACAATTTCCAAAAATCATATTTCAATGTTACTTAGAAATACTTTTACTCTTAAAAACCAATCCTTACTATCATAATATTTTGATTTTCATCCCTCTTAATATTATTCTAAGCATTCAGTACGAAAATGAGGAGATGAGTGTTTGAATTTCAGGGCATGAAAACTTTAAACGTGAACAATGCTTATGGAATGCCTTCGTGTGCAGAAGACAAAGCTTGCATCGGCTCATTCATATCCAGTGTTCATTTCAGTTTTAATAAAAATGTGACTTGTCCAATTTTCATGTTAATAAGTAGGGTGTAAGTACAGGGTGTTCAAAAATGATTGATACATTTGAAAAATCAATAAAATCTAAACAGGCAGCGATAGAAATGACGGTTTGTTGCATTATGCTTGAGACAACAGTAAATTTTCAGGCAGACAAACTTTCAAAATTAGTTACAATGTTCCTCAACAGATGGCGCTGCAGGTATTTAGAGCCAGCTTAAGGTGTGTCTGTCTGAAAACTTACTGTTTTTTCAAGAATATTGCAAATAAACGGTGTATTTCTATCGCTGCCCGTTTAGTCTTTATTGATTTTTCAAATATAACGGTTATTTTGGCGATCTTACAGATTGCGTTTTCTTTTATACCTTTCAAACTACCTGTAGCGCCATCTGTTGGGGAACAGTGTGACTAATTTTGAGAGTTTGTCCGTATGAAAATTTACTGTTGTCCCACGCAACGAACGGTATATTTCTTTTACTGCCCGTTTAGTTTTTATTGCTTTTTCAAATGAATCCGTCATTTTTGGAACACCCTGTATTTGCCTTACAAAAAAATATTGAAGAAGTTGAAATTGTTTGTGGTATTTTTTGCACAATTTCAAGTTAGAATGTACACTCGAGTGTTCACAATTTGTCTAATGATGTCATGTTGTGAGTTTTGATGTGATGGGAAAGATCAAGACAAATACCCAGATTCTGGCGACCTTGAATCACACTATACGTTTCAAAGGGGAAAGGAAACATAAAAATAAATCATCCTTGAAAAGATTCTCTTTTCAGTAACGTTTGTCACACTTTCGACTTGGTCAGTGTGTCATAGTTCGCACGCCTGCTATTGCCGTTGCTCACCACTTTATCGTCCCGCCTTTGATTCGCTGAAACAGTTTTGGGCGTGGTCGGGCAGTCGAACAGATCCGACGCGTGGTCCTGGTCCGACTTGCATCGGGCGAGGACGGTAGAGCTGGCCACGCCCCCTTGGGCGGGGCGTGTGCCCACTGACATGTCGTCCGACACCCTCAGGGTTGGTGGGGTTGGTGAAAGAGACTCGGATCCACAGGATGAACTGTCACTGAGCTCGTTCGTAGGGCGGCGACTGATTCTTGGGGAGGCGTTGGGGCGCCGCCCCAGGATCTGAGCCTGAATATGTTCACAGATTCGCTTAAACCTTCTTATGGGACCTAAAAGGAAAAAAAAAAGTCTTTTAATGAACTGCAAATACTATTTATTGTCCGTTCACAACGAAATGGCACTTCGCCCCGCCTCCTAGCACGCAGAGTTCGATTAAGAGTGGGGGTGATTGGTGAATCCATTGCTGTGCTTGTAAATAAGACCACGTTAATTTTGACCCGCATTTAAAAAAAGTCTTAGTGTTCCTAATTTTCGAAATCTTCACCATATCTTAATACCCAGATTTCATTTGAAACATTAGTTCTTCAGTTTCTAAAGATATATCGGAGTATGCCTCTTATTTCATCGATATCAAAGATATTTCACGTCACTTAATTGAATACTTGTCAATTATAGAGACCATGATAATGATGAAGCCCAGATCGCCAACGCATACAGCGCCTAGTTATGTGTTCTCCAAATCAAATTTTGGGGATATTTCGAAAATGGGTAATGTGGCACGGTCGTCTCATTTTTTGGTATAAACAATTTTATTTTGGTAATCCTGTTGATTTATAGTAACCCTATGTGAATAGATGTTTCCAGTCTCTTTGTTTAAGAAAAATACCCCTCGCGCAGACGCTGGAGCCAAAAATTGACGCCAATGAAGAAAGATCGCCAGATTCCCAACTATCGAAATCTTCCCCAACTTTTCAATACAGAAGTGACTTTTATTTTCAAAGGTAGGCAGGCACTATCGTGTTTGAACTCAGTGACCTAGTCTGCAAACATCGGCTGATATCGCCAACCTTCGTGTTGGCGATAATTCTAAAAGGAAGTTGCCAGTATGGTCCCTATAGTGCATAAATACCACTTAATATCAAACATGATCTGAAAAGACTATTGAAAAGTAATAGACAACATGAGTATTTCTGCTCCAATTCAAAAATACTAATTCTTATTTAAAGCTCCCTAAGAACATGAAAAGGAAAATACTGTTTAATCTCAGTTACTTGAAACTGAGATTCGAGTCATGAACCAATAAACAAAGTAAACATTTAGTTTTTAAGCTACCAACAAAATAATGCAATCAAAAGTAGATTTGTCCTTTTGCAGTCAATGTCATTTGGCACTAAATTCAAGAATTGTCTCTGAAAAAAGGGTTGCACAATCAATTTCTCCAATTAATTTCTGATTTTTTCAGCATATCGTTTATGCTACAAAAGTCGGAGGAATACGGAGCTAGTTTACATTTGTAAGCAATCAAACCAAGTCTATCTTTATTGCTCTTGAGATGCTCAATGACTAATGAATGACACTTAAATTTTTCTGATAGTTCCATTTTTACTTTTTCGTCTTCTATCAGATTTATGTACTTGCTTAATACGTTCGTAGGTGCGCTTGCTTTTCTCAAAATTTCAATTACGTGTAAAAGTTTCAAAGATGGATTCGGCTTTTTCAACCAGTTCTTCTTTTCAACCACCACGTCTTCAAAATCCGTCCATCTTTTCAATGCTGACAATGCTTTGACTGCTGTCCAAGCGTGTTGCTTTTTGGATAAATTATATTTCAATGCAATATCATTCAGGAAGACTTGATCAGGTTCAAGTGTACTGTAGTGGTATAGGTAACAAAACAGATAATAATTCATCACGGAAGCATGGATATAAGTCTTTTCATCGGTTAGGTCTTCAAAGTACTTGCAGATAATCTTTCCATCGGGTTTAAATTGCTGACCAATGGATGATTTTTTCAAACTATCAACGGGTGACTCTTCAAAATGGTGCTTTGCAAAAGACAATTGGTCGTGGAGTAAAAACATGTGTTCTGCAATTGAGTCTACTAGAAAACTATCAACAAAATATTTGTCGCAGTGGGTATTGAAACAATTTTCAATCTTCCTCAGTTTAATTTTGTCGTCTTTGACATTAAGTGCTTGCTTGTATTTTAATATTGCAGCATCCTCATGTTTGCCAAAGTACAATAGCATATTTTCTGCTTCATCGTATTCACGTGTTTCAATTAAATACAACAAATAGGCGTTTACAGCATCTGGAAACATAATCAGCTCTTTTTGAAAAATACTTGGCTTGAGTGTAGCTTTCATAAACAAAACAATGGTAATTATAACATTCCCGTCGTGGCTTTTTATTGCAGCAGCAAGCAGTTGGATTTTTTCTGGCAATTCTTTATAATACGCTAGGGGTATATCCATTCCCAATACCATATTTTTTACCACATCAGCTGGATCTAATTTACACTTCTTGGCGGTTTTCTTAGCGTAGATTTCTAGAGGATAAAAGTTCAAATCAAATTCTGATAAATTACCTTCGTCATCCTCAAAATGGTTATCCAGTAAACTTTCAGCATTTTCAAGTTCATGACCACCACCGATTCCAACATGCCCCAAAATGTCAAGTCCTTCTTCAGAGGATACGACGAGCTTCGTGCCTGAAGATTCTTCGTCAAAACTGAATCCTTTTGAAGCCAGTTCCCAATAGTTTTCCTCTGGTATTTTTTTCTTTCCATCCATATTTCAATCGAAAAATGTTTCCTTTTTTTTCTTTCTTTCTTTTTCCCGTTACACCTAAGTATTTATAGGAATAAGTTATCCGATTCTCTTAGTACAATCAAATACGTTCGACACATTTTGATTGACTGATAAAAATAATGTTTGTAACAGTGAAATTATAAATCAATTGTTGCCACTGTTATTCTTACTAATGCAAAACTTTGAATACAACGTAGCATATTTATGTACCGGGGAAAGTTTTGACAATTAGGAAATTGGCGATCTTCATGCATTGGTGTCAAATTTTTGGCACCCATTAACCAGTGGTGTACTTTAAGAAATATAAGTTGGAAATGCTTTCAGATTTTAAACAAATGAGATTGAATTTAAAGAGAGAGTGAAATTAAACGGGAAAAAGTTAAGCAAACATGAAAAAAGTGGAGATTGTGACGTCCTCTTTGACTACACCACGACTTAGAGCTGCTATATAAATAGGCCAGGGCATCAGCTTAAGTTTAGCCATTTTGGATCGGATTTTTCATTGTTGCGGAGCTAGGGTTACCAGAGCTAAGTTTTAGGTTTCGCCAAATTTTCTGAAAATGATACTTCATTTAATAAATAATTCACGTGCCGCTAATAATCGCTCGCAGGGAACAATCACCAAACGCGATTACTCGCCAGAAAAGACAACCGCTCAAACACGCGCTCCGATCCAAAAAGGCTGATCTTAAGCTGATGAGCCGGCTCGTATATATAAGGGCCTTACCACGACTTAGAGCGGAGAGCGACTTGTTGCGGAGCTAGGGTTACCAGAGAAAAGCTTCGGGTTTTGCCAAATTAGCCAAAAAATATATTTTATTTAATAAATATTTCACGTGTGCCGCTAATGTGTGAGTGTGATAGCAGTGAAAACTCAACAAACGCGATAACTTGCCAGAAAAGACAGTCACTCAAACACGCGCTCCGATCCAAAATGGCTGATGATCTTAAGCTGATGCGTCGGCTCTTATATATAGGGGGCCTTACCACGACTTTTACACCAGAAACAAGTGTAGAAAACTTAATTTGCACGTTTGTGAGTTATAATTCGCTTAATAAACCTGGAAGGGTTGACATTTTTACACCTGTGTTTGTACTTTATTCCCAGAATTTTACTTAGGCTTTCAACTTGTAGATATTTGAATTTAAGAAATATGATGCGGCAAAAGTTAAAGTATCAACAAAATTGTACTTGAAAAGATTTGTGCATGTTGCGAATGCAGTTACGCCCGCAACGCGCACAAATCTTTTTTTTTTTCGATACAAAAATGTCTTTAGAAAGTGGATACCCTTGAATGCGATACAAAATGGTTTTTTAATGGAAATTGCAATTCAAAACGTAAAAGAATGATTTGAGCGTGTTATGGGTGTGACCGTACAGTCTCATTTTCGAATATGATGTGTGCTTGATGCGTATTCTTGAATACGATGCAAAATGGTTTCTTAATGGAGTTTGCAATCACAAATGTAAAATAAGGATTTGCGCCTGTTGCGGGTGTGACCGTACAGTCACGCCCGCAACACGTAAATCATTATTTTTTCAAAACAGAAATACTTTAAGAAAGTTGATATTTTTGAATACGATACAAAATGGTTCCTCAATGGAAATTAAAAGCCAAAATGTAAAAAAAAATAATTTGTGCGTGTTGCGGGTGTGACCGTACAATTACGCCCGTAACACGTATACAAATCATTGTTTTTTCAATGCAAAAATATTTTTAGGAAGTTGATGCTTCTGAATACGATACAAAATGGTTCCTCAATGGAAATTAAAAGACAAAATGAAAAAATAATGATTTGTGCGTGTTGCGGTTGTGACCGTACAGTCAAGCCCGTAACACGCACAAATAATTATTTTTTCAATGCAAAAAAATTTTTTTTTAGAAATTTGATGCTTTTTTATATGATACAAAATGATACCTCAACGGAAATTACTCGCCAAAGTGTATCGTTGTTACTGTGTTAAAACAAGCTGTTGTCATGAACCATGACATGGACATTTACCTGAGATAAGCGTGAAACTGATGCAATAGACTCCCGGACTTCCGACAGAGTGTATGTCTTGAGGTCCGGCAGCAGAAGTAATGTCCACGTGGAACCGGACGTTCCGCTGGAACACACTCGTGCCCCCTGGCCTCCTGTACTCGACTCGGAAAGACATGGGCGTTAACACGCTGTGGCTCAGGTCTGCAATCTAAGGCACAGAAATCAAAGGGGTGAATCATCAGAATATTTATAATTGTGCCACGGTGAGAGGACGGATGAAGTTGAAGTGGAAACAGAGCACTTCTTGTAGTAGGTAGGATCAGCGAGAACGCACGAGCAATAAAAACGTTACTGCTCGCGTGTTCTTGCCAATCCATTACAAAATAAAGTGTTCTGATTCCTCTTCCTGTTCCTCTGCCATCCCTCCGTGGCACAAAGGTTAGTTTTACAAAAGGCTTTAAGCTGACTTCAGACTGAGGGAAACAGCAACAAAATCCTATTGTTTAGGTTCCAAGGTTGCACAATGTTTTCATTATTTCCTCGGTGCAATCATTGTGCAGCGTAATCCATGGGTTACGGGAATTTAGTTCCTATAGTTTGCCGTCTGATGCTTGGAGTATGCATTGCAAATGCTGTATGCACTGCGAATTGCAGCAATGCATGAGAGTATGCTCGATAATTTATGTCTGTCTATACATATTATTAAGAGGGGGCGGCACTTGTCAACATAGCTGGGGCGGCAATACTAGAGCTGGCCCTGACTCAATTGAATATAAAATTTAGGTGTGGTTATGATTTCAAACTTTTATCGAAAATTAGAACTTTTGCATATTGTTTTATTGGATTAAAAAATCATGCATAGATAAAAAAACAACTTTTGCCACATGTGCAAATTAAATTTTTCATCCCTTATTTTCAACACTATTGTAAATTCTAATATGGTAGTCTATGTATGGATAAGATTGTTACCCCTCCCCCCCTCCCCCGAAAAAAATTCTGGTTGTGCATCTGACGTAATTGATGTGATATTAAGCAAAAAAAAAAAAAAAATGTAGCAGAAGTACATTTTTATTGAAAGGTAACGAGTTAATTTGAAGTAATGTTGTACAAACACTTTTTTCTAACTCACCGAGAGAAAGGCATGGATTAGATCCCCCTTGACAGAACTAAGCGGACGATCTTTCACTAGTATCACATGACTTTCATCCCTTTCTGACGTCATAAGACTTCCAAACCAGGATTTTTTTGTGAGTCTAGAAAAGAAAACATAGTTCAATAAAAGTTTTTTTAAACTATTATAGTTTCGTTGAAAATAATGCGTTATAGGGTATGTTCGAATAGAGTAACCGGTTGCACCAATCGGTTGATTTGATAACGCCAGCGATTGATTTGATGACGTCACGATCAGTGTTATAAGATGTTTTCATTAGTTTTCATCAACCGTTAACTCTATTAAAACATGCCTGGATATTCAGTGGTAAACCACAGTCAACCATTTACTCTATTCGAGCGCACCTATGGCGTTATTTTCATCAAGAAATTCAAGACGTTATAATTGTTCACTCTCCGACGCATGCGCCGAGCATTGAATTGGAATCGTTAACTTTGACTGAACGCGTAAGATTCTGGGCAGGACGTAACGTCAATAGCACTGGTCGAAGACCCACCGTCGTCATTAATGGTGGCCGAGCGACGTTAAATATGCTCGTGGTCACAATGTAGTCCTCCAAGTGAAACGATACCTCTGGGGGTGCCTGACTAGGAAGTTATTTGGCTCCTGGCCTGGTTCTAAATTGTCTCTCGAACTGTTCATAGATGGCACCACCATCTATTGTGTTGTCTGTGTGCTGTCCTGGAAAACAAAATTCTGGAAACATTGTGTTGATTAATAGAGGTATAAGCTTCCCTAGTGGAATAGCAGAAACCTCAATATGTGTGTGAAAGAAAGAACGTCAATAGAAGTGCAATTATAAATGTTTGTTGTGATTTCGTACATACTATATAGTACTTTCTTCGTGTGTGTAATCTACGATAAAAAACAATCTAGTATTTTTAGTATCCTTCTGTAGATGCTTTTAGCGTGAAGATTAAACAAACCCACGGCAAGTTTCGATTGAACGGTTGAACAGTGGGTAAAGGTAAGCTGATTTTTTTTTTAATGTGTATATAAACTCTAGATGATTTAGCAACTGCAAAATTATTTTGCTATCTTAATATCAAACGTTCAGTGTCAAAACCAGCTCGAGCCATGAATTTTCAAAATTTCCTTTATTTTGCAATTTGATACCGTCAACCGGGGTGAATTTGCCCACTTTCAAATGTTAGATTGTATCATTTCTGAAACTTGAAAACGCATATTTTTTTCTAGTATATTGAAGAGGAACTGCCCTGAATGAACGGTTTAACCCTTACGTTTGCTGTCCAGCTTCAAAAATGATACAAACTCACACTTGAAAAAGGACAAATTTGACCCCGTAAATGGAAAAGTGGCCGTGAGTCACTCCGGTTGAAGGTGAAAATGTCCTGCTCAGTTAGAAGATGGTGGTCAAAATTCTGTTTTCTTTTTAGAAAATGGCCCAATTCTTGATTTGTTTTTTTATTCTGTCACTCCTGTGGAATACAGATTCAACTTATTTTAGTAGGTACTAAACGCCTCTTAAAATACATGTTTAATCCTTAAACATAATGGAAAATATCATTAATAACATTTGTTCCTTCGAAAACACTATTTAAACAGATTCAACTGAATCTTGGGGAAACAATTGCTGTAAAAGCACTTATTTTAGCGAGGATTTGATTTCCTCGAGTCCGACGTTACCGTGAAATATTTGAACATTCAATGTATAATCAACTTTCAATTCCGTTCATATAAAATTAGGGACATTTTCAACTCGCGAAATCACCGATATCTTCATTTTCGTGACAATTACGGCTCGCTAAAATAATTGCATTTACAGTACTGGAAACAAATACAATCATTAACGTGCATTGAAATGTTTTGTGAATTTTACAAAACCCGGTTTTTATTTATTTAGTTTTCTTTCTTTTATTTTTTCAAGAAAAACCTACGAAATATTTCCGGTGTAATACTGCTCATGAAAAAGCACAATTTTTTTTTTCAAAGTCAGGAGGTATAAAGTCTATAAACTTCGTGCACATTTTGTGGGAATTTTTTCAATACACATTTTACAGATTAGTTTCCTACTTTACGGAACGAAATGCAACGAAAAATATATTTTTAGAGTGATGATTAAAATTTTTGGCTAATGTCAGAGAGAAAAATGTAATCTGTTAGCTCTTTTAATTTCTGATAAATGTTTTTATGGTGCCCCACCTCTCCCAGTTTCGCCGACACGGATTTGCTTTCTCCCCTGCTTTTCAGTTCCGATAATATCGTTTGATATATTTAAGGGGGGGGGGGTTAAATGTCGGTGAAACTGGGGAGATACCGTTTTTATGACTATGTAACAAATAATCATTCAGCTCCAAAAAGAACTTTTCCCTCTAGATGATAAGGTAACTATCTTATAGCAAAATTTTTCAAATAGTTTCACTTTATTCAATGATTGAACTAACAATTAGTTTCCATCCTTTAATTTCAAGAAAATAACTGATGCAATGTTTTCTCAAACATTATGGCCGGGAGGGAGGAAGGTGTGTCCATCTTTCGTAAATTTTAAGAAAAAAAAAAGACCCGTAAAAGCAAAGTATATAAATATGCATCAAGATACAGAAAAGAAAAAAAAAAAAAACCTCTGTGAATATAAATTGCCAATAAAAAATGTTTGAAAAAAAAATAGAACCGACTTCAAATTTGCTCTAAAAAGTGAAAAATAATTTTATTCTTTAAACACCATCGATAATGCTTTTAAACATAATTTTTGAAGTTGGCGCAAAAACAAAACGTAAAATCCAGTGCAACCATCTTCGTTCATATTTTTTTTCAGAAAAGCATCCAAAGTTACGAATGAAAGATTTATATCGTTATTCAAATATGCTGTCATCAATGCATAATGTATGTGATAGTGAAGAAACTGGGCCTGGTTAAATTTATAGTATAGTTGAGTTACGGCAGTGAATGATTTTATCTATCGTTTTTGCGCCAACTTCAAAAATTATGTTTAAAAGCATTATCGATGGAGTTTAAAAAATAAAATTATTTTTCACTTTTTAGAGCAATTTTGAAGTCGGTTCTATTTTTTTTTTTTTTTTTTTCAAATTTTTTTTATTTTATTCTTCTTAGTGTAAATGTAGGTATTTCAGAAATAATAAGAAGTTACCATCACGAAACTTCGCCTTATTTTTTTCATATAAATGCTCCATACTAAAAAAAAACTACAAACACGCATTAAACTTTAGGCGATTGGCACTAAAAACTTATCTTTGTTTCTCTCTGGAATTCATGTGTAGTTAATTTAATTATAACCATTTAAGTATTATGTTTTCCCTAACTAGTTTCCATTTCACAGCATACAAGTTGCTTGTTATGCAATCCTGTATTTTCTTACTTATCCCTGATTATCTGTCATTGGCGTAGATGATAACGATAAAAATACTGTGTAGTTCAGGCAAACCAAATGGTAGCATTGTGAAGGCTAAGCAGATCCTAATTACTGCATCACCTCGCTTCCAGGTTAGGTTTACCCCCACTATGGAGCAATAGCACTGAAGAAGGGAAGATTTCGATAATTCACATCTTAATATATAAAAATCAATGTCCTGAGATAATATATATATATATATATATATATATATATATATATATATATATATATATATATATATATATACATATATACATATATATATCAACGCACAGCCAATACCGCTGAAGCTTCAGACTTGAAATTTGGCAGACATGTCCGTATGATTACAAAAGTAACCACTAAGAAAGGATTTTTCGAAATCTCAATTAGTTCGGGAGAAATTAATTAAAACCCCTTAATTTCTGCGAAATTAAAACCTGTCATTGAAATTCAAATCCCTTATTTTCGAAGGCTTTCCTCCATTCAAATCATTATTCAGTACTTCATCTCAACTTTTGGTCGATAGCGAACTATAAATTTGATATTGTTTTTGTTTCTCACGTGATTCTTCGAGGCTTTTCTCAAGTCAAATCATAATGTTTCTGTCTTTTGCTTTCGTTTTTTCAAAACTAGAAACGAAGTTTTTAAGAACATCATCACTGGCGGACTATCCTTTTGAATTTAGAAGAGTGCAGTTTCCTGTTAAAGTTTGCTTTGCAATAACCATTGATAAGTCACATGGACAGACATTAAAAGTAGCAGGGATCGATTTAAGAGAAGACTTTTTTTTCAAACAGCCAATGTTGTGTAGCTTGCTCCAAAGTCAGTTCATCAAGCAGCTTAATAATTTTAGCCCAAGAAAAAAAAAAAAAATGTTGTATACAAAGAAGTTCTCACTTAAACATAGGCATAACAATAAAATGTAGATGACCTGTGTTTGCAAAGATAATCAATACTTTAAAAGGATCGTTAGTAACAGTTAAAGATCGGTTAAGGACAAGGGCATATATATAAGGAGTCCAGGGGCCCCGGGATCCTCCCAAAATTAGAAAAAAATTATAGGTAATAAGTAATTATTACAGGGGATTTTCGAAACTAGGTGCACCAAACACTGTTAAACCCTGCTAATTCCATTACCCGAGCAATATCGGGTACGGGAATGCTAGTAGACTTAATATAAATCAGCAGGGTTACCAAAATCAAATTATTTATGCCAAAAATGAGACGACAGCGGCAGATTCCCGATTATCGAAATATCCCTCTGAAGAAACTTGATGCTTGCTTCAGAGAAGCCTTCATTCAAAATTATCACTACAATTACTATTAATGTTACTGTCTTATGGCACCAAACTTTTATAACAATGGGTTTTATATTTAATCATTTAATAGGGAAATTGCATGAAATTTGTTGTTTTTTGCCCATAACTTTTTTCTAAAGGACAAATATGGTCAAGCAAAGTAATGGGACCTAAGTTGAGCCATCCCCTATCCATTAAAAAAAGAATCATCAAAATCGGTTCACTAGGTGAGACGCTGTGAGTGGACAAACAAAACAAAAAACGAGCTGATGTGTGCATCACATGACTTCCTTTTACTCCAATTTAATGTCATTTCCCCATTATTCGCTATTTTAATGTGATTCAATATTTATTCTCTAAATATCACCAACAATTGCCAAATTGAAACCAAAAAAAAAAACCCCGCCAAATTTGTCGCCAAGTTGGCGACAAAACTTGGCGACCAAAAGACTGGCGATATATCGCCAAGTGTCCGACAAATTATAACGCCACTTGAGTTTACATCGAAATTAACAATGATTTCCCCCCAAAAAGGTGCAAAAGACCCCCTTAGGAACATCCGAAAGCAACCAAAAGGGGAGGTGCACAACTAGACCCCACTACGAGTCTATGTACCAAATTTCAACTTTCTAGGACATACCATTTTTGAGTTATGCGAGATACATACGCACATACGCACATACATACAGACGTCACGAGAAAAGTCGTTGTAATTACCTCGGTGATGGTCAAAATGGATATTTCGCGTGTCTATACATTCTTAGGCACTTTTCCGCATGTGGTCGAATCGAAAAAAAAACTCAACATTCATTTGGGGGTGAGCAAAATGGAAATTAAGGGCGATTTTTGAGTGAAAATTTTTTCGCGAATACAATACTTCCTTTTTTGTAAAAGGAAGTAAAAAACATACATACGGTATGAACTGAAAACCGCCTCCTTTTTGAAGTCGGTTAAAAAATCACAAATTTGTTTGGAATTAGTCGTTTTATGTAGCAGACATAAATAAGTAAAATTGTGAAGAAAAAAAATGCTTATGTATATTAAAAAAAAAAATTCTAACTTTACACTATTACTAACATATACATTGCAATATGATTGCATTCAGAAAACAAACTTCTTTTTGAAATTCGCATTTATGTCTGTTACATAAAACGACTAATTCCAAATAAATTTGTGATTTTTTAACCGACTTCAAAAAGGAGGCGGTTTTCAGTTCATACCGTATGTATGTTTTTTTTTTTTTTTTTTTTTGTTTGTCCACTCACAGCGTCTCACCTAGTGAACCGATTTTGATGATTCTTTTTTTAATGGATAGGGGATGGCTCAACTTAGGTCCCCCCTTATTCAATAATTTACTGAATATACCATGCCTTGTCTTCAATCTCCGAGTTGAACCGAACCATTGCTTCGGTCACTAGTCTGGTCTGTGCTGTGCTACTTCTATATTAGCTACCAGTTTGGCACTCTTGGCTTCCTTAAGAGGTTTTTCCATCTCCAGCTCAGTCATTTCCTATGCCGGGCTGATGAGTGCTAATAAGCACAAAACTGCAGTCCTCGGCTGGAAATGACTGCGTTTTTTTGCGGTGCATTTCATGTACTTTATATTTAGGTTGTTTCTATTTCTACTATGTTTCACCATTCACACACCTCGGGGCAAAACGCCTGTGATGCTATTCGTATATTGATATTTTCTGGCCGCTTCTCATAATATTGTATAAAAGTGGCACTACCCACGTTGAAAAATATAGTTTCATCTTAAAGCAAATTAAAATGTCCACAAATAAACGTAGTATGGGATTTGTCTGTAAACAAAAAAAAATTATCTTCACCGCTCGATAACTATTGGACTTTCTACAACCACACAAAATGGTGCTTCTTTTTTTAAAGTTATTTTCTTAATTTTTTTTTCTAAAAGTAAGTACTACTAAAGCACTTACTACCGCGAGGCTTTAATTTTCGTCCTTTTCGGGAGCCCGTCATAATCGCGAAAATTTATCCCTCGCGATATATTTGGTACTTTCGGGGTTTTCCAACTTTTGGTGTTGTTCATATAATATTCGCGAAAATTGATGCCTCGCGGATTATTTGGTACTTTCGTGATTTTTCAGCTTTCGTTGTTGTTCTTATAAAATTCGCGAAAATTGATGCCTCGCGGATTATTTGGTACTTTTGTGATTTTTCAGCTTTCGCTGTCGTGTATATAAAATTCGCGAAAATTTATGTTTCCCGGAATTACAGGCACTTTCGTGATTTTGCAGCTTTCGCTGCTGTGCATATAAAATTCGCGAAAATTGATGCCTCGCGGATTATTTGGTACTTTCGTGATTTTTCAGCTTTCACTGTTGTGCATATAAAATTCGCGAAAATTGATGCCTCGGGGATTATTTGGTACTTTCGTGATTTTTCAGTTTTCGCTGTTGTGTATATAAAATTCGCGAAAATTGATACTTCGCGGATTATTTGGTACTTGGAGAGTTTTTTGAGCGAAAGTTAAAAAACTTTTGCTGCTGTTCATATAAAATTCGCGAAAATTGATGCCTCGCGGATTATTTGGTACTTTCGTGATTTTTCAGCTTTCACTGTCGTGCATATAAAATTCGCGAAGTTTCTCGAATCAGCTCGCGCAATAATGCGTTCTAAATAAACATTGAGAATTTACATAAAAAATATACTTACTCTGGAGAAGATTCTGGCGTCAGTCCAACTTCATCAGCTAAGGAAAAAGACGCATAATTATTAATTCAAATTTGAATAAAAGTACAGTGTGAAAGAAAATTAAACAATATAGAGGAATTCGGGGCAAGATGAAGAATCGTATTCGCATCTTACTTAATTTTGCAGACAAAAGAATGTAGCATTTATGGATTTGAAGGAAACGAGTGCGAGAGACCTTACTGAGGATAGTGTAGGGGAGGATAGGCATAGAGTTTCATCTATTGTTGATAGAGTGTTTATTGTTCAAAGATTCGGTGAATTTATTCGTGACTAGAATGTCGCCCGTCAAATGTTAAACATATTATCAAATTATCATGCCGTGGCGCGAATTTCATTGTTGAATCTCGCTCGTTACCCGATCATCGGCTATTATATATATGAGGATTCATCATATCTAACCGAGGTTCCATACTTTTTAGGTTCTGTGCCACCGCTTGAACATCGACATAAGGTCACGACCCCTCCCCCTCTCCTTTCGCATACGTGGCTAATACAAGCTGTACTATTGGAAACTGGAGCTGATTAGGAAATCTAAAACTAGTTAATAAGCAAAAATCTAGATATTTTCACGCACAAAATTTAACACTATTGCACAAAACTTTATTCAGAACGTATTACTAGAACATATGAAATCTAAAAAACAAAAAACACATGTACAAGTTTTTTTTTTTTTAGGTAATTTAGGATTTAGGTGAGGTTGGCGTGCACCCATTTTATCACTTTGAAAACATTAATGAGGCTGTTATTTAATATTCTCATGTGACGACAAAATTTGATAAATCAACGTTTGATTCCTTTTTTAACCTGATACAGCCTCCGACGTCATCCTTGAAACTCTTCTATGCCCCCCAGGTTGAGAACCCCTGGTATATAAGGCCTCGTCAGTTTTAAATACGTCACATTTATTTCCGTCAACTGTTTTAAGTAATGTTTAACATAGTGTACCGCATAACAAACCTAATTTCAAATTAAGTAAAAGGAGATAGTAAATATCTGCTACAACGGAACAAAATAACCATCTCGTCACATATCGCAAAGAAAACAATGCAACCATGATATGGTTTCCAGTGCACATCACTCATTGATTGTAACCATTGGATGTTTCATTTTTAGGAGCGCTAAATCCCCCCCCCCCTTCCGCACAGTGGAGCGAAAACAAAAAAAAAGCGCTTATAAATTGGTTTTCTTTCCTATATTCAACCAATTAAATATTAAAAAAATTGCAAAGGCCTACCTCTTAGGCAATCAGAACTGGAATTTTAGAGCTCTTCGTCCACTACAAAGCTAAAGGGAGCCTTTAGAAAGTTGAAGAACCATGAGCGCGAGAAATTAAAAAAAAATGCTTTTAAACAGCCTATAATATTCTTTTTTAATTAAAGACCGGTATATTTAATTTCTTTCGGGGTGTCTAACGATAGCGATAGGATGAAAAAAAAATGAATAACCGAATTCTCAAACCGAAAATCGGTTTTTATCAGCACAGAAAACTTGGGAATTCAAAATTATTTTTTTCAAAACACTCTACAAAAAAATGTCTTTTTATGTCCTCTTTAAAATTAATATTATTTAGTCATCAAGGATCTGTAGAAAGACCCTAAAAAGGAATTAGCTGCGTAAACCTACGAACTTTGGATCCTGAGCCCAAACAAATCGGAAAAACTCCCTAATTACATGCCTATGTTAACAAACAAGCGAGAGAGGTTTAAAAACATTTTAAAGCGCTTTTTGGCGTTTTCGCCACACTGTGGCCCGTCAAGTCCTCGATAGTTTTTGTCTCACATCTAAATGAATCGGTCATGCAAAAACATATTTATCTGCTCCTTAGCACTGCTTATTGCTCATTTTTTTATTACTAAAATTGTAATTATGCATGCTTAATATGCAACATTTTTACAAATATATTTGTATCATATTATCTTCAACGAAAATGTCATCTTGCTCCGTATTTGGGGCAAAATGACGAACGATTCCATTTTCCGAAAAGGACTCTTCATATCAAAAAATTTTAAAACCATTTGTATGTCATCCCATCTATATATATAAAAATGAATGTTTGTCTGTAAGTCATCCATGAACTCAAAAACCGGCAGATTTGGCTGAAACTTTCACCGTTTGTTATTTTTGGTACTGGGAATGTTTATAGACCAGTTCGAAAAAAATCCGATCGATAGTTCCTTTTTTATTCCAATTTAAGTCACAATCCATTGGATAAATACGAATAAAATTATCGGCTGCAGAAATTAATTCGCATGAAAGATCTCATTGATAAGAAGTTAGCTGTTGCCATTTTTCTTGAGTTTGAACAAATAAATTCTTTCTTTATTGTTTTATGGCTTTTCATGCAACGGGGGGATTTAAAACTTTTTCTATTTGATATTTTTAGCGATTGATTGATCTTGCAAACTGCGTGAGTACAAAATTTGAGTATAGTCACGGCTTCACTTGATACCTGGACCGATTATTATGAAAATTGCTATATATATGTATTTTTCCACGGAGAAGGTGCATAATATGCTCATTGAAGCCACTCGCCACCTGGTGGCACTGCAGAGTAGCAACTTCTGCCCCGTTCAACCGATTGTCATGAAAATCAGTATAATGATGTATTTTTTTGTTGGCGTAGCAACGCACGTCGGGTACAGCTAGTAGCTTTATAAATTAAAGGTAATCTCAAGAATTTCAGATGACAAATTATCGGTTAACGTTACATTTTTTTTAAAATCCTGTAAAATAAAAAATAAAAATTGTTAAGGTCCTCACCCTCCACCCCCCCCCCCCAAAAAAAAGAAAGAAAACTTCTATATTTTCTGTAAACATGAAAACAGTACAATTTTCAGACACACGTGGTTTTTATTCATAAACTGTAACGAAAGTTTAAATTATAATCGTATTCTATTGAGAATTGCGCTAGATGCATATCTAACCGCCCCCTCCTCGCAAAGTGCATACTTTGTCGATTCAGTACCACACAGCACGGCTATGTTGTAAAAACAGCTCCTCAAACGTGGTAGACTGCATTCTACGGCAACTCGGAAGTTCATAAGTTTCCCATTCGGATATGAATGCATAGAAAAAGCTTGATTTAGTTCATTTGGTAGTTTTTCTGTTAAATACTACGAATGTAATAAGTTAAACCTCTTTAATGTAAGAAAACAAGATTGCTTCTTTGGGGACTAAAGGACCATTCTACGGAAAAACGAACATTTTGCCCAGCACATGACAGCTCATATATTACATTGAAAATAATAATTTAAAACCGTAACGTCAATGTGTCCTTTACACCTCCTGCAAGTTTGAGTCAATATTTATTCCACTCCCTATATAAAATGGAGGCCACTTATTGGAATGTCGGTTAAAAGAACATCCCGCTTAGTGTAATAAATGTTTAATGTACCAAACTTGTATTTTGTCATTTTTATCCCAGATAAAGGATCAATCCGCTTATTAGAATATTTATTCGTGGCAAAGAGGATGCTTGACAGTACAACCACATGAATGACCCTTATGTGACTAACATACATAGTATGAGGGTCAGTCAATAAATAACGAAACAGAGGCTAAAAAACAGATTTTATTCGACATTCTTCAAAAATTCTGGCCGAAATTGTTTCAACACTTATTCCACTGGGAAGTTAGCAAGTTAGTCGTATGATTTCGAGCTCACGAAAGTCCTTTGGATGTTGCTGGCACCAATTACGCACGCACTCCTTTACTTCATCGTCCAAATGAAATCATTGTCCCCGAAGTGCCTTCTTCAGTTCCCCAAAGATGTGGGATCACATGGGGATAATTCTGCACTATAAGGGGAGTGGTTCGGGATTTCCCACTTAAATGTCCGTAAAAGTTCTTTTTTTGCATTGGCTGTCTGGGGTCTACAGTTGTCGTGCAACAGGATGGCAGTACGTGAAAGTTTACCGGGACTACAGACAGTCAATGCAAAAAAAGAACGTTTACGGAAATTTAAGTGGGAAATCTTGAACCACCCCCTTATAGTGCAGATCTATCCCCATGTGATCCCACATCTTTGGGGAACTCAAGAAGGCACTTCAAGGACAACGATTTCTGTCCGACGTTGAATTAAAGGAGTACGTGCGTGATAGGTGCCAGAAGCAGCCAAAGGACTTTCATGAGCACGAAATTATACGACTAACTTGCCAACTTCCCAGTGAAATAAGTGTTCAAACAATTTAGGTCAGTATTTTTGAAGAATGTCGAATAAAATCTGTTTCATTGCCGCTGTCTCGTTTTATTTTGACTGCCCCTAATGCCTAACATGATCCTTCATTCTAGACAAAGACGTCTTCCGTGAAGTACCATCATTCATTTGCGATGTAATTTGTCCGAATTAAATCAAAACCGACATTTGCAATAAGTGTTCATAACTGTTAGGATTTATGCCTCACCTTGCAGTTTCCGCCTGTGGAACCTAGGACTACCGAGAAAGCTGTTTTTGATGGTGGAGAGCCTTGATTTCCAGTAGGGTTGGTTGATGCAAGGTGAACCCGGCGGCGTGTTCAAGGGACTTTCGTCTGGGGTGGTGCGTGGGGTGGGTTTCGGGGAGTTCATTGGCGAAATCGATGGACTCCCGGAATGCAGGTGTCCAGTACTCCGCCTGCTTCTTCTGCAGCAAAAAGAATCAAATTAAAAGTGAAAAATAATACGAAACAAAATTTGATCATTATCAGTAAGTTACCGGCCTATAACCAGGGCTAAGGCAGAAATACATGAAATACACCGCCAACTCAGTCATTCCATCCGAGGACTGCAATTTCGTGCTTATTAGCACTCAGCCCGGAATAGGAAGTGTCATACATGAAATACACCGCCAGCTCACTCATTCCATCCGAGGACTGCAATTTCGTGCTTATTAGCACTCAGCGCGGAATAGGAAGTGTTATACATGGAATACACCGCCAGCTCAGTCATTCCACCCGAGGACTGCAATTTCCTGCTTATTAGCACTCAGCCCGGAATAGGAAGTGTCATCATACATGAAATACACCCCAGCTCAGTCATTACATCCGAGAACTGTAATTTCGTGCTTATTAGCACTATCAGCCCGGAATAGGCAACGTAGACACTTCCTATTGTATGTGTAGACCCTTCCTATTCCGGACTGAGTGCTAATAAGCACGAAATTGTAGTCCTCGGATGGAATGACTGAGATGGCGGTGCATTTCATGTAAAATTTTATCATATCAAGTTTGAATTTTTACTGTCAATGATTATGCTGCCGTGTGCAAGTAAAAGGCAGTAACAGCAAATTTTTCATTTTTCTCATTTTTTTGCATTTTTGTCATCTGTTGCATGTTATCTTTAGTGTACAAGATCGCTTATTTGGTTTTCGCTGAAAAAAAAGCGCGAAAAAAAAAAAAAACGTCTAATTCCAACAGTTTCCTATTGTTAGTATTGAATCCACCACACATTTCTTCAAATATCTCGAAAACTCATTTGTGCAGATACTTCCGTTTACCTATACACGGCAGTATAGGTGGAAAACATTAAAAAAAAAAGTTTCTTATTTTCAAAGTATTTTTTTCTGATTTCAAATTTGTATGCTCTACAGAATGATCCGAAAATAGGCCGGTGTCCTGTATATGTATCCCAACCCCCTAAAACGACAAACAGAAGATATTCACCACGTCTTGTTATAACACCCTACAAAAGATAAAACGGGACACAGTAGGATGCAAAATCTTTTTGAAGCAGCCACAAAAACTTTCAACTTAAACATTTTTGATGTCGGTGTTTTTGGTTGTCGTTCATCAGTTCGAACTGCGGGAATTAAAACCTACGTTTAATGGTGTGTTTTTAAGCGAAACTTCTCCTTCACCGAAAAAATAACAATTAAGGTAAAACACCAGTACTGGTCAGTTAATCGGTAGTGGCCACTTCAAGTTTACTTTTGTACTTTGAAGAAAGAAATGAACAATAATAGTGTGATTTTTTTGTTGATGCACTCCTGTTTGTGAAAATTGCAACACCGCGAAGGACTTACGCGAGTGAGCTGAAAATTGCAGGAAATGTGAAGTAGGGCATGATATGCAAATGATTAGAATTGCAGACCGGTAACGCATGCGTATGCTGAGCAGCGCCCTCTAGACGGCGGATCGAACCGAATATAAATAGACGGCTGTAGCGAGGCGTGTATGATTATCGGTGGTTATATGCTAGAGTAAACGTTAACAGAACCTTTACTATGCCTCTTCGACGAAAGAAAGCGAAATTTGAGCAAATTTTGGAGTTTGAACGGGGCAGAATCGTCGGCCTTCGCGAAGCTGGATTGTCTGATCGGGCAGTAGCCGCTCGTGTGCAGCGTAACAGCAGCACAATCATGCGTGTTTGGAAGCAGTGGACAGACGAGGGTCGGACAGCTCGGAAATCCGGGAGTGGACCCCGAAATGTGACGTCAGCTCGCGATGACAGACACCTGGTGCGTATGGCGCTGACGGACCGCACAGCTTCTTCTAGACAATTGGCAGCACAGTGGTCAACAGCTACAGGTGTTTCATTGTGTGCTTCATCCATTCGGAGACGTCTGCTGCAGCGTGGGCTGCGCGCAAGGATTCCTTCATACAGGATTCCTCTCACGCAAAACCATCGCCGCCTGCTGCTACAATGGGCCTATGTGGATAGGAGCTGGTGTGCTGATTCGCAGCAGGTCGTCTTTTCTGACGAATCCCGCTTCAGTTTGGGGCTCCACGATGGCCGAATTCGTGTCAGGCGCTATGCTGGTGAACGCACATTCCGGAGTGCATTATTGAACGCCACAGTGGACGAACACCCGGAGTTATGGTCTGGGGTGCCATAGCATATCATGGACGATCACAATTGCTACGAATTGTGGGCAATTTGAACAGTACCCGATACATAAACGAAGTTTTACAGCCCCAAGCTATTCCTTTCCTGCAAGGATTGCCAGGGGCTGTATTCGGGCAGGATAATGGCCGTTCACATGTCGCCAGGACTGTCAAATCCTACCTTGATTCGCAGCAGGTACAGCTTCTTCCTTGGCCTGCATATTCCCCGGATATGTGACCGATTACACATGTGTGGGATTTCGTTGGGCGGCGTCTCGCTCGTGATTCTCGTTCTGTTGCTTCGACAGACGAAGTTTGGTTGCGCATACGAGCAATATGGAATACTCTTCCGCAGGCAGATATTCAAACTTTATTTCATTCCATGCCGAGCCGTGTAGCAGTTCTTATTGTGGCGCGTGGTGGCCACACAAAATACTAATTTCTATCTCTTTTTATTGTTTTTTTTTTTGAAAATGTAATCATTTATTTGTACCATCACCACTCAACTGTGTATTAAATTTCATTCAACTATGATGCTTTCTTCATGGTGTTGCAATTTTCACAAACAGGAGTGTACTTAATGTAACTATATCATATTGAATCCATTTTATTCATCAGTTATTTGAATTTAAAGTAGGTAAAGTAAATACTTCAGATGTGAGAATGCCAGATAGCCACTACTGAAATTTTCAGATTTTGGAGTAGCCACTGCTAGATCAAATTTGAGGTTTGAGAAAAAATTTATTTAAACTTATTTCTTGATTTATTTTTAATTTATATTATTTATTTTATTTTATTCTGTTTATATTTCATTTCATTTATTTATTTAGTTTGTGTGTGTATATGTCATTACGTAGGAGAGAACTTTTCTAATGAAATAATAATAATAAAAAAATAATTGAAAATAAAAAAAATAAACAAATAAAAAATTTAAAGAAAAATAAAATAAAAATGAGAAGAAAAAAGAAAAATACTTTAAAAAGTAAATAAAATTTAAAAAGAGAGCTAAAAAATAAAAAAAATCAAAATGGAAGGAGCTGAGAACAATTTGGGGGGGGGGGGGGGATTAGCACCATTGAACTGGGGGGGGGGCGGATCGGCACCCCTGCTCGCGCATGGCGACTAATGACTAGGCTTGCCAGACGTCCCGGTTTTGCCGGGACAGTCCCGATTTTCAGACGAAATCCCGGTGTCCCGGCCGGATTACTTCACGTCCCAGAAGAAGATATATTTGCTTACAGATGACCAGAAAAGTCCAAAAATATTCAGTAAGTTACCGCCCTATAGCCAGGGCTAAGGAAGAAATACATGAAATACACCGGCAGCTCAGTCAGTTCCAGCCGAGGACTGTAGTTTCGTGCTTAAGAGGTTTTTCACCTCCAGCTCAGTCACTCCTATGCCGGACTGATGAGTGCTAATAAGCACGAAACTGCAGTCGTCGGCTGGAAGTGACTGAGCTGGCGGTGTATTTCATGTAAGTCCAAAAATGGTTGACTGTGAAGGATTCTTTAAGATAATTACTTTGTTTCTTGTAACATTTTTTGTAAAATAAGTATTAAATTAGCTTGAGAGGGTTTTTGAAACCAAAAACTACTTTCTACAAAAAGACCTAGTCAATGAAAAGCATGTGCTTCTTCTTACTAAAGTAACTTCTAAACATTATCATGTAAGAAATAAAATTTTTAAATTTATGTGCATGTGTAATTTATCATTTGTGGTTTAAATTCATAATTAAATTAGTAACCATTTCTTCATAGCATTGAGAATGAACTGCCCTCTAAAACGCTCCTAAAAACCCGCAAGGGGTGGGTACCCCTTCAAATACCCGTGACTTGGGGGGGGGGCGGCATTCTAGTGTCCCGGTTGAAATTTTCAGAAATCTGGCAAGCCTACTAATCACCCACTAACCACTAATCAATAAAATAGATTTATTAAAGGCTGGAAAAAAATGTATTGTGCTTAAACTTGAAAATTAAGTTTAAAATTTTAATTTTCATTCCCAGCTATCGTTATTATCGATTTTTTTTTCAATTATCACAACTAGATCGTAGAGACAGCATAACAAGATGAGATATAAGGTGCCGTCCACAAGTGATGTTTTGTTTTGAGGGGATGGGGAGGGGGTCGTAAAAATGTGACAGTTCGTGATTAGGGGAAGTGAGGGCTTAACCAGAAGTGTGACATCATGTTTTTTTTTGTTTTTTTTTTTCATGGGGGACGGTAGACTAAAAAATCAAAATTTTGATTTTTGTGTTTTGTTGTACTTCAAACATTTCTCTTCCTAACGCAAAAAACCGCTTAGCGACTGGGCATTTTTTACCAAAGTTACAACTGCTTAAAGTTTGCACACAAAATGATTTTTCATGAGATACTCTCGTCAAACTCAGCTGTTCAGATGTAAACAAAGCAGGAAAAGTTAAACTTTAATAATCTCTCCTATTAATTTTTAATTAAAATATTATTGTATATTGTTATTTGGCAGCGGTTATACTTAATTGTAACTGATTATACAGATTCAGTTTGTTTACTCGCGTGATTCAGTCGTTTTGTTGATCTTGATAATATTTTATCATTTTACGCGAAACGAAATTTTCTCAATTTTCATTCCTACAAAATGCTTCATGCGACACAATTTTTGCTCAAATGACACCAAATTCAAAATTTAGCCTCACGGTTTACCAATAATAAAACTTGGTATGCATTATAGAATCTAACTTCAGGAAGGTTTAAAAAATTCGACTAAAAATTACTAGCCGAAGAAATTTCGGGGAAGTTTTAGCGAAGTATTTTTAAAAAATTCTGAAAAATAAATTTTTTAAGGAATTTACTAATTAATACCATTTTTTTTCGTAATGATTTATTATGTGCTAAAATGAAAAAAAATAAGCAAAAATGTAACACTTTAAGTCGCGTGGAGCATTTTAAATTTTTTAAAAAGTATTTAATTTTTTTAAATTTTAAAACCAGTTAAAGCTAGTTTTTCTTTTTTTTTTTGTGGGGACAAAAGGGGAGGGGGGTTGGGGACAAAAATAATGAAACAAAGGGACATTTATGGACAGCTCGTAAAAACATTTTTCATCAGTTAAAAAAGTAGATAGCACCATTACTTACCCGTACGGATATCTTCTTGGCTGTAGTGGAGATCCATCACTCAGCAATTCGAATTGATACCTATGAAAACGGATTAATTTAAAATTAATCATCTAACTCCCAAAGACGTATATGTTCCAGAAAATTACCTGCTTTACTTTAGACTTCAGCAAGTAGCACCTATTTCCATGTAAAGCCAAAGCTGGCAACCCCTTTGTATTGAGCAATCAGTATTGTTTGCCGTGAAAAACATTTCTCATTTCTTTTGCGATTAGTAAATAGCAATTCACTTGATCCATTATGTCGGTGGCGCGACCAATGAAATTCATAAAAGTTTTATTTTTCATATCATAAATGTTTTGGATATTTTTTGTTCTTTTCTGTTTCATTTATTTGTTAATTTAACTTTTTTTTATTATTGTTGTTGGGCAAAGTTAAGTCAAAGTTTAAGCTTCACAAATTTACAAATTTGCAAAAAAAAAAAAAAGTAGGATTGTGTTCAATGAATTTCTTTTTTAACTCAAAAAGGTGTGAGCTTAAGAAATTACATTCATAAGCTCACTTTGGACTGAAAAAAAAAAAAAAATACTGGAGAAAACCCAAAAACACATGACTTCAATTGGTTTCGTAAAATTTCATTTTTATCGTTGATTATTTAACTTTTTATCTATTTAATAAAAATGAGAGAGGAAACACTCCTTTGTTTTACGCAAAGAGATGGTACTAGTTATTCGTCAAAATAACATTACTATGAATTGAAAAAAAAAAGATTAATATATAAAAAAATCTGCTAGTATAGTACTAACCTGGCTGGGGAATTTCCATTAATGTTGCAGGTATCCACTCGCTTGCGTGGGGGATCAACTAAAAATAAAATATGCATTCATTAAGTCATATTTTTGTTTAATTTGTTTATTGATTACAAACAAACCCGGTGATTTACATTGTTATATAGTGTGTCAAAAAGTCTTTCGCACATTTAAAAAACTGAAAAAAAAAGCTGAAAAATCTTGTATTTGGTTTTCACAAAAAAAGTTGCATGTTCACGAATATTTTATGATATCGTAAAAAAAACCTTTCAAATTGTGCTGTATTCAGGGACGCAGGGAGCCAAAGCTGGCCCCTAATCAGTTTGGTCACCGGCCCCCCTCCCGCCACAAAACTTGCAAAATTTATACTACTCCGTTTCTGAGGCGGGCCCCTATTTCGGACTAGGCTGACATGGCCTCTCTTCGGCCCTGACTGTATTGACTGTACTGTGCAAAGGTGGCACTGTGCCGGCACAATAAGAAAAAACAACGTCATGTGAGGAGTTTAATCATTTTATTAAACAGAAAGCAATACGTTTTATTACTGGAATTGAATGAGTGCACCGTTTGTTGCTCGAACCACATCCAAACTTTCTCAAGTTCATTCCATGTACCACCCAAGAGTGGATCCAGTTTCTGGTTTTGGAGGGGTCATTTCCGTAAGGGGGGGGGGGTCGTAAGAGGCAAATTTTTCGAAATGGAAGTCCCCAAAACCCAGTTTTAGGATATCTTTGATCACTTAAGGGGAGAGGGCGAATGACCCAAATACCTCCTCCCCCTCTGAAATCGCGCTTGATTCTACCCAGCATGGACAATTTGCTACTTGGGCAGTTCGTACCTTCAGATCTTCAATGTTAGCAATGATACACAATTTGACGCAAATGAACACAAAAATATTTCTGACCCCGAGAAGTATTCTTGCGTAATTCGCATGTTCAAACCACAGTTTCTTGCTTTTCTATGAATTTTTCGTATTTTTTTATGAACTATTTCTGAACCTGTGAAGTATTCTTTGCGAAAATCGCATGTTCATACGACAATTTGTTGCTTTATGAATTTTTAAATTGTGTCAAGGACTTTTCGGTCAACCTGTGTATTTTCTCTCACTGCTAAATGTAGAAACATATTTTAATCTTTGGCAATATAAAGTATCATACTAATATAAAAAAATGCGTCGTATAAGATACATTTAAGCCATTTTATGAATATTTCATGTGACCGGTTTTGAATTTAAAATAGGAGAAGAAGTATTCTCTCCTACTATTATATTTTAAAGCTACAGCAAAACTTCCATTTCCAAGAGAATTTTAGGTAATTAAAATCCCCTGATTGATTCAACTCATAGATTACACACTCATAAATATACGCTAAAAAAACTTAATTACAAAACCGCTATCTTTTTTCCTGATGCACGCGACAAGGGGTGCTCCCTGGAAAAGGGCCGTATACAACCCCCCCCCCCCCGGAAAGTTCGGTTTGACATTTAAATACTCGTTTATATTTAAAAATTTCCAAAAATATATTTCAAAACTCAAATGTCTTTCATATGTATATTAATTACATAAAAAGCTTTTAGTGAGTCAAAGCTGGTTTTCAAAAATGTACTACCTACCGCAAAGCTCCGCATGAAAGTTTTTAAACCCTCCCCGAAATTATTTTCTGGTTGCGGCCCTGGGCCCTGCCCCTAAGAGCAAGGGCGCACTCCTCCTAAATATTGCGAAGAGTCCCTTAAAAGCAAGCACCAATCCCCCCCAGAAATAAGGAAGATACCCCTCAAAAATCTCCCCCCCCCCCCAAAAAAAAAAAATTTCAATGCCGCAGTGTGCGCCGTGATCGCCCCTCTCCCTCTAAGTAGGCACCGCTGCACACGACGAAGAGTGAAAAAAGCTTTGAATATATTTCTTGATCTGAGTTTTATGTTTCAATATACTCAACAGATGGCAGCACCATTTACTCTTCGCTGTTCTATTTTCGTAATTGATAATCAGTTCACCGAGAGGAACAAGGAAATTTTTGAGAAGCGAGCACTGCATAGTCGATCATTAAACATTGATGTGGACTGGCAGTATAGTGCTGGCAGTCAAAGATGGCTTAATTTTCTGCTGAATTTAACTTTACTTTTGCTACATTTTCTAGTTAACGTGATAAATCTGCAGAAGTGCTAGGGGGGGGGGCAGGCGCGGATCCAAAGGGGGGGGGGCAATGGGGGCAATTGCCCCTCCCTGGGAAAATCAGGGGCGCCAGTAGGAAGGGGGCGCCGAAAGCGTCCCTGGACGAATATTTAAATACCAAAAAGAAAGAACGAAAGATAGTTTGAATTTATTTGTCTCACTCAACCTGTTTGAAGTGGGGCGCTTCCGTGCCCCTCTTGTGGGCGCAATATCCGCAAGTTATGAGCTTTCTTTCTGAATTTGGTAGGAAAATTTTGGAATTGGGTACTAAAGAAAGACATTTGGAAAATTTATTTGGTTCATTCACTACTTCTCAATGTGTGGGGAGTAGGGCACGTCCCTTAGGGGCGCAATATCCGCAACTTATGAATTTTCCTTCTAAATAAAGCGGGGGGGGGGGGAGTTTTGGAATTAGGGACAAAAGAAAGAAATGTACTTAGAAAATTTATTTTTCTCATTTACGATTCTAAACCAATATTAAGTAGGGCGCTTCCACGCCCCTCTTAGGGGCGCAATATTCGCAACTTAAAAAATTTCCCTCCAAATTTAGGGGAAAATTTTTGAAATTGGGTATAGAAGTAGACATTCAGAAAAGTTATTTGGTTCATTCATCAGTTCTCAATCTGTGGGGAATAGGGCGCGTTCCCCTAGGAGGCGCAATATCCGTAACTAATGAGTTTTCCTTTGAAATTTAGCGAGGAAGTTTTGGAATTAGGTACAAAAGAAAGAAAGATACTTAAGAAATTTATTTGTCTCATTCACCGGTTCTCAACCTGTGGGAAGCGAGCTCTAGGGGGCGCACTATTCGCAACTTTTAAATTTTCACTCTAAATTTAGGGGGGGGGGGAGTTTTGAAATTTGGTACAAAAGAAAGAAAGACATTTTAAAAATTTATTTGGTTCTTTCACCGGTTCTCAGCGCACCCTGGGTGGCGCAATATCTGCAACTTATGAGTTTCCCTATATATCTACTGGGAAAGTTTTGGAATTGGGTACAAAAGAAAGAGAGACATTTGAAAAATTTATTTGGTTCATTTACCGATTCTCAATCTGTGGGGCGCCCGCGCTCCCTAGGGGGCGCAATATCTGCATTTTATGAGTGTCCCTCTAAATTTAGGGGAAGTTTTGGAACTGGGTGCAAAAGAAAGACATTTAATTTTTTTTTTTTTACTTCATTAACCGTTCCTCAACCAGTGAGGAGTGGGGCGCGTCTGCGTCTGCTTAGGGGCGCAATATCATGAGAATTGCCCGTTCTCAACAGCGGATACAGAAATTTTTCAACTGAGGAGCGACTGATTTTAATCATTCAACCGTTACTACGTATCCTGGTTACACATGTTAATAACACAGGTTTAGGTCTTCAATTCTGAAACATTTCCGCTTGAGAACTCTGACCCCCCACACCCTTTCCCTACTATTATCAAAGATCATCTAAAATTGCGTTTTTTAACATTCAGTAATAAAAAAACTGCGCGGGAGGTCCTCCTTCATCCTCCTAATATCATCGAAGAGCGTCCATTATTGACTTCAATTTCTAAAAATTTCTGGGAGAGAGTTTCAGAATTCCATTTTTTCGTTTACCGTTAAAGCTGGCTTGCGATTGTGTTTTTTATTTATGATTTTATAGTTTTCAAAAATGTCCGAGGGAAGGGGCGAACCTCTCCCCACTCTGCCATCACCGAAGATCGTCAAAAATTGCGTTTTTGAAACTTTGATTTCGAAAAATGTTCGCGAGAAAGTTCCAAATCCAAACCCTTCCACTAACGCCTAACGTCATCAAAGAGATACTTTATTTACGTCTTTAGTATTTTAATTTCGACAAAATTTCCAAGGGAGAGCCTCCTAACCTCTCTTTGCGAAGCATCATCGAAGATCGTCTAAAATTGCGTTCATGAAACTTTTTCAAAAAAATACACATAAACCTCATTCCTTCCTTCAACATTACGAAAGATAGGTTACAATAGCGTTTTTATGACTTAAGTTTTGAAAAATATCTGGAAGTAGGAGGTTTGGAGGTGAAAACACCCCTCAGAGCCATTGGTTTTAACATAAATACCAATTCTAGTAGAATAGTTTGAGCAAAAAAACCACCTTCAAAAGGTATTTTTGATTAAAAAAAAAAAAAAAATCCCCTTCATCAAAAAACCTCCTCCATTTTTGATAAGAAAAAATAGTCCCTCCAGATAGTATTTTTCATCGCAAAACCTCCTCCGGAAGGTATTTCTGGCTGCGCTAGTGCAGTCTTTAATTACATTCTTATTATGTGGCGCAACCAGAGGAGGGGTCCACAGGACCCCTACCTACCCCTGAATGCTGAGTTGATGTTTTTTTTCTTCAGAAGTATTCTTTCTTACTGAAAGGAAGGAAGGAACATGTCTTAGGGATAGAAAAGTTATTTTAACAAGGGAAAGAAATGTTAGGAAAAAACCTTAATTATTTTAAAAAGAAATGTTTAAATTTAAAAACTTTAACAGTTGCAGATTCTTGGTCAGCTAATTTGTTCCACCTCCCTTCTGAAAATAAAAATGCTGTGCGCGAAGCTCACCCCTTCCCCCCATCGAAAATTATTACAGATAGTCTCAAATTTTGTTTCCTGGTCTGGTCTTTAATTTTGTAGAGATTATTCAGGAGGAAGAGCCCCCGAACACCCCACCATCTAACAACGCCGAAGATCGTCTAAGTAGCGATTTTTAATCTTCAATTTCAAAAAATTACCAGGCCCTTAACCTTATCAAATATAGCCTACAACTGCATTTCTTAGAGTTCAATTTCGAAAAATTCCTGGGGAGGGGTCTTTGAAATCCGTCCTTCTAATATGAATAAAGAATGACGAAAATTGTGTTTTTAAAGCTACAATTGTGCTAGTTTTAAGGGGATGAACCTCTGAATTTTTCTCTCTAACATCATTGAAGAAAGTCTAAAAACCTTTGTTTTAAGGACTTCAATTTCGAGAAACTTCCAGAGGAGAGTCCCCCTGGAACTCCCCTCTCCTCAATATCTTCAGATTGTCAAAAATTTCGTTTTTGGCTCTTCAATTTTGAAACATTGGCTGGGGGTGGTAAATCGACTCAAAAAATCGGTATTCTAGTAGTTCAATAATTCTTGGCATTCTAGGGCTTTTTTACGGTTTGATAATAGCCCATTTGCATCGATGACATTTCCTAAACCCCACTTCTTTCTTTAACATCCACAAATGCAGTCTATAATCACGTTTCTAAGACATAAATTTCAAAAAAATTCTGAGGGGGGGGGAGCCCGAACATTTGCTTCCTTTAACATTACCAAAGATCATCTCCCAGTTTTGACCTCCCAACGGTCCTGTTAGTTTTTGTATGTGTGTTATATATTACGTATATACCATATGTCTGAGGGAATTTTTTAAAAGTGCTCCCCCTCCTCCCCTTTCAAACGAAAAAAAAAATATTTTCAAGTTGTGCACCTGCTCTTCTTTTAACTTCAGATGGAATGCAATCGCGTTTTTAAGACTACAATTTTGAAGCATTTTTGAAGAATCCCCATCCTTCTTCCACTAACTTCATTGAAGATCGACTGAAATTGCGTTTATGGCAGGTGCACAGTCCCTCAAATTATTACCCCCATCGCCTCTCCCTTGCATCCGCGCTTAACATTTTGCATTTTGTTATTTAAGGCTATACTAAAACAATTATTTACACTGAAAACGTTATGCGCATCAATTACTTTTATTGCAATAATAAATTAGAATATCTTGTTGTACTTTTTTTTCCTTGATGGGGCGAGTGAGGGGGGTTGGGGGGCACCACAAATTAACGTCCAAGGTGTCACCCGTTCCGGGAACTCCACTATAAAATCCTATTATGTCCTACATTACTTTATTTAAATTATTTTTCGCTTCCAGTAACAATGCATTTTTACTTAATTTTTTTTTTCCTAGTGGGAGAATAGCTGAATGTTCAAAAATAAAGAAGATGAGGATAACAATCAAAAATGTGATTTTTCATCTTTGAGAATTCATTTGGTGGTTGGGGGGGGGGGGGCGCCAGGTGTGTGGGGGCGCCGAAATTGAAAAAAAAAGTGCCCCCTCCTGAGCCGAATCCTGGATCCGCGCCTGGGGGGGGGGGGTACCACGGCAACAGGCCCTGGATTAAGGAGAGGAGATTGGATTAAAAACAAATACAGCAGAGCTCCCAATTATCCAAAGTCCTATAATCCGAATCACTTTCAGAATTGCGAATCGCAACATAATAATTCTTTCTTGAGCGCTATTCCCTCAGCGAAACTAGTCAAACAGCTTACTTTGACAGGTAATCAGCAAGCAATGACTTCCATTCAAAGTACGGTGCGTACATACTGTACAGCTAGGTACGCTAAAGAAGTAAAAGTGTTGTCCTTCATTTGATCACTTAAAACTCTCTTTCTTCAAAAAAAAATTTTTTTTCTCCTATTTTTAACATACACGTTCAATAGTTAATAAAAATTAACCCCCATTTGGGAAAAAAATCCAATAATCCCAGTAGGGTTTGATCACAATTGAGTCGGATACTTGGAGTGTACAGTGTTCTGCTGTATGTGGTGAAATTCAAACGGGTTTCTGTATATCTATCTATCCAATTGACAACAAGCAACGTTTAAATTTAAAATTAAAAAAAACACCCCGACTGAGTCGCAACTGTAGAATCAAAAGAGGGAAAATTGAAAATCCTTTTAAAAGCCTTGTATTATTAAAAATCAATGTCAAGTATTTTATTTGCTATTAAATAGAAACTGGCAACAGATAAAAATTTTAAATCATTGCGTTTTATTTCCTTGTCGGCCAGCGATGAACTCGGTAATCAATCGCGTGAATCAAGGCTTAGCCGTTATTAAAATCTGCTTTAAATAAACTTTATCATTCCAATTCTATATAACATGGAAGTTCCAAACACATTCTTGTAGAAGCAGAAAATTTTTTCTTTCTTTTTTTTCTTTTTTTGATACTACATTTTAAAATTTTTAAATATGTTTTCACTGTAAAAATCGCGAAAAACCATTTAGAGGTTTTTAATTAATGTCTTCGTTAATGAATGTCATCCAAAGACGCAATCAAGTTAAGAACACTCTCGTTCAACTCTCCTTCAGGACAATTTTTTTTTTTCAAAATCGGTCCATCCGCTTAGGTGCTAAGAGTGCCACAGACAGACACACAGATACACAGACATGTCAAACTTATAACCCCATTCCTTTGTGTGTCGGGGGTTAAAAATAGTAGACGTCCGAGGTGCCATATGACAAGGGGCCCGCAATAAATGCAGGGGTCATCTCAGCAGTTTATTTATTGTAAGCATTAAGCAGTGGCGTACCTAGAACGAGTGTTACCCGGGGCGGTAATTTTTAGTGCCCCCCCCCCTTTAAAAAAAGAGAACCTCTTAATGTAAACTAAAAAAGTTCGTTCAACTCTTAAAAACAACTTTTTATTTATGAAACATTAAATGACGAACGACAAATCATTAATTATGAACGCATTTCATTTTTCGTTTGAACAAGCGAAAAGTTCACAAAAAAAAAAAAAAAAAAAAGAAAAGAAATCAAGAAACATGTATTTTGAGCCAATGTGTGTAAAAACAAAATATTAAACATTTGTTTTTAAGGAAATTCGAACTAGACTGCGAAACTTTTCCAGACTTAAAGTATTTATGTTTTTTATAAACCCGTTATATCTATTTTTGGTGTCCCCCCTAGAAGGGTGTTGGGCGACCGCCTCCTCCGCAGTGACGCCACTACCATTAAGAAACTACGTGGTCCCGCGCATCTACCACTGACTTGCATTACTGGTTGAATGGATCTGGGCTATTCGATGTGACGAAACGGGACATTTGGAGTAGTTTCGTCTCGTTAGATTTTGTCTCCTAAATACGAATAAAACACTCTAGAAATTTCATTTTTGAATATAACAGTTAAGATTTGGCATAAGAACTATGTGGAACATCAGAAATTAATCATTTTGAAGAAAATAATTGAATGGTATGCAATAAAAGTCCTGTGACGGAACGGGACTCATACGAGTAACGTTCCGTCATTGGCATTTTATTGCACATTCTTCAATTATTCTGTTTAAAAACAATAGCTTTTGATGTTCTACGTATTTGTTATGCCAAACCTTTACTGTTACTATCAGAAAGAAAATTTCTAGTGTTTTATTTTTGTTTATGCGGCAAAATCTTCTGACGAAAGTCCACCGAATATCCCGTTCCGTCATACAGAATGGCCCAGCTCTAAACACTGCTTGGTTTTTTTAACGTAGCGATCCTTGGTCCATCAGATAAATTGATTCAGAATCATACTTGCCAACATTCGAAGGAAAAAAAACAGGAGATTTTACTACAGGTACATAGGTGATTCACCATCGACATATCCTTGCTACAGAATTATTAAATTATGCTTTTAAATAACATAATACTAAATTTAAAGTGAAATGGGGATATTTTGCAGATGTAAGCAAATTGGTAGCAGCAAGAAAAATATACTGCAAAGGGGAAACCAAATAATAAGGAGTGAACTTTCATAAAGTTTCGTACATTCTCCAGTCTCTACCAGAAAAGTAGCTACAAAAATTTAATTAATAAAATCCGAAAAAAAAAAAGGAAATCAATATATAATGAAAATACAATATAAAATAAGTATGTATAGGGTAGCACATGTTAAAATAACTTCAAACATTAAAAATAATTGAAAGAATTTCAAGATGCAAAAGGATTGAAACCTGCTGCAATTTTCGGCAAAGCACGTGCTTCGTTGAACATTCAATGTGGAAAGCTTCTAAAAAATTAATTTTTACTAAAGGAGTTATTAATTGGAAAAATTCTTATTCCCTGACATTGGTAGACTAGAAAAGGGCGCCATCTATTGAGAAGAAAGTGAAACTTTTTGATGCTTGACTGAAAAAACTGCAAAAACGGGAGAAAATCGTAAAAAACGGGAAATCGGGAGATGGAAGCAAAAAACGGGAGTCTCCCGTTAAAAATAGTAGAGTTGGCATGTATGCAGAATGGAAAACTAGCTCTGAGACAATGACAGACTTAATGTGGACCAGTCACCATTACCGGACACGGATGATGTTCGACCGGCAGCCATCGAACTCGCGACCTTCAGTTACCAGTCCTACTCACACCGATCAGGCTTTAATTAAGACATAAGTTATCAATGTAGTACAAAGATGTGTGAATTAATCCTTACTAATAATGAAGCGGAAAGTCTGGATCTCTGGATATAATTTACGTGCATAGCACCTAGACAGTTCGGCCGATTTTCATGAAATTCGGTACAAAATGAGCTCGTAGCATAAGAGTGAGCACCTCGAACCGATTTTTTGAAAATTCGATTTGTTCTTTTTCTATTCCAATTTTAAGAATATTTTGCCGAGCAAATTATCGTAACGTGGACGAACAAATTACCATAACGTGGACTAGCAAATTGCCATAACGTGGACGAGCAAAGTACCATAAGTGACCATGGGCGAACAAATTGGCAATAAATTCATCATCCATTATTTGTAAAATATACAGGCGAACGAAATGACCTTTAAATTTTCTACTTCGGGCCAAGCCGTGCGGGTACCGCTAGTATGTAGTAAGCAGGGCAGCGGTGTAGGACGGATTTGTAGATAAAGGAGTCGGAGTCAGGAGTCAAGGGTATGAAACTCAGAGGGTCAGAGTCGGTCATTTTCCCTCCAACTCCGCTCGCTGGTTGCCGCCGCGATTATGTTTCGAACACAATCAGGGCCTGATTAAGGCATGGGGCACTGGCCGAGGGCACCAACATTTGGTGGGCGCCATATCTGTAGGTAAAATTTTGATTTTGGACTCCTTCATATCGCACTATAGCAAGATTTAAATATTAAATCTAGAAACCAAAAAATCTCTGTAAAAATTTAATCTATTTCGCAAATCCCAAAACCACTCCAAATTTGTGTTATATTTACAATACTTTTTAAAGTTATACCATAGATAATTTTGATATTAATGGCTTTTTCCAACGGGCAAAGTTTGACGACATCTTATATTATTATGTTTAGTTATCATAATGCTATGTCACTTCGATTTTTTGTAATATAAGGTACCACTAAATTTAGTACAGATATGTTAATACGCAAGTATCAAGGTATTTTACTGCTTCTGCATATACAATGAGCTCAGGGTGACGGGGAGGGGAGGGGGTGCACCAAATAAATTTTGTGCCCAGTGTCTTCAAAAACTTTAGTCGGGTTCTAAATACTAGGGGCATAGCATAAAAAAATCACTCTGGCATTGAAAATATTTGAAGCTCAGATATCTTACCGGATTCAGATCTACTTCTAAGAATGACTTCTGTTTCGTCCTCGTAACAAGGTTTCCGCCTTTTCCGGTCCAACAATAGAAAATAAATCACTTTTTCCGTATTGTGACTGCAAAAGAAAAAAAGTAGAGAAATTATATTTTACTTATTGCTATAAGTTAAAACACCAGTAGTAGCCACAGTCAAGTATATTCTTAAACTGTGGGTCTACAATATTAATTGCCTCTCTTAAAACTCAATGAGCGTATTATAGTCCAACTCTTCCTTAATCGTCCCATTTTCTAATAAGTTTCAGAATTTCAATTTGTTCATTTTTTTCCATTTTCCCTCAAACTACAAATTTGATCCAGTAGTAGCTACTCCAAAATCTGGACGTTTCAGTAGTGGCTATCTGACATTCTCCCAGCCGAAGAGTTTACAGTAATTACTTTAAATTCAAATAACTGATAAATAAAATGGATTCAATATGATAGTTACATTTACACTAAGTACCAACAAAAAATCACATTATTAATTTTCATTTTTTTCCCTTAAAAATACAAAAGTAAACTAGAAGTGGCCACTACTGAAACAATGGCCACTACTGGTGTCTTACCTTACATCTTGAAAGAACAATACACTTCACTCAAATTGAGTTTGGGAGATATTATTTTCGTTTTCAGCACTTGTTAATTTTAACAATTGAGTTAATTCTGTACCATCTGAGCAAGGTGAATGACGAGGTAAAACGAAACAAGACTTTCTTCTAAAATACTATTAGGGGAATGGCACCAGAAACAGACAAGGGTCCAGTAACAGATTGTCATAAGTTTGACTTTAAATAATAAGAATTTTAGGCGGGTAAAACTGATGTTGCTGTGGCCCGTGAATACGGCGCAACCATCTAGTGTTATCAGAGTGAATTTTATGAGCCACTTGGTATTGACAAGGCAGTGGTGGAAATTTATGAACAGCTACCACGAGGTCAGCTGGGGTTTCATGTTCGTTTGAATTTAATAAGGTTTTAGTTCTAAAAATAAGGAACTTTTGCACTTGTTGAAGAAAAAAAGGAATTTTTTCCATTACTCATCCTTTCCTCATCCTATTTTTTTCTGCCAGTGGTGCAGAAAAGGGGGGTGAATACACCCCCCAGAGCCATTGGTTTTAACATTAATGCAAATTCTAAGTTTAGCATATGAAGGGGTTGTTTTGATCAAAAAAAAAACCCTCCAGAAGGTTTTTTTTGATCCAAAAAAAAAAAAAACCTCCCAGAAGGTATTTTTAATCAAAAAACCCCTCCAGAAGGTATTTTTCAAAAAACGCTCCAGAAGGTATTTTTTAAAAAACCCTCCAGAAGGTATTTCTTGCTGAGCTAGTGATTAATGCATATCATCAGATTTTTTGGTGTCTGTTACTGGGGTTCGGACTTTTTTTTCGAAATTGAGAAAATAAAAATAGAGTTAACTAACTCAGATGATCCAGAAGCAGCCAAACGTTAGATGAGATGTAGTTACGTGAGAGAAAAAGAGTTTCACAAGTCTAAATACGTTGAAAGGCTTAGTAAACTGAGTTAACATCAGAGCGATGTCTTAAGCATGTCTGTTACTGGTGCCGTAACCCTTCTTCTAAAATTATTGCTTCTAAAATCTGTAAAGTTAATCACACAAATATGCAGCTTACATATAGACCGTTAAGAGCAAAATCGGTTGACTCAACGAAACAAAGTTTTGAGTAATTGAGCTGTTTCCTATTTTTCAAAAATGTGTTTTTCTAAAAGAACAAGGTCGAAAACATGAGAAGAGTCATAAAAAAATAATCATTAAAGACGTTCAGGCGTTGTTTTCATTTTCGCTGTTGACGTCACAAGTGAACAAGTCAATAAGGTTACCAGAAGAAAGTTTCAGGACACTGCCAAGCTTCGCCAAATGAATATGTTATTTAACGAACACTTCTCTTTCCGCTTTTAATTGCTCGCAGTTATATGCGGTATCTTTCCAGAAAAGACAACCACGTGCTGCGATTCAAGATGGCTGATTCATCACTTGTGACGTCACTCGATGAAACATTTTGTTTTAGAAATCTGACATTTTAAAAATGAATTTCAAAATAAATGTTGGGAAAATAAAAATATTTTCTGGACCCATGTTTTTTTTTCTTTTTATTCCACCAATTTTAGATTAAAAGTAGCACTTTTGACTAAAGGAAACATCCCCATTGATTGCTTTAGCAACCAGCCACTTTTGCAAAAAATACTATTGCTGCTGTTCTATTTTACGATTACTGTCTGTCGGCAAATGATTCAAACTTCACCGTTCTACAATATTAGACATACAAGATTATTATTTTTCACCATCACGTTGTCAACTCAATATTGCAAATATAACTCCAAAATTATAATTTTTGCACTTATATCCCTTTGCTTCTCACTGCCTTTGTAGAGGATCAAGGTTGATTATCTCCTTTCATTGATTATTTGTTTTTTGTTGTTTTATTCATTGTGATTTTTCTACGTTTGGTCATAGTTGAGAAACATCTTATATAAATCAGTTGGTCACCGTCTTTTAACTTTAAAACATATTTGTCTATAATTTTTATAAATTAAAGCCATGCATAAACGACTGAAAACCATGCAAATGAGCTAAAGTTGCGAAACGTAGTTCTTGTTTGTGGAGTCATTCTTCATGTCACGTGTCATCAACCCGAACGTAACCTGGTTAACAAATGTTGATCACAAATATTTTGGACTTCAATTCTGAAACATTTCCGGGGGTGAACATCAAACATCGCTATTTCTAACTTCATGAATTTTGTCTAGAATTGCGTTTTCCTAACTTCAATTTAAAAATAAAAAGTTAAGTGTAGAAAATCTCTCAAGAGAGAGGAGGGGCGGGCCCTTCCCTTGCATCCATCCATACTTACCTAAACCTAAGTTTTCAGCCAAAGTTTTGAGATCAATCAAGGATTGAGGTTGATTATCTCCATACATTGATTATTTGTTTTTCGTTGTTTTATTCATTGTTATTTTTTAACGTTTGGTCATAGTTTAGAAGCATCTTAAATAAGTTGGTCGCTGTCTTTTAACTTTAAAACGTATTTGTCAATTATTTTCATTAATTAAAACTATACATGGGCCACTGAAAACCATGCAAATAAGCTAAAGTCCCATAAATGTAGTTCTTGTATATGGAGTCATTACTCATGTCACGTGTCATCAACCCGAACGAACTGCCCCCCCCCCCCCAACGAAGAATTTGTTGCCGGAAAAGACGGGAAAAGAAAAATACCAAACGCATTGACTGGCAATCAATAACTTACTCGGATTTAAGCAGTTCCTCCACCAACTTCTCCTTGTCTTTGAAGCATCCCAGTGACGTCATACTCGAGAGCACGTCGGGATCGATAGCGTCTGAAGAAGGAATCACGTGCGTCTGTGAACGATACAACAAATCGAACTGAAGTGAAGTGGTGAAGGGGGGGGGGGTGATTGAACCGTTTGTTACAGGAACAGTCAAATGTGAAATTTATAATTTCAGGAGAAAACAAAATACCGTACTACCCCGCATTTTTCGGCATGCCGTAAAGTTCGGGGGTCACCAGATTTTAAATAACACTTGCTTGGTCCTTTCCACCATACCGGAAAAATCGAGGTTAGGGGGGGAAAATGATACTATATAAAATATATGTTCAGCTTAAAAATGAATATAAGTTCTCTTCACATTTTGTTAGTATTAATAAACAGTTTAATTTTGTAAAATATTTATTAACAATGTCATGTGTTATTTTAACAAGAAAAATGTTGTTTAAAAACGAATAATTTTAGAAAATTTAAATTAATTGCTTCTGAATTGATTACTTTATTAGTGTATAATTAGGTCCGTTAATAATGACCTACTATAAATAACAAGCCCATATTGTACGCAATTTTTGAAAAAAGGTTACTTTCGGAATTTATTTATTTTTTTCCTTACAGTGGTTTGCTTTCTGATTGGAACTAAATGGGGAAATTTACTTTTTTTTTCGTTGCCAAATAAACCTTGAATTATCTGGCATGCCGGAAAATTCGAATTTCCCGGCATGCTGGTTAACCTCGCTTTTTTCCGGCATGCCGGATAATGCAGGGTAATACGGTAAGTCACAATTTTTTGATTACGGATTACAACGCTGTTTACTGAAGGAAATATATCCCAATGTGTATTCCTTTCAATTCAAAATGCAGTAGAACATCGATTATCCGGCTCTTGTTTATCCGGATAAAATTTGTAGAGTTACGTCCAGTTAAGATGAGTCTATCTGATATCTCAAGGAATATCAACCATTTAAATCATAAACATTTATTTTAGCTTTGCTGAGAGAAAAAAAAATAAACACAAAAAAAAGCTTTAAAGTGCTTTTAAAAAGAACATATAGTAGCTTAAAATAAAATTAAATACATAAAATTACTTAGCAGCGAAAATTAAAATAAAATAAAATGTGTAGAACAGGGGCATTTTTAAAATTAATTTCATAGTCGAGAAATCTCCTTAACAGTTATTTAAAAATCCTTAAGAAAAAAATAATACGACTTTAAAGTCAACATAATGTAAGTAGCTTAATAATTAAAGCATTCTTTCCTGATTGGACTCTCTAATTAAGTTATTTTAAGTTACTGTGTTTAGAAATGCGTATTAAACTGTATTAAATGAAACAAACTTAAGCTTGCATAAAAAATATAAATTCAGGAAGTTTCACGTACTTGAACGACTTCTTTCATAGGCAGCTCTAATTCTAATTCAGTTTTACTCCCCCTGTAAATAGCAAAAAATACAAAACTATTATCTTAGCCAAAAGAAGTAATAACATAAGAGTATAAAATAATTGCTGTAGAAAAATGAAGTAATAACATTCGAGTACATTATTTATTACTGTAGTAAAAGAAAGTAAGAACATGAGTCTGAAGTTATAACTGTAGAAAATGAAGTGAAAACATAAGAGTATGAATTTTTTACTGTAGAAAAATGAAATAAGAACGTAAAAGGGTGAAATTTATTGTTGTATTATAATGAAACAATAACATTAGTAGGAAGTTAGTATTGTGGCAAAATGAAATAATTAACAAATGAGTACGAAACTATTGCTCCAGCAAAAGGAAGTAATACAATCGAGTACATCATTTATTACTGTAGCAGAAAAAAAGTCAGAACATAAAGAGTCTGTAATTATAACCGTGACCATGTCAACATAAAAATGTGGATTTATTGCAGCAGATAAATGAAATAATAACTTAAATGTGGAATTTATTACTGTACTATAATAAAGTAATATTATTATCAGGAAGTTAGAAGTACTGTGACGAAATGAAGTGATAACATATGAGTACGAAATTATTACTGTAGCAAAATTAAGTAATTATATTAGAGTATATCATTTATTACTGTAGCAAAATAAAGTCATAAAATAAAATGTCTGAAATTATAACAATGAAAAATAACTTGACTACATAAGAGTGTTTTTATTGCTGCAGATAAATGAAATATTAAGGTAAAAATGTGAAATTTATTACTGCATTATACTTATAATGAAGTAATAATATTAGCAGGAAGTTAGTACTGTGACAAAATGAAGCGATAACATATGCGTACGAACTTATTGCTGTAGAAAAATGAAGTAATAACATCAGAGTACGTTATTTATTACTATAGCAAAAGAAAGTAAAAACATAAACAAGTCTGAAATTATAACTGTATAAAATAACGTAACAACGTAAGAGTGAATTTATTGCTCCAGATAAATGAAATAATAACGTAAGAGGCAAATTTATTACTGTATCATAATTATCATAATGAAGTAATAATATTAGCAAGAAGTTAGTACTGTGACAAAATGAAGTGATAACATATGAGTACAAAATTGCTGTTATACCAAAATGAAGTAATATAACAGTGCAATTATTATGCAGCGTGATTTGTTAATAACATACATGTAATTTATTTCTGTATCAAGCTGAAGTCAATAACATAAGATAATGAAGTTAATCGTTGTAACAAGGGAAGTTGTAACTTGTGGGTGTAAAATTCTTACTGTGGTAAAATGAAGTAATAAGAGATGAGTATGAAAGTATTAATGTAAAAAAAAATGAAGTAATAAAATTTTAATGGATCTTTTACTGTTGTTTTGAATGAGTCTCTGAGATATTTATTCTCATTTTTACAAAATATACGTATATATTTTGAAATCAACGGTTTCGAGTAAAACTCCCTTTTACGGATGAATTCGCATTCAGAAGCTCTCAATTTTTTTGCATTGAAAAAGAGATTCTTTGAAATTCCGAAACACATGTCTGTTACTTCTACGTTGCACGTGGAAATGGCGAGATACGCAGTAAGGGGGGTTAAGCCCTTATCTTGCCCTAACTACAAGATATGTCAACTCCTCTCCCCACTATTACGGCTAAATCTGTTTTAATGGGCGGTAGAAATCATGTAACCTTTTTAAGGAGGAGGAGTTAAAAGGATTGCTTTATCACCCCCCCCCCCCCCATTACTTGGACCACTAAGTAACTATTCTCTTTTCTTCATTTGTATGATTAAAATATTTTTGCTCATTTTCCTAATATTTTTTATTTAAATCTTTTATATTTTGTACGGTTTTTCATTTTTTACAGGTCACAGTTATCGAAACTCGCTTTTTATTTTAGCTTTATCGACTTTGTCTTGCCACCAATCAAATTCTTTGTCATTTTTTTTTTTCTGTCCAATCGTTTTCGTTTCATTGCGAACTTGTTACAAGGCTTCTGTTTTGAATATGTTTATGAGCCTATACGCAGTGATGTTCCCAGCAATTTTTCTGAGGGTGTACTCCCAGTAATCTATTATGCACAATATGTGTATGCGATCATTTACATAATATGCCAAAAAAATGTTTGAGAATATACGGCGTGTATGGAGTATGGGAACACCCTGCCTATACGTTTACTCTGAACTTGAACGTTATTAATGACTTATAGTATCATGAATTTCATTTTTAACATGATTAAAAACTGAAACTCTGACAATTATCTTTAAAAACGTAACCGCAATCAAAATCGATTCTTTGAACAAGATATTAAATTATGAACAAATCTATGCAGTACCCTCTAATTAGAGGCGTATCTGGAGGTGTGAGTTTGGGGACATTCAAACTCCGAAACTCGGAATGTTTCCTTTTTTGACTCTAAAAAAGGACCAAAAGTAGCTAATCAATTCCAAAATTTAACAATATCCAGCACCACAATTTTTATCTGGCTTCACCACTGCCTGTAAATTTTAAAGCAGAATTTAGATTACGCCATTAACGTCCAAAATGTAAGGGTGCAGCACTGAAAATCCTGACATTTTCGGGACCGAATATTTCACGCATTCATAAATGTGAGAGACAAACCCTAATCCCCAGTGGCTGTTCGAAATATTTTTTGGAAAAAGCTTTGAAAGAGTTTATCAAAAGGAAAGTTACTTTTTAAGAATACAACATTTCAGCTTTATAAATAATGCGAATAAGCTTCAGTGGCGCCGGCATCAAGAATTATGGTGTCACATTGTAAAACTGGTAATTTATAGAAAACTGCCAGCCAGGTCGTCGGTTTGTGGTAAAATCTTCCTATTTTTGGCTGGTTTATTCGTTGGATTTTGCTGGTTTTATGTAGCATTTCAAAATGAAAACTATACTTACAATCCATTTCGCTACGAATGTTAGCTAGCCAATGCAATTCAGCGTAAGCATGTGCTGTGTAAATTTCCGAATATGCCTCTGTAACAGATGACAAAAAAACATAATAATAAAATATTGATTAGGATGCAATGAAATGGAAGTTGCAAACGATTTAAGACTTATTCGCTTTAAATAAATATAAGATCAAAAACTCGAGCACGAGAACCAAAATCCAAACACGCGGGCGAAATTTCGAAGATTCGAAGAAAAACAAAGTATAACCGGTTACAGATTCAAAAAAACAGAGAAATCCTGTATTTTATTACGAACAGTTTTTTTCTGTAAAAAATACGGATAACTTCTTCAAAATTTACAGTTTTTTTTTACAGTGTACGGCACCAGTAACAGACAAGGATCCAGTAACAGACAGTTATAAGTTTGGATTTAAATAATAAGAATTTTAGGCGGGTAAAACTGATGTTGCTGCGACTCATGAATACGGTGCAACCATCTAGTGTTATCAGAGTGAATTTTATGAGTCAGTTGGTATTTACGAGGCAGTGGTGGAAGGTTGTGAACAGCCTGCACGAGGTCTGCCGGTGTTTCATGTTCATTTGAGTTTAATAAGGTTTTAGACATAAAAATAAAGTACTTTTGCACATTTTGAAGAGAAAAGGGGAATTCTGTCCAATACGCATCCTTTCCTCGTCCTATCTGTTACTGGGTAACATCAGAATTGTTGGTGTCTTTTACTGGGAGTCGGACCTTTTTTCACATTTGAGCAAATAAAAGTAGAATTAACTAAATCAGAGGCTCCAGAAGCAGCCAAGCGTTAGATGAGATGTTGCATGGGAGAAAAATAATTTCTAAATACATGAAAAAAGGCTCAGAAAATGGAGTTAATCTGAGAGCAATGTCTTTAGCATGTCCGTTAGTGGCGCCGTTGCCCTACTTTCTTGACTTCTTAACTGAGGTAATTTCTATTACCAGCTGAATACGTTTTGTATAAAAGAATGAGATATAGAGCAAATGAATTGTACTGTTTAAATATACTTACGCAGTTACCCAAGAATGCTTAGTAACATCAACTAACTGAAAAATAAGAAAAAGACTGAATAAATAAATTGCTTAGCTAAATTTTCGTTTACATTAACTCATTTAACAATTAAGTTGTACACATCGTCGCCTCAGAGCAACCGTAAGACATCTAGTCCCAGGAATAACACTAAGATATCCTACTGTTGCTCTGAGGCCGCGACATTCACAAATAAAGCACAATGTTTTTCGAAGATCATTCTGCTGTACTTCGTTTATTCGACACTAGTTGTACCCGCACGGCTTCGCCCGTAATAGCAAATTAAAAGGTCTTTTGGTTCGCCTGTATATTTACAAATGATGTGTAGTGAATTTTCTCGCCAATTGGCTTGTGCCCATGTTACGGTTCCACGTTATGATAATTTCGTAATGTATTCGTTCATCTTATGATATTTTTTTTTTCTTAAAATTGGAATAGAAAAAGAACAAAATCGAATTTTCGAAAAATCGCTTCGAGGTGCACACCCCCATGCTACATACTAACTTTGTGCCAAATTTCATGAAAATCGGCCGAAAGGTCTAGGCGCTATGCGCGTCACAGACATCCTACAGATATCCTACAGACATCCAGACATCCTCCGGACAGAGAGACTTTCAGCTTTATTATTAGTAAAGATAACATTCACACATGACGCTATAAAGGGGGTTGTCTTAGTAAAGCTTTGTTTTTAGCAACTCTTTCACAGAAAGATTCTTTTGGGAAAATAGTTTCAGAAGTACGGATTAATAAATTTTTATACATAAATGGACCAAACCAAGTACACACATAATTATGTACTCTATATTACATAATGCATAAGTATGCAAGAATACATAATATTGGACAAAATTTTGTTTTAATTTGACCCGTTACTTATATACTTACTAGCGCGGTACCCGCACCACTTTGTCCGTAGTAGAAAATTAAAAGGCAATTTAGTTCGCTTGTATATTTAGAAATAATGGAGGAAAAATTTCTCGCCAATTTGCTGTGTTCATTTGATCGCCGGTGGTTGCATATGGTAGTTTGCTCGTTCACAACATGGTAATTTGTTCGTCCAGGTTATGATAATTTGCTCGGTAAGATGTTCTTAAAATTGGAATAAAAAAAAACGAAATCGAATTTTCGAAAAATCGCTTCGAGGTGCTCACCCCTGCTACGAACTAATTTTGTGCCAAATTTTATAAAAATCGGCCAAACGGTCTAGGCGCTATACACGTAACATACATCCAGATAGACAGAGATCCGGAGCCACAGACTTTCAACATTACAGGACTAGGCTTGGCAGGGAGCTGCCTGTATTGTAGGTACTGTGGGATGAGCCCAAGCTTTATATTTGTTAAATATTACAGAGCTTTTTCCAATTAGCTGAGGCCAGGAAGTTTCATGTTGTCATCTCGGCCATTGCCTGTGCCCAGCCTCGATCTCCATGTTATGACACTGTATTTATGATAGTTTTTCTGTACTGAATAAAGAATATTATCGATCTCGAGGAACAGCTGAGGTACACCCTTGGCCACTTTGTCACTTTGAGAAAATGGGGCCTAGCTTGCGCCATGCCAGCCTGCCAAGACACCCCCACGGATATCTCTCATAGATTCAAGGACATCCTCCGGACAGAGAGACTTTCTGCTTTATTATTAGTAAAGAAGAAAACCCGAGATATAGCAGGCACGAAAGAGGAAGCTTTCGCTTTATCCCCCCCCCCCGGGATTGGCGGTAAAGAATAGTGAAGTTTTATTTTTAGCAACTCTTTCACATAAAGAATCTTTTGGGGAAAACAGTCACAGAAGTACGAATTAACAAATTCTTATATATAACAACCGTGCTGAAATGATCATTAAGTATCAGGACCTCTTTAGTAAAAGGTCCAAAAGGACAAAAAATCCACTGAACCTTCATCTCCTGACTTTCAAGATATAATTAAGAAATTGTTTTCGATCCGAATTATTTTTTCCTGTACTTGTAAACTCCTCGATAAAAATCAGACACTAAAAATGTTTATTATTGTCTGCATTTCTTTACTAATAATAAAGCTGAAAGTCTCTCTGTCCGGAGGATGTCTGGATGTCTGGATATCTGTAGGATGTCCGTAGGATGTCTGTAGGATGTCTGTGACGCGCATAGCGCCTAAACCGTTCGGCCGATTTTCATGAAATTTGGCACAAAGTTAGTATGTAGCATGGGGGTGTGCACCTCGAAGCGATTTTTCGAAAATTCGATGTGGTTCTTTTTTTATTCCAATTTTAAGAAAAAACTATCATAAATTACGAAATCATATTGTGGAACCGTAACATGGGCACAAGCCAATTGGCGAGATACAAAATTATCATAACGTGGAACTGTAACGTCGGTACAAGCCAATTGGCGAGAAAATTCACCATACATTATTTGTAAATATACAAGCGAACCAAAAGACCTTTAATTTTTCTATTACGGGCGAAGCCGTGCGGGTGCCACTTGTTAGGAATATATCTTTCAGAAGCATTGAAGCAAAATTACGGAGATGTTTCGACTTGAATTGTGCAATATGCAGCTGAGTGTTTGTTCAAATAACTTCTTGTTGAATTGTAGAATTTCTTTGTGTATAAATTTTGGTTTCTGAAAGGAAGACACAAAATATATATGTGTGTTTGTAAGGAAAGCGACTCAAAGTGGGACATAGTCAAACTTCGATTATTTTTCATAATTTTATGGTTAGGTATATTGGGTTGAAATATAAATTTGTCTGTAACGCATATGAAGTGCCATTTCTTTTGTAAAATACAATTTAATTATTTTATTAACACAATTTTAAAAATATAGCTAATGGGCCACCTTAGGAACATAGTATTCCAAAAGTGGTCCGTGTGTTTAAATTACTTTTAAAATGTGAAAAAAAAAAACTATTTGTACACTATCTTTACTTGTACAAAAAGTAATACAATGTTGAATTAAATGAAACAATCAATTAGAAGAAAACTACTAGAAACAGAGTTACAATAAACAATTTTTCGATCTTTTTGCTGTCATGCCTACCCCCCCCCCCATCTGGAAATATTTTTTAAAAATCGTAGCAGAACAATATGCAATGTTGAAAGTAAAATAATACAGTGTGGCACAGAAAATTACCTACATCAGTTAACGTATTTTGTCTCAAGGTGGCCATTTTAGGAATATTCACATGGTCAGCATTTGTGAGATGTAAAACTATTAATCTTTAAAACTATCAGAGTCAAATTTAATTAAAGTGAAAGCGGTTAAAGAGAAGAAAGCAATCTTTCATAAAACGTATTTGAACTTAAAGTTCAAAGAATTTAAACGCCTGTAAACTAAGGCTTATTCCTACCGAGAAAATTAGAACTACTACTCTTCAAAAGTGAAATCCCTGCATTTAATAGCAACTAATCCAGAATCTCTACTTATTAAACCACTTGCACTACATATATATGTTTTACAATGCAGTTCCGCCATTTTGTTGTAAAGAATGAAAGAAATTCTATTTTTATGATTAATTTACCATCAGAACAGTGGTCCACTTTGGCTCAGCTGCGTTATGTATTATTTATTCATACGTACGAATGTCAGATGAAATTTCTAACATTTGAAGGGTGCAATAAGAAAAAAGTGTTTGCTTTTAGTTTTGAGCTATCGGTGCTAAAATCGAATCAGCACCTTTAACCTCTAGGGTCAACGTATGAACCAAATTTTGTGTAGTTCGGCCCGTTACTTCCTGAGATATTGCAGGCAGGCATGAGGGAACGATATTTTGATCCACCCTCCTTGGAGGCATTGGCAGCAAAAAGTAATGTGCCCCAAATTTCGTTAGATTTTATGCAACAGCTTTTGCTCTAGAGAGGTCACGAAGGAAAAAAAAAAAAACCATCCGCCCAAGTTCAATGGCGCAAATCCCCCCCTCCAATTTTTCACAACCGTCTTACCCTTTTTTATTGTCTCTCTCTCTTTTTTTTAACTTTATTTTTTTAAATATTTTTTATTTATTTATATATTTATTAATTTATTTTTAATTTATGTTATTATTATTTTATTAGAAACGTTCTGTGCTACGCCAATGATACACGCAAAATCTAAATAAATTAATTAAATAAAATATAAACAGAATAAATAATTTAAATTAAAAATAAATCAATAAATAAATTTAAATAAATAAATAAAAAAAATTAAATAACCAAATACAAAAATTTAGAAATCCCCCAAAAATTTTTATGGGGCTACTTGTGCCATATCCCCCCCCCCCCGTGGGCACCCCTGTATAGAAAAAAGTAGATTTTGAATCGATTTTACTTTAAATGCTTTATTTTTATTATTCATAACTGTTCATATCAACATCTTTCGACATTTAAACAATACCTTCCTTAGATCACTCCTCTAAAGGGAGAAAATAGAACCAACATTCATTTTTCTTCCAGAGGAATAAATCATTTCGAACGAAATCAGGAATCCATTCATATTGACGTTTTTCTTTGTATGTGATTTCTTTTCTCGCATTGGAAAAAGAAATGCAAACTCTTTCTCAGAGAGAACTTCCTGGTTTTGACCCTAAAAAATCAATTTTTCGTTTCAGCATCCTTTTTATCCGACAGCTTATCTACTTTGTGTTTCCTTCCAGTTTGTCCATTCCGTGAATTCCTTTACTAACATATTTTACTTCCTTTACGCACCGTTTATTGCTTCCAATTGATCAGTGACAAACTGATTTCTTACTTCAGAGAAACTAGCTGAGAAAGTTAAAAGGATAGGTGTTTTATTTACGGGTGAACTTGGTTAATATGAAATGGGAAAAATCCACGAATTTGTTCGTATTACCGCTATTCGTAACAACCGTGAAGGATTGATACTGTGAAATACCAAGAAATGCTTTTTTATGTTTAACTAGAGGCACTCGCACGGCTTTGCCCGTAGTGAATAATTAAAAGATCATTTGGTTCACCTGCATAATGGATGATGAATTTATCGTCAATGTGCTATGGTAATTTGCTCGTCCACGTTAGGGTAATTTATTTGTCCACGTTATGATAACTTGTTCTTCCACGTTATGATAACTTGTTCGTCGGTGCAGAGGAATTAAGTCCAAAATAAAATCATAGAAAAAGAACAAAATCAAATTTTCAAAAAATCGCTTCAAGGTGCACACCCCCAAGTTACTAACTAATTTTGTGCCAAATTTCATAAAAATCGGCCGTACGGTCTAGGCACTATGCGCGTCACAGACATCCAGTCTTTCAGCTTTATTATTTGTAGTAAAGAAAAATATTACTACTAAGACACACATTGTAATCTAACTGTTAGTATTTTCAGAAAAAATCACTTATTTCTTATAAAAGAATGTGTTTGGAAAATATTGAGACAGGAAGATCATAATCGACAAGCCAGAAATAGGTTGCAATTCACAATGGAAGATGAACAGTTTTATCTCCGAGTATAATTGAAATGTCCACAGGTTAACAATTGAACGGGAATTTAATTTCTATGTAATATATTTAATATTTTCTTCTCGATATCCAATAGGACTTCTACTACCTACCAAAATAATGAATAATTTGTAAAAAAGAAAATTATATTGCTCAACCACAAAAATGTCAAGTAAATTTTTATTCGTCTCAGCCGAGACTTTCAACCTAACGTATGTATAAGACGTGAACTTTTTAATGTAATTTAGATAGCGAATCATACTTAACGAACAAAACATTCGTTTTAGCCGTGATTTTGTATTAAACGTGATCGTATTAAGAGAGTTCAACTGTATTTATTTATTTATTTTTCTGGTCCATTGCTTTTTGTTCTGTAGTTGATCTTAAAAACTTACAAGACAAAGCTTTATTTTCTCTTCTTTTAAACCTTCCTGCTCGTACGTTCTTCAATTTGTGACATTTTAGTCTGCATTGAAATCAACTCTGATTTTTATTTTGCCAAATTTGTAGTCAACTTGGCAATCTATCGCCAAGTTGACGAAAAATTGGCGACCAAAAAGCTGGCGCTATATCGCCAAGTAGTCGCGAAATTATAGCATCACTTAAGTCTTCATTGAATAACACCGGTTTGCATCTAAAAACACGCAAAAGACCCCTTTTGGGACATTCAAATGCAAATACACTGCTCGACATTGAAAATGCAACACCAAGAAGGAGTGGTCAGAAATTTATGAAAATTTTAGAGTAGACGTACATCACTGAGTAATGTAAATGATATGAAATGCGCAGCTCTCCGACGCACGTGAAGTAATATATAAGGGAAGGAACTTGCAGAATGGGCAATATTCGTGTCGTTTTTTCTGACTGGAGAATTATCGAAGAAATTTTGTTTTTGTTTTGGAGGATACGTGTAACACGAGAGAATGCCAGGCCACCGTCAACGAAGGCACTTCCAGCAGATAGACGATTTTACGAGGGGTATGGTGATCGGACTGAGAAGGGGAGGTTGGTCCGTACGTCAAACCGCAGCTGATACCCACATGGATGCGAGCACGGTGCATCAGCTGTGCCGAAGATGGTTGGAACAACGAAACGTGGCAAGATTAAGGGGTGCAGGAGAGCCAGAGTGACGTTAGAACGCGTGGATCGACGCATCCACCGACAAGCTGAAGCAAACCTCACTTGTTCCTCGATTCTGCATCGGGTGCAAGATACCCTGAATGTTCCCGTGTCAACCAGAACCATTTCCCGTCGTTTGGTCGCACGTGGTCTATAATCACGCGACGTCCGCTAAGAAGACTGCCATTGACCCCACAACATAGACAGCAACGTTTAGTATGGTGCCGGACTAGAGCGACGTGGATGACAGAATGGCAAACTTTCGTGTTATCAGATGAATCCCGCTTCTGTTTATCCTGTGATAGTCGCCGCATACGTGTGTGGCGTCGACGTGGAAACAGATCTAATCCAGCAGTAACTGTGGAACGTCACACCGCACGACAACGCGGCAAAATGGTTTGGGGAGCAATTGCGTCACAATCCATATCACCTCTAGTATCACCATGCGTTCCATATCACCTCTAGTTCGTATTCAGGGCACTATGACGGCCCAACGATACTTGGATAATGTGTTGCGGCCGGTGGCAATCCCTTACCTTCAAGGGCTACCTAATGCAACGCACAGCCACACAGTGCTCGCATCTGCGAATATGCTCTCCAAGGCACACAGATGCTTCCCTGGCCACCATACTCTCCTGACCTGTCACCAATCGAACATGTGTGGGATGTAATTGGACGCCGTTCCCCCCCGCCTGTCCCTGCCTCGTTCGGAAGACGAACTGTGGCAAATGGTTGAAAGAGAATGGAGAGCCATCCCTCTGGACACCATCCTCACCCTTATTGACTCTATGCCTAGACGTGTTTCTTCGTGCATCGCTATCCGCGGTGGTCCTACATCCTACTGAGCCGACGCCATTCCCGCTCTGTATTCTGCCTATCATTTTGAAATTAAGATCATTTATTATTCCTTGCTGTCTATGTCTTTTTTTTTCCAAATTTCATCACTTTCAGACCACTCCTTCTTGGTGTTGCATTTTCAATGTCAAGCAATGTAAAAAGAGAGGTACAGTTTGACCCACCGATTAGATGGAAAGGCAAATTTCCAGTTTACAGGTGGAAATGGGCGCCTCTATTAATTTTCAGAGATGTCAGCTTTTGCAGGTGTATGTTAGCTTCTAAATTAAGTAGAGGGACATTCAAATGAGTGGAACACGCGCATGAAACTTTTAAATTTTAACTTCTCTACATTTAGATAGACTCCACTTAACTAAACGTTTTCCAATTTCATACAGTTCGTGGTCAAACTGTACAGAACTAGACTTTACTCGAAATTTGCATGGAAAATTCCAACTTTCTACGGCATTCCGTTCTTGAAATATGGAAGATACATACGCCCATACAGACAACACGAATAAAACGTGTGATAATGAACTCGAAAGTTATAAAAATGGATACTTCTGCTGTCGGTACGTTGCCAGGCATTTCTATTATATGCACATGCGGCCCATCCGAAAAAATGACTCCCAAATGGGGTAATTCCAGGGCCAGATTAAGGCCTTGGGACATGGGGCACGGGCCCAGGGCACCAACATTTGGGGGGCACCAATTCTGTAGGTAAAGCATATGTTGGACTCATTGCATATTGCACTTTTTGCTTTTTTTAAAGTTATATCATAGATAATTTTAGTATTTGCGGCTTAAAGTAATGGGCAAAGCTTTAAAACATCTTGTATTATAATGGATAATTAGTGTATGCTATATCACTTTTTTTTATAATGTATTGTACAGGGTGTCCAGCAAAGGACTACCTGATTTCAAAATTAAATATCTCGAAAACAAAAGACGATATTGGAATAAAATAAACGACATGTTTATTGTAAAACCCATGAAAATTGTATACAGGAACTTGGAAATTAGTTTGAAAACTGCCTACAGGTGGCGCTGCAGGCTGTAATTGCAATAGAAGTCTATATAAATAGAGCTGCGAAGAGATCAGTTGTTTCAGCAGTAGTTTAGTCTCTGAGAAATGCTAATACGGTAGAAATTATCTTCCAACCCCTTCGCAGCACTATTTATGGAGACTTCTATTACAGCGTACAGCGCCACCTGTTGGCTATTTTTTAAACTAATTTCCAAGTTCCTGTGTATGATTTTTATGGATTTTACAATAATCATACCGTTTATTTTATTTCAATATTGCCCTTAGTTTTCGAGATATTTTATTTTGAAACCAGAGGGCCTTTGCTGGACACACTGTATATTATATTGCAATAAAAATTACCGCCAAATTTAGCACGTGGGTGTGTTGACGCAAAGTATAAAAATACCTTCATTATGGAATAAGCGGGGGGAGGGGGGCGCACCAAATAAATTTCGTGCCCAGTGTCTTCAAAAATCATAGTCGGGCCTTGGGTGGGTGAAATGAAAATTTTGGCCGAAATATGAGTGAAATTTTTTTCGTGATTACAACAGTTCCTTTAATATGTAAAAGGAAGTAAAAAGCAATAATTCATAATTTTCTATTTTTTTTAACGAATATAGTACTTCTTGTACTTCGGACAAGGAAGCAAAAAAAAACCATCAACCTCAATTCTGCAATTGATCGTTTTTTTTTTTTTTTTTTTTGCGATCGAAGAGATTTAAGGTTTCAGTAAAAATAAAGTCAGTCTGAGAAACGTCTGACATGTACCGACTTTAGAACATACCGATTTCTCAAGTAACAAAATGATATTACTATATTTTGTTCAATTGAGTATAATTTCGTCTACGAAGTATAGCTTGACCAAGGAGAGATAACGAGTAAACTTGCAGCGGAAACGGACCACTTTATTTTTACTTCCTCTTACACAGTAAAGGAAGTATTGTAGTCGCGAAAAAATTTTCACTCAAAAATCGGCCTTTATTTCCATTTTGCTCACCCCGAATGAATATTGCGTTTTTTCTTTCAACCCGACCAAACATGGCTCGTGACGTCCGTATGTACGTATGTATGTGCGTATGTATCTCGCATAACTGAAGAACGGTATGTCCTAGAAAGTTGAAATTTGGTACGTAGACTTCTAGTGGGGTCTAGTTGTGCACCTCCCTTTTTGGTTGCATTCGGATGTTCCAAAGAGGGTCTTTTACATTTGGGGGGGGGGGAATTATTGTTATAATTTCAACTCAAGTGGTGTTATAGTTTGGCAAACACGTGGCGATATATCGCCAAGCTTTTGGTCGGCAGGTTTTGACGCCAACTTGGCAACAAATTTTGCGTTTTTTTTTATTTATTATTTCTTTTTTTAAATTTTATTTCATTTTGGTCACTATTGGCGATATTTAGAGAGTAAACCCTTGAATCACATTAAAATGTCTAATATTGGGAAATTAATCTGTATAAAACGTTTTTCTGCTTCAATTCGCAACAAACTTGAGGTAAAACTATTTAAAGTGTTTCTTTGCTTACTCCAAGGCACTATTATCATTAAATTGGCGTAAAAGGAGTTTATGTGATGCGCGTTTCTTTTTTTTTTTTAATTAATTTTGTTATTTTGTGGTTTTATTCGTAATCTTGCTCTAATGTGTTTAAACTAATCAAGGATGATAAATATAAACTTACCATCATTAATATTGTGTGATAAAAGAGATGCAAGGTGTTAATCTTTTTTTTTAATGGTCATTTCATTTACAGAATAGGAATTTTCTCAGGTAAAAATATTACTCGAATGTTTTATTTGAATACCAGTGCAATAACCTCCATTAGTCTCTAATTTGCTTCATCATTAACTTGAATGACTTTTCTCAGTTACTACAGTGAAGGAACCCGTTATAGCAAGAAATATATTTGCATATATTGCACCAAAAAATCCCGAAAAAAATTATCACAAATAGAAATTAAATTAATTTTTTTCCAATGATATTTTTAAGCCACTAACAGTTAATTAAGTTGTAACAAAATAAAATAAAACGAGCTGATGTGTGCATCACATGACTTCCTTTTACTCCAATTTAATGTCATTTCCCCATTATTGGCAATTTTAATGTGATTCAATAGTTTACTCTCTAAATATCACCAACAGTGGCCAAATTGAAACCAGATTTTAAAAATAAAAAAAATCGCCAAATTTTTCGCCAAGTTGGCGACAAAACTTGGCGACTAAAAGACTGGCGATATACCGCCAACTGTCCTCCAAATGATAACACCACTTGAGTTTACATCGAAATTAACAATGATTCCCCCCCCCCAAAAGGGGCAAAAGACCCCTTTAGAAACACCCAAATGCAACCTAAAGGAGAGGTGCACAACTAGGCCCCACTAGGAGTCTACGTACCAAATTTCAACTTTCTAGGATATACCGTTTTTGAGTTATGCGAGATACATACACACATTTACACATACATACATACATACGTACATACAGACGTCACGAGAAAATTCGTTGTAACTAACTCGGGAATCGTCAAAATGGATATTTCGCGTGTCTATACGTCCTTAGGCACTTATCCACGTGTGGTCGAGTCGAAAACAAAACTCAACATTCATTCGGGGGTGAGCAAAATGAACGACCTTAAGATCGATTTTTGAGTGAACATTTTTTCGCGAATACAATACTTCCTTTTTTGTAAAAAGAAGTATTAAAAAAAAACATAATTTGCTCAAGTTTTAGTAAAACAGAAAAAATTGCAGTGCACTCAACTTATCGTTAAAGCATATATTTTCAGTCAAATGCTTCTTCACGACTGTTGATTCAATTATTTTCCTGAAGTGTGAACTTATAAACTATTTACATAACATTGAACATAAAATTATACGTTGACAGCAAAAAAAAAAAAAAATCGAACACTCAAATATTTTCACTGTGTTTAGCCATTTTTTTTCTTTTTTTGAGCAATTATGATTGCTTATTGCTTTCACTTGACTGTTTTTGGCGTCCTATCATTTCATTTTCCCACCGCCACCCTCCGCACCATCACCGTCGACCGGGTCCTTACGATGCTGCTCCCATAGCGAAAGCTGTCTCCAGGTTGCGTCAATATCTTACACACACGCGCATACATACACAACTACACACACACATGCCCAAACACATACACATACGCATACATACAGACACCTACACATACACACACAAAAACATACACACACGCATACATACAGACACCTACACATACACAAACACATATGCCTACACACATATACACATACCCCCCCCACACACACATTCATACACACAACCACCCTCACACTTATGCCAGGACACAAACACACATTCCTACACACACATACACATACCCCCTACACACAAACACACATACCATCCACACACAAACACACACGCCTACATACACACTCGTGATTGCGAAAAACATAATTTGAATTCAAGATGTCAAAATTCAAATTAATTTTTTTTTTTTTGATAAATTCAACATGTCCGTGAATAAGTACTCTTTCTTTAGCATATGAAGCTGAGTAACGAATGTAGTTTCCATTTTCTTCAATGTAAATATAAGAAACAAATCAACTGGACGGAAGGCAAAAAATGACTCCGATATTTTTCCAGATCTTTCCATCGCGTTATATATAAATAAGAAAAAATACAGAAAACTATACAAATCAGACTTGGGAAGCATATTTCTTCTTTCTATGGGGTTACTCTTTTAGAAATGGTAATATTTTTGGAACTTTTTTCGTCTGCCTCGTGTACTTTTATGTTTGGCAACCAAACTTGCCAAAACATTCGGAGAATGCGTTTTTATATTCTTCCATTGTCTCTAAAAAAGAGCAAACAATTTCCATCATTGAAAATGTTTAGAAAAAAGTAATATTATTAACTAATGTGCAATTTTATTCCGTGACATTTTACACCGCCAATATTTTGTATCAAAATATATGTATCGTTCCAAAGTGGTTACGCATCAAGAAACTGAGGAAAAAATATAGTTTTAAAAGGTGAGTTGAATTTGAAGTAATTATTTTTCATAATGATTTTTTATTTTTCGTGTGAAATAAATTCAGTATTTGCAAATATTAGCCTTTGTTTAATGAACTTAAGCGGTTGGTTTACGAATAAAACTAGTGTAAAGTAGGGGAACATAGGGCAAAGTGAAATGGTGAAATATTTACTCTGTTTTTAGCTTCTATGTGGTATTATTTTTAGCTATATAGTACCATATGTAGTCTATTCGGGTCAGGAAAAAAGTACCGCTGAAGATTAAAGCATTTGGCTATACAGGGAATTTTAAAAAAATGATACTTATGTTGTAATATTTTGATGTCAGTCAAAAATTATTTTTTTATTAGGAAATGATAAAGCACTTGTTATTAACATTTTAAATATTAAATGACACCTGCTAATATTCGGTGCAGTATTTATTTGTTTATTATTAAGCTCGTTTGTATTTTAAATGCCTTGTACTGTTAGTCCAGTGCATGCGAGGCAAAATGGATGGGGCAAAGTTAAATAGTTCATTTCATTTACTAATTCAATCTTTTTTTTAAAATTACTTACATACGCATTTATTAATTATTTCTTTTACATACCTTTATTTATTAATTCCCTTATTTAATCATTCTTTCAGTTATTTTCTTATTCATTCACTATTTTATTCACTCATTTTATTTTTCTCGTATATAAACTTATTTATTTATTAATTTGTTTCATTTCCTTTTTATTTATTCATTAAATCTTTCGTTTAAACATTTATCTGATCAAAAATATCTTTAATTAATCGTATAGGAAACATTTCTTTATAAAAATATTTTATTTTTCACTTTTCTCTATGAAAAAGTGAAAAATTTCCACCTTTTTTAGAGGTACAAAAATAAAAAATAATGTTTCAATGCGAGTTTTATTATAAAAAATATTGTCCTTTTCTTGTGTACTGTAATTTTCAGAACAAATTTCCTACTTGTTCATTTTGAAAAAAGTAAGCTATCTTAACTATTTCACTTTGCCCCACATTCCCCTACTTAAGACCATATTTACGACTATGCGCTTGTTGGGGCACACTTGGATCATGGAGCGTAGGAGAAAGTTGAAAAGAAATCATTCCACAACTGAAATGTAGTCCTAATCCAAAATATGATTGGTTTTGAAAGATTACAATTTCAAATCATCAGCGCATGGTTAATTATTTTCTGCGGTTGACTTTTTAGTGAAGTTAAAGTAAAATACTTGGTGTCTTACTCACGGCCATGCGCTTGTTTGACCACATTTGGATCATGACATGGAAACCCTTCCGCCTTAAACCCACTGTACTCTTCTCAACAAGATCATGATTATTTTTCTATGATCATGATTCAGATTGTCCAAAATTTACGATTAGCATATGGTTGAGGGTTTTCTATTCTTGACTTGCGAGTAAAATTACTATAAAGTACTTGGTGCCTTACTCATGGCCAAGCGCTTGTTTGACCACATTTGGTCATGACATGGAAACCCTTCCGCCTTAAACCCACTGTACTCTTCTCAACAAGATCATGATTATTTTTCTAAGATCATGATTCAGATTGTCCAAAATTTACGATTAGCGTATGGTTGAGGGTTTTCTATTCTTGACTTGCGAGTAAAATTACTATAAAGTACTTGGTGCCTTACTCATGGCCAAGCGCTTGTTTGACCACATTTGGTCATGACATGGAAACCCTTCCGCCTTAAACCCACTGTACTCTTCTCAACAAGATCATGATTATTTTTCTAAGATCATGATTCAGATTATCCAAAATTTACGATTAGCATATGGTTGAGGGTTTTCTACTCTTGACTTGCGAGTCAAATTACTATAAAGTACTTGGTGTCTTACTCATGGCCAAGCGCTTGTTTGACCACATTTGGATCATGGCATGGAAACCCTTCCGCCTTAAACCCATTGTCCTCCCCTCAACAAGATCATGATTAATTTTCCAAAATCATGATTCAGATTATCCAAAGTTTAAGATTAGCGTATGGTTGAGGATTTTCTACTCTTGACTAACGAGTAAAATTACTATAAAGTACTTGGTATCTTACTCACGTTCATGCGTTTGTTTTGCCACATTTGAATCATGGCGCGGAGGAGACAGCTGAATAAAAATCATTCTCTGCGATAGGCATATTATCCTTTCTTAATCCAAAACATGATTGATTTTATGAAATCATGATTCAGATCATCTAAAGTTTGGGAAAAGCGTATGGTAAGGGATTTTCTTCTGCTGAATTGTTAGCAAAAATACACTTGGAATCATATTCACAGCTATGCGTGTTTGGGCACACTTGGATGACGGCGTGGAAGAGAAAGTTAAATAGAAATCATTTTGCGTTACACCAAATGTCCTCTCTTAATCCAGATCATGATTAGTTTTCTGATGATTGAGATGATCGAAAGTTTAGGATTAGCGTAAGGATTTTGCACCGTTGACTTGCGAGTAAAATTACTGAAAAGTACTTGGAGTCATACTCACAAGGGGCCATTCATTAATTACGTAAGGGTCCCGTGGGGAGAGGGGTAGGGAAAATCTCTACATACCCTTACTTTGGAGGGGGGAGGGGTCAAACCCATTCTTACGTAATACTTTCAAAGTTGATATTTTATATCAGAAATCGCGCAGCCAAGTGGTTTGGCAGGGATCCAATTTCATTTGCGTCAGGAAGGTAAGAAACATATTAGGATGAGCTGTTTTTTGTTTATTTACAAAGAATGAACAGTGCAAAATATAATAAAAGAATCGACTTTGTATGGCATGTTTTATTTTAAATTAGTAGTGCATCATGTAAAAAAAAAGGGGCGAAAAAACATTCAGTCAAATTACAACCTTTTAGTAAATATTTCTTTACAGAAAAAGGTTTAATTTGATAATAGTTAACTTAATGACGATTCTAGTAATGTAAGATTTGTTATTTTATTATTTTGAAAAATGATATGGAATCTTACGTAAGAATAGGCAGGAGGGGTTTAAAAAATCTTACGTACTCTTACATGGGGAGAGGGAGGGGGCAAAATTTTCCAAAATCATCCTTACGCAATTAATGACTGGCCCCCAACCACTCTCTCGTTTGGGTACTCTTGGACCATGGCGAGGAGGAGGGAGTGAAATAGAAATCATTCCATATTACATCCATTGTCCTCTCCTAATCTAGATTATTATTAACATTTTAAAATCATGATTAAGACCATTGAAAGTTTAGGCTAACCATGTGGTTGAGGATTTTAAACCTTCAACTTGCGAGTAAAATTACTGTTAAGTACTTGGGGTTTTACGGACCTGCGCTTATTTGGACACATGGCGCGGAGGAGAAATTTAAATAGAAATCATTCCGCGTTAGACTCATTTTGCGATTGTAAGGTAAAGGGCGGTATCTGAAGACACGCGTTTTGGATTCATGCTAACAAGAGGGAAATGGTGGATATGACGTGTTTTTCGTGCTTTATTTTCAAATAAGCAATCAAATAAGAAATCAAATAAGCAAGCTTCTTTATCTTTACTAATAATAAAGCTGAAAGTCTGGATGTCTGATACACGCAAAGCGCTAAGACCGTTCGGCCGATTTTCATAAAATCTTTATTAAGAATAAAGCTGAAAGTCTGTATGATCTGGATGTCTGTTGCGCGCATAGCGCCTTGACTGTTCGGCCCATTTTCATGAAATTTGGCGCAAAATTAGTTCGTAGCATAGGAGTGAGCACCTAGAAGCATTCGATTCGAAAATTCGATTTTGTTCTTTTCCTATTCCAATTTTAAGCCACCATTTGTGGATTTAATTCCTCTGCTGCAATACTTAGTGAATTACCATAACATGAACGAGCAAATTAATACAGCATACTGGCGAGAAATTCACCATCCATTATTTGTAAAAATACAGGCGAACCAAATGACCTTTTAATTTCCTACTACGGGCAAAGCCGTGCGGGTACCGCTAGTATACGATAAAGCTCAAGTACAATAGGTGACAAAAATGCAGAAAAGAAAAGAAAGAAAGAAAAATTTGCAGATACTGCTTTTATTTTCCCACGGCAGACTTGTCCTGTCCTAATCCACAGCATGATTAATTTTCTAAAATCATGATTCATATCATCGAAAGATTAGGAAAAGCTTACGGTCGAGGATTTTTTACTGTTGACTAGCGAGTAAAATTACTGCAAATTATGTAATCAAGAGTCATACTCACGGCCATGCGCTTGTTTGGGCACACTTGGATCATGGCGCGGAGGAGTTCCTGGCACTCAGGGGGGACGAAATGAGGAATGTGGAAGACGCCACGCTTCACCTTCTCTAGTAGCTGGCGCAGGTTGTCGTCATCAAAAGGTAAGGCACCCTGCAAAAGTAATCTGAGCTTTAAAGTAAGAAATCTAGGAAACATAATTTCTTTAATCAAACCAAGCCGACCTTTTTTTGACAAAACAGGTTTTCAGTTTAAAAAAAAAAAACTGAAAATTTTACATTAACCCTCTTGTGATGTTGGCAAAATAGCTTTTCAATTGAAAAAAAAAAAAAAAAAAACTGAAAATTTTACATTGACCCTTCCCTCTTTTTTTCACAAAATAACTTTTCAACTAAAAAAAATTACTTTAACCTTTTTGCGATGTTGACTTTTTTTTTTTTTTTGACTTCACAATTGAAAAACAAAATGCACATTTAACATTAACCTTCCCTTGATAAAATTATGAAAAATATGGCGGAGGGGAGAGACATTTAATTTCAAGTTAATGGATTGCTTTCAAAATAAAATTTATCATCATTTTCTTATTTTTTTTTTTTTCAAAGTAGGGTAATGGCACCAGTAAACGGACATGCTTAAGAAATCGCTCTCAGGTTAGCTCAATTTTCTGAGCCTCTTGATGAGCCTCATACTTTTTAAGCTATTTTTCTCTCATGCAACTGCATCTCATCTAACATTTGGCTGCTTCTGGATCCTCTGAATGAGTTAATTTTATTTTTATTTGCTCGATTTCGAAAAAACTCCGACCCCCAGTAACAGACATCGAAAAATCTGATGACACCCAGTAACAGACAGGATGAGGAAAGGATGAGTAATGGACAAAAATCCCTTTTTCTCTTCAATACGAGTAAAAGTTCTTTATTTTTAGAACTAAAGCCTTATAAAATTCAAATGAACTTGAAACATCCGCCTGACCTCATGGTGGCTGTTCACAACCTTCCACCACTGCCTTGTAAATACAACTGGATCATGGAATTCACTTTGATAACACTAGATGATTGCACTGTATTCATGGGCCACAGTAATCTCAGCTTTACTTGTTTAAAATTCTTATTTTTTAAATCCAAACTTATGACTGTCTTTTACTGGATCCTTGTCTGTTACTAGTGCCGTTACCCTATGTGAAGCTCAATGCAGTATTTTTCAAATTTTTCTTACAATTTCTATTTCATTGAAAATTAGATTAAATGCTTGTATATGTTATGTTCTGGCGTAGTCCATGTCAATCCATGGGAGTTTACATTCGTAGGGTCGGAAGTTTTTGAATTCAACGTGTGAAACATGGGTTAAAACTTGAAACAAAATAAATAACAAGCATTGTTTTCTTTTCCTCATAACAAATTCCTTGCCCGATATGCCAATACAGTAAAACCTGTAAAGTTGACCACCTTTGTAAGTTGACCACCTGTCTATGTTGACCGCTTTTGTCTGGAACGGAATTAGTCCTATCTTTATAATGAAGGAAAACCTCTGTAACTTGACCACCTCTCTATCTTGACCACCTGTCTATCTTGACCACTAATGAACACCAAATTTGGTTTGGAGTATTGTAAAAACCCTTTGTAAGTTGACCACTTGGTTTATTTTTTAAAATTTTATTTAGCAAATTATTTTATTATTATTTTTTTTTATATAGCTTTCCAAGAATATTTTTGATGTCAGACCAGCATTTCACCAAGTAAATGAAACAGCAGCATAACTAAACCTCCTTTTGAGTTTGAGTAGATCATCATGGGGTTATAAATGTATATGAGAAAAAAATAAAGTGAAAAATTTGTAATTTTTGATTAGCTATGAATTTTTAGGAACTATTAATATCAAATGAGTAACTTTTCATAAACAATAAGACTTTTTTTTTGATCAACTTACTGAAATTTCAAATTTGCATGGCACATTATATGTCATTCTGGGATAATATTCTCTAAAAATATTTAAATAACATTTTAAATTATTGTTTCAACAAAGTAATGCTAAACAATGAAAGTGAGTTGAACAGAAAGAATAAGTGTCAATTAGTCAAAAAATGAATACATGGTGCAAGAAATGACGAAAAAAAAAAAAAAATCATTACCCTCTTTATAAGTTGACCACCTGTCTAAGTTGACCACCAAAGTACTGCACCGCAAGTGGTCAACTTACACAGGTTTCACTGTATATGGAAACCCGGACGCCCTTTCTCACTTGCAATTTTTGATACAAAATTTTAACTGCTTTATCTTCGAAACAAAGCGCGATATTTTATTGCGGCTTTTATTTGAAAATAATAATCTCTCTGCTTAATACCATAAGCGCCATTTGAAAATATTAGTTCTTTTTTTTTTTGCAATAGCCTTTTGAAAATAAAATTTTTTATTCATTTTTTTAATTTTTCCAAAATTGTCAATTTTAAAGTTTTTTATTTTATTTATTTTTGCTGTTAATCAGCAAAACTGAGTTCTACATTCTCTGAAAAACTGGGCTTCCACTTTTAAGTTTAACTGTTAAGTGACGCATTAAAAAAATGATATGAGATGAATTTGATGAATTTAAATTTGCTTTAAAATGAATTACAAGTAGCTTTTGATAAAAGTTGTTACAAAATTAAGAACAGTACTTTTGTTTGACTACAAACCTCGCTCTTAAAGCTAAATTTTTTTTTTTAATCTTTAATATTAATATTATTATTGCTTTGTTTTGTTTATTTATTATGAATTTATTTATTTTGCAAATATTTTTTAATTACTTCTTCATTTACTCGAAAACGTGTAAAAATGACTTAGAATACATTCCTACTCCGACAATTAATTACGTCATATTAGTAGAAGAATTTCTCTTTTTCTTTCCTTTTTTTTTTTTTTTTTTGCCTTTAAAATACTTTTATTTTTAGGTATAGAAACATTTCTTGCTTAAAAAGTATTCAATACTACAGTGTCTTGAGAACCACTGCGCTATCTTAGCTTACGTTCGACGAGCACGACCGGTAGCGACCGGTTAGTTAACCAGGTGACAGTTAATGATCACGTGCTCCAATCAACCAATCAACTGCTTAGAATGGTAACCGCTGTGTTAACCGGTTGATCATAGAACGCTTTGGTTAGTAACCAGTTACTTACCGTTCGACCGGTGAGTTTCGTCGAACGCAACCTTAGTAAATATCAGGAAATGAAAAAAAATTACGAACCACAAGTAAAGCATACAAAATAACACCGCAACTCCACACGTCAGCTCTCCGGCCATCATACTTTTCTCCCTGAAATAGACGATAAGATAAAACACACATTTAACAGATGTATGACGATAAAATGTCGTTATAGGTTCACCAGTAAATGCTCTTAAATTAGCACTAACTTTAAAAACAATTTTATTTTCAGAAATTCAGGTAATAAAAAAATAGTATTTGGTTCATGACATTGAAAAGATTATAAATAAGACTGACCAGTAAAAGCTCTTAAGCACAATACTGCTGTGCTAAGCACAAAAGTCGCATCTGCAATTTTTATCAAAATTGATTTACGGTCACTAAATGGTTCATGATCACCTGTTTCACCTGTATACAATTTTTCATGATCAGTGGGAAATGTTTTTGAAAAATTCTGAAAAAGTTGAATCTAGATCAAATACATGGAGGCCCAAAACTTGGATCGGTAATTTCTCAATCTGAACTCAGCTGTAGATACAACTTTTGCGCTTAGCACGGCAGAATACCCTCTTCAGAAATTAATGTCATCCAGGGGCGGCAAATAGGGGGGTCAAGAGGGGGCGGTCGCACCCCCAAATTTTTTGAGCAGAATTATAAAAAGTGGGTGAATTCAATTTATGTAAGTCGGAAATCAATGTTCATGAAAGGAAATCTCGTTGGTTCTCAGCAACTATTTAATGGAACTCGACACATTCTCAGACTAGAAAAAGTGTTTTTCGTTATTTGGATGATGACTTAGAAATTCATGAAGTATTTTCGGCTTTTTCACAGCATAGACAGCTGATAGAGAACAATGGTTAATTTTAACTAAAGAAGACATTGCCTCATATAGGCTAAATATTTCACTTGTATGCCCAGTGTAACGATGGTATCTCCAAGGCTCGTGAAAAGTGGTGTGGTTGCATGGTTTTCACAAAAAAATTCCTTGATATTTCATTCACTTTTACGCTCATTTATTTAATGAGTGTATATTTATTTAATGAGTGTTCATCGCTTTCTTCTGCTCGAAACACGTTTCAGCTGCCCAATACATTATAATGCTTTCATAGAAACTTCTTAAAAATGCATGTGATTATTGAATAAAAAAAGACATATGAACCAAATGCCTTTTATGGGGCTCTATAATTATGCAATCGCGGAGTGACACAAGATAATCTTCAAGCGTTAAAACGATCAAAACATTTCTCTATAACTTCAAAGCAGTGATTTGACGACTGGAAGAATTATTGCAAAACGATTCATTCAATGGTGAAAAAGCTCATGCCCTTTAGGATGTATGACTTCGTTTGAATTTTTATCCACATTGTTCGCATCGGGAGAAGGTTTTTGAAAAATGCTTTATACTCTATCAAAATCTTTATCTTCAGTCCGCTACTCGACTATTCAAACCACAGTTCAATCTACAATTGATCTATGCACCATACTACCACAGTTGAATCTACAATTGAAACTGAAAATAGATTTTTTACAGATGTATATTTCAATCAATCGTGAAGTTTTTCCAAAAAATTCTTCCTCCGAGTCAATTTTAAAGAGGCGAAAAAAAAAAAAAAAAAAGAGACAAAAATTCACATGATGATGTGAAGTCAAACATTGGTTTTTGAATATTTTGTATGAAGTAATAGATTCAGTTTTGAATAAAATTAACACAAGATTTGATAATAATTATTTTTCTGTATGATTGGCTGGGATTATGGTTATTTGGATTGGATTTTGAAAACGAAAAATAAAATGTTTCAACTGTGAGTAAAATTTTTAGCATGAGGCAAGAAAAATTACAAGCAATATACCGACAGAATGGTTTTCACATGCAGAGACTGCAGTTTCGCCCTTGTTATGGACTTATCAGTCTGGAATAGTGAATAACAGAGCTGGAGGCAGATGATATCTCATTGAAGCTGAGAGAGCCGACATGACTAGATTATTCAATCATGAAAAGTTAAAGCCCCTCACAGTTTTTGAAGTAGCCTGGGTGATTTTGAAGAGCAAGATATAAAAAGTGTTTTCATACATAACTTTGTAATACTTCAATTATTTTTTAACTATTACAAACAGCTTAGCTAGTAGAGAAAGATTTTTTTTATGTCTCAGGAAGTTAGAGAAATATTTTCGAAGCGCAAAGGGGGGAAAAAAACCTTTTCCATTTAGCTAAACTGGCAAAACAGCACGACATTGGGCACTGATTAATTAGTAACATGATTCCCTGCTCTTCCGAATTCCAAAAATCAAGCATTATAACTTTTCCAAAAGATATAAAAACTAGTAGCAATATGTTTTGTATGATAACTTTTTAGTCAATGAATCAAATTTTTAATTGTTTCTAAACACTAATTTTATTCATATTAAACCGATTTTATGACAACTTCTTGTTAGCTAATGTGTGTTTGGTTTCGCTTTGGGGTTATACATATTTAAGAAACTCGACCCCCCAAATGAAATGGTGAAATGCCGCCCCTGATGTCATCAAAAACTAGTTTTTGGTTCAGGACGTTGAAAGGATTTCCGATAGACACCAGCAAATGGCTCTTAAATTAGCACTAACCTTAAACACAATTTCATTTTAAGAAATTCATATCATAAAAATCTAGCATATGATTCATGACATTAAAAGAGTTTTGGATAGACAAATCAGACCAGCAAATGGCTCTTAAAGTAGCACTAACCTTAAACGCAATATCGTTTTCAGAAATTCATGTCGTAAAAAACATGCATATGGTTCATGCATATAGCAATTTGTGCGACAATAACTATGCTTACTCACGCATTAAAAAAAAAACTTTTAACTTTCCTTAAAACAAATATGTGACTTAAATTTCCCGCCAATTTTTTCTCTCCAAAGAAATAGATTTTTGTTAAATACAAGTCTTTCTTTGGCTGTAAGTAGTCATACAATAATATTTAATAGGGAAAATCACCTTGTTCATAGTAACCCAAGCGAAAGGTAACATTGGCCCAGATAAAAAACAATTAAAAAGTTTGATATCACTTTGAAAAAAAAAAACAATTCAAAAATTAAATTAAGAGTAAGGAGCGTGAAAAATGTTAACACAACTTAGAAATAGGAATAGCAACAAAATTATTTTGGAAAGCTAAAAAAAAAATCCAAAATGTGGGCCCAAGTATTATTCACGGTAAAGTTGGTGTAGAACTTCTTACGCTTCTAAACTGACAGTGTATAAGTGCTATTACCTACCAACATAACCTATGAGGAGGGAGGGGGAAATGTGATGTATCTGTTTACCCCTTAGTGTCTGAGGTAAAAGTAATCATCCTCATATATATAATTGCGAATTCACTGATCGAGGGACGCTCTGACGTCGTCAACAATGAAACTCGCACCTTAATATGATAATTTGACTAATATTTTTTGATAACGTTTCACATGCGGGAAATGCTTTATTTTGACGAGGCGGAACTATATCCAGTAGCTTAAACTGTTTTACTGGTAAGACTGTCATTTTAGGAGAATGGAGAAACAGAAAAAGTGGTCAAGAATCTACTGGAGTTTAGAGTTCATCCACTGAAGTTAAGGTTACAGTTTAAAATATCAAAATATCACCAAACAGGCAATGTCTTCGTTCAAATGTGGAAGCAATTTTCACCGGTCATACCTTGACGGGCGATTTTATTGTTCTAGGGTAAAAAGAAACAGGATTTAATTCACTAAAAACGTCATACTGCCGTGCTAAGCACAGATGTGGTATCTGCCCATTTTATCCAAATTGAGTTATTGTCACCAGGTGGTCGTTAGTAATTTAATTTACCTAAATCTCAAGTTTTTTTGGCGATTTGTGAACGCGAAATATAAAAAAAAACTTTAAGAAAAAAGTCGTAACTGCAAATTTGCTTAGTTTGCTAAGGCAATTTGAACGTAAGTGACAAATATTAAGCCTTTAAAGTGGTATCTGCGCAGTTACCACTTTTTTCCTTAGTAATTTGTAGATACGACTTTTATACCTCAGTAAAGCAGCATACTTAATAATGTAGCAGTTTATTGTAACACAGAATATTAAAATTAGTTTACCGTTAATATTTGATACAGGTTGATAATAAAAACTAATACAACTTTGCATGATTTTTAAAATAAATATTCCGCTTTTTCTATTTAAATGGTTATTTAAAATGCAAATTCTAAAAATGAAATGCATGTAAAATATTCACATATAATTCTTTCATGCAAAAAAAAACGCATTTCATTCTACGGCCAGTAAAGTATCGTCTGCTGCCAAAATTATCTTCATGCTCGCTGCTCGGTAAAAATGAATCTAGAAAATAAAACATTATAAAAAAATACAAATTCTTTGATTATAAAAAATAGAAAATTGTTATGGATTACAGTTTTAACTGTCTGGAGTTTTGAGAATGGTATCTTTCAGAAGGTAGACTCTGTTAGATTTGTATAAACAAAATAAAGCGAAACAGCTAAGTCCAAAGAAAGCAGATGTTTTCAGTCTTATTTAATGAGACATTGAGCACGTTTTACTAAACTATTTTTATCGTATCTGTGCAGATACCCCTAAAAATGCCTAGTAATTGTCACTTACGGTGAAAATAGCTTAGTATATGAAAAGGTTTTGAAAAGAAAATTTGTCGTAACTACATTTATTAATTTTAAATTATGATTTTTACAAAAATACTCTCTTACGGTTTTTAGATAAGTTATTTACGAAACAACTACCGCAAGTTGAGCATTTAATTAAGTCATAAATCAAAGAAACGAGTTGTAAAACTTAAATCATCAATTTCTCATTTTGCGCTCTACTGCAGATACCACATCTGTGCTTAGCACGGCAGCATACCTTTTTATACCCAGCACAAAACTTTTGTGTCAATTTATCTAAAAAAAAAAGGAAAGATCTGAAATTCAAGCTTTGAAATTCTGTTTCCCTGAACCCCAACTGGCCCTAATTTTATCTACTAGTTTTATTACTTTTTTTTTTTTAACTTTTTAAAATATGATTTTGACATATTTTACTGGAAACTGGAAGTGCAAACGAAATTAAATTTACACTTAGCAGAAAATTTCGTGAAAGTATGCCAATTTGTTCAACTGTTCTAAACACTAAAGAGAAAAAAATCATTTGAGTTAACAAACATCTAATTTTTCTAATACCCAAGATTTAAGCATTCTCTGTAAAAGAAGTAAATAATGGGTAATTTTACGAAAGTTAATTAATTTCGAATATGACGCCCAATTTCAATGGCGCGTCCAAATTTTTGGCAGTTGTTTCATTTTGGCAAGATTGGCAAGGACGAAAATTGTTTTTGCCCAATGCCTAAATTACGCTGTTATTATGGACATACTATATTAAACCCGCACTTGCCGACTATGATAATGTAGTAACAGTCGAGCCCGCTTAATGGAATAGCCATTTTGACATCTTTATCTTTACTAATAATAAAGCAGAAAGTCTCTCTGTCCGGAGGATGTCTGTAGGATGTCTGTAGGATGTCCGTTAGGATGTCTGTGACGCGCATAGCGCTTAAACCGTTCTGCCGATTTTCATGAAATTTGGCACAAAGTTAGTATGTAGCATGAGGGTGTGCACCTCGAAGCGATTTTTCGAACATTCGATGTGGTTCTTTTTTTATTCTAATTTTAAGAAAAAAAGAATTATAAATTACGAAATTATCATAACGTGGAACCGTAACATGGGCACAAAAGCCAATTGGCGAGATACGAAATTATCATAACGTGGAACCGTAAGATGGGTACAAGCCAACTGGCGAGAAAATTCACTATACATTATTTGTAAATATACAGGCGAACCAAAAGACCTTTTGATTTTTCTATTGCGGGCGAAGCCGTGCGGGGTGCCACTAGTTACTAACAATAAAGCAGAAAGTCTCTCTGTCCGGAGGATGTCTGGATGTCTGTAGGATGTCCGTAGGATGTCTGTGACGCGCATAGCGCTTAAAACCGTTCGGCCGATTTTCATGAAATTTGGCACAAAGTTAGTATGTAGCATGGGGGTGTGCACCTCGAAGCGATTTTTCGAACATTCGATGTGGTTCTTTTTTTATTCCAATTTTAAGAAAAAAAGTATCATAAATTACGAAATTATCGTAACGTGGAACCGTAACATGGGCACAAGCCAATTGGCGAGATACGAAATTATCATAACGTGGAACTGTAACGTCGGTACAAGCCAATTGGCGAGAAAATTCACCATACATTATTTGTAAATATACAAGCGAACCAAAAGACCTTTAATTTTTTCTATTACGGGCGAAGCCGTGCGGGTGCCACTAGTGAAAAAATATTCTAATAAGCAGGATATTCTATTAACCGGGATCAAAAAAAAACATTTGCTTTGGTACATTGAAAACGTATTATATTAAGCGGGATATTCTTTTCACCGATATTCTAATAAGCGGACTCGACTGTATTAGAGAACGAGAGTAACGAAGTTTGCAGTGCTCGAGGGTTAGTGAGCGGAAGCGAGCAGATGGCGACAGCCCCCTCAAAAATAAAGAACTAATAAGGATTTTAGGGGTTAATTATTTTCGGACAATAAAATAGAAAACAAAGTGTTCAGTTTGTGAAAACTTACCCGAATTACTTCTGGGCATGCGTAGTGAGGGGAACCACACGAGGTCTCTAGCATGGCTCCTTCCATTTGTAAAGAAGCCATGCCAAAGTCAGCAATTCTAATATTGTTCTTGTCGTCCAGGAGCAAATTTTCTGGCTTTAAGTCCCGATGGCTGAAAAACCAAGAAGTGACTGATAGATGTAAAAGAACTGAAATCATGTAGTAACATTAGATAGGATATTGCTTATTAACAAGAGATAGGAAATTAATTAGTAACCTGATTTAGGAAATTACATAGTAACATGAGATAGGAAATCATTTCGTAACATGAGGTAGGAAATTACTTAGTAACATGAGATAGGAAATAATTAAGTAAACATGAGGTAGGAAATTACTTAGTAACAAGAGATAGGAAATCATTTCGTAACATAAGGTAGGAATTGTCAGTTTAAGTTTAGGAAGGAAAGCTTTGGGATCCCTTCCGTGAAAATTTCTAAAAACGAAATTTTAAAAACTTTTTAGGTGTCAACAGAATGTGAATAGATTAGTGCCCCTCTCTCTAACATTTTTTGAGGGGGGGGGGATTTCCTGACATTGAAGTCTTAAAAAAGAAATTTTTTGCTCCCATACAATAAATAGGGATTTTTCGGGTGCTCGCTCAAGAAACATTTTAACATTGAAGTTTGAAAACCCTCGTGGGATATCTTTGGTGCCGTAACGGGGTTCCCTAATATAACTAAACGTATGGAGCTCTCCTCTGGAAATGCTTCGAAATTGGCGTCCTAAAAATGCCGCGATGTTTGATCATTTTTTATTTTATTTTTTTTTTTGAAACTAAACTTGTTTGGTGGCACTATTTCTTTTATTTTTTGTGAATTTTTAAACAAAACAGGTCGTTTAAATAAAACCAAGAGTTCCCCCTTAAATGAAAGATAATTCGTTAAAATTGATCTGAGCTCTTCAAGTGTGAAATAATCCAGCAACTAAATTTAAGAAGAATAGTGGCGCTATTAAAATGTTAAACTATTCTTCAATAATACAGTGTGTTCCGGTTCAACTTGTATGACCTCTATTTCCGCAACCATTAGTCATAGATCCATACTTCCAATTGCAAAAAGGTTTAAATCAGATGTAGTTAAGATATTGAAAGTTTGAAGCAAAAATAAAAATGAACAACAAAAAATACAAAATTTAACTTTTTATACGGGCCATAGGTCCCCTAACTTATAGAAAGAAAAATAATCTACGTTGAAAATCATTACTAACACAAAAAGTTGACGGTTGTGCGACCAAAACTCATGGAGATATTAGAGTTCAAAGTTTTAAGGGACCATACAGAAGATGAGATTGGAAATTATCGGCCTTTCAGAGGAATGACAGATTGTCACAGTAAAAAAAAACAAAGTATTTATATTTTTCATTGCTATTCAAATATAAATGCAACTGTCATGCTTTGATACACAAAAACACTCTACAAAACTCCGTACAATTTAAAAAAATACACTCTAACCAAACATATCATTTTAAAACCTTGTTAGCCGCTATATTTTCTCCCAAAAGGTACTATTGACGGCGAGTGTAAAATGGCATAAGTCCACAAACGCTATGCTTCATATCTCGGTGAATATTGGTAGTGCTAATTTCAAACTTTTTGCGTTGAAATCATTTTTTATTTGGAGATTATTTCCCTAAATATACGTAAGAGGACCTAGTTTCCGAATAAAAAGTTAAAATTTGTATTTTTTGACTCATTTTTATTTTTGCTTCAAACTTTCAATATCTTAATTCTACATCTGATTTTGTGCATTTATACAATTGAAAGTATGCGTCTAAGACAAACGGTTGCGAAAATACAGGTCTTGCAGGTTAAACCGGAATACCCTGTATAGTCCATCAAATCGCTAAAAAAAACATTAAAAGTTCCATTAAAATGTAAAATCAGAAAAATAGAAGCAAACACGGTTGGACATAAACGATATTTTTTTTTTTTTAACTTGAAATGTAGAAACTAAGCAAGACGCCAAGCCAAGTGCCGTACATTAGCGAAAAAGTACTACAAAAAAATTCTGCTTGGCGTTTGATTGGGAAAACTTGAGCTACTTCTACTGTGAGGATACATTTACAAAATTAGTATAAATTATTAATATTTTATAGCTCCATTCTCACCATATGCAGTGACTATGGCAAAAGTCTAGGGCGGAAATGATTTGTCTAAAAAATTTTCTAGCTTCTTTCGGCGTGAGGCGACCTTTCTTCACCAGATAGTCGAACAACTCGCCACCAGACACGTGCTCCAGGATGAGGTACCTGAAAATGGGAGAGGAAAAGTACTTTCACATTAACCGCATACAGCTGGCAATTGTGGAGTAGTTAACCATTTTTTTTTTCTTTTAATGTTGATCATTTCAAGGTCCTTGTGCTAGTGCATAATTAAAATATTGCCAGATAATAGGTGGCTTTATAAAGTCGTATACATATGAGGTAGTGGGGTCATTCCATGCGAAATGAGCAAATCAGCTGTGGCTGACATGTCACAGATTTCAATGAAAATTTTTATTTAGGTAAACCATGCATATCTATGAGGAAATGCAAAGTATGAAAGTTTAAAAACTGTTTGTTGCTTTGTTATTGTAATTAGAAGTCGATGCTTACGCTAAGCCTAAATTTTCAGAGTTCATTGCTGCCAGTTTGTGACTCAATAACTCCATAAGTTATAAACGTACACTTAAAAAATAAATATTTCCGCATTCCATAAACAAATCTCTATTGAGAAAGAGCAAAGTAAAATTTACTGGGATCTTTTTTTGAATCTGAGATATTAACAAAGATTGAAATTTCGCCAATTTACTTCAGATTTTAAATCACTCTTCTAGCTCTTCTAATGAAAAAATAACAGTAAAAATGATTCAGATTGAAAAACTATCTATAAATAACTATCTGCTCTAATTTAGTAACTGTTTATGAATTTCTTGATGACGATATTGTACTTTAAAAAATCGAAAATTTCCAAAAATTTCATTTTTTCCTCTATTTTAGATGTTTTTTGGAAGATGAGGGAATGCTCTAAATGTACTCAATTTTTTTACATAATATATTGAAGTGTCTTTTAGATGCTACTAAATTTTAATCATTGGTATCAGCGTATTTTTGTTACTAGAGTAACTTAAACTAAGGTAAAATTTCATTAGTTCTTTTTATTTTGTAAGTTTATCAAAACTAACTATTTCTTTTGTGTTTCATTTTCTCAAAAGCACGTTTATGAAGTTCATGCTGAAATGTACATTTTTTTAATTGAAATAAATGTCAGTTTTACTTGCTTTTGTTTCATTTAGTCGTTTATCTAGTTCTTTGAATTCTCGTAATTTCACATAAAGGTCAATCCATACAGTATAAACTACTCATTCATGTCCAAATATTTCTAAGTTATCAAATTAAAATAATTATTTTGAAAATTACAATATGTTTTTTCAGTATACTGTATTATATAGGGCACAATATACGTAATTTAAGAAGGTGCCACGAAGTTTTCACACTTTTTATTTCTCTTTTAGTGTGTAAATTGACTAGCAAAATTGCTTAATTTCAAAGACCTGTATCTTTTTTTACAAACCAAATACAAAAAACAATATGTATAACATGTATAGTATTTGAATGTAATATTCATTGACCAGGAAATTTTATTTTTAATTCAATCCCTTTTGGTTTATAGGGGTCTAAAAATGTCATTTTTCCGATTTTTGAGGGGCTGTAATCTATAAAGGTTACATAAACACACAGCAACAGTTACATATTCTTTTTAGCATGGTTCCAGTGATTAGTTTTTGCCGTATTTCATTTTATGTTTCCGTCTCCTACGTGAGTTATCTCCTTTTGAAATGAGTAAAATTTTAACATTTGGCCTTGAACTTTAACCTGTTGCCATTATTTTAACTATTAACTTACAGCTACGTAACTCATCATGTAAGACTATCAACTTATGCACTTTAACATCAAAGCATTAAATTAGCTGTCATAAATGTAATTCAAATAGATTTTGGCCAAAATGCAAAGGTCTAAAAGTCCCATTTTTGACTACGAAATTCACTTTTGATGACCTCTAAAAAATCAAAGGTCCAGTTGAGAGAAAAAATAAAAGTAGTTTTAAACATCTTTCATATGCAGCTTTTAGGGATATGAATTTGAAAAAAATTAAAAATGATCGAGCGCAAACATCCGTCGAACCTGTATGGATTGACCCATAAAACAGAAAGAAAATGCTATTTTTCTGAATTTTATTTTACGTTTGGAAATCAAAAACCAATTTCGAGTTTCTTCAAGCAAATAGTAGGAACACAGCTCTATATTCTTGAAAAATTTTAAAGTTGTCTGAATTTTCCCTCATTTGAATTTTTGTGCGAACGTGAAGGGGAAAATCATCATTTTACAAAATGTCACTGAGTTTAAAACTGATTTTGAAGACAAATGAGTTAAATTAAAACTTCAAAAGTAAGGTATTTCTTTTATGATACTTAGCTCATTATTGGGTATTAATTTCATCAGAGCTAATGCATTCCTTAAAGATTGAGATTAAAAACTAAAATGCTTAATTATGATTAAACTGAAATATTTTCAGTTTTTGAAATTCGGTTAAAAGTTAACTATAATAACTTTGAAAATTTTACTGGTATCAGATTGATTACCCTACTCCATAGATTGCAAAAACATATAACTTTTATGTTTTCATTAAATAATTAATAAGATACAAGCCTTCAAAAGTGCATCATTTAGCATTTATGAGAATGCTGTTCAATTTGACCAATTTTCAATCGCATGTAACTATTTAAATAAAAAATTTTAAGCAAAGATATTTTAGATATTTTTATATAGGCATAAAAGGAACCTGTATACCAAATTTCATAAAAATCTGTTACTATGCGGCCACCACTTTTTTGCGAATTTTGCTCATTTCGCATAGAATGACCCAGTGAGAAGCAGAGAGATGCTTATACAGGGTAGGGCGGGGGGAACTTCCTTTTTAGAAAAAAAAAATACATGCTTAAAAATTCTTTATTATTGTCTTTTTATAGTCGCACATATTGGGGGATAATGCTTTACACTATTTTGAAAACAGTATGTTGTAAGTGTTGCCTTCCATTGTCAATACACTGATTCAGTCTAACTCGGAAGTTTTGGTCGACTCTTTGGAGCATGTTGACCGGTATATTGGCAGTTTTGACTGGGATTTGGTTCTTCAGGTCCTCCAGGGTTCGTGAACGATCGGTATAAACCCGCGACTGCAGATAATTCCGCAGGAAATAGTCAAATAGTACAATCAGGGTCAACGAGGCAAGCTTGCAGGCCAGTTTAAGTCTTCATTCCGATCGAGTGGCTGTCAGAAAAATATGCCTCCACAGTAAAAGCGCGATGCTATCTCGACCAAAGCATGATGGCAACTGAAAGCATGATGTAGCAAAACTTCCCATTTAGATCTTTCCGTTGAGCCTCTCCCCACCACTTTGTGATGCTCCACACTTTTTGCGTGCCAAGTTCAAGAAAGGAAATTCCCGCGCCCCATTCTGTAGCCAAGTTCAAGAAAGGAAGTTCCGGCGCCCCACCCAGTATGTGCACACTTTACACTGTTAAAACTACAGGATGCATTCGGCACCTTTCAGGGGAGAAACGCTTGTTCACCAGCGGCACCCAATACGGAGCCGAAATGGCACCTCTAAATAGGGTGAAAAACAGGCTCCTTTTAAAAAATAGACAGCCAGAGCAAAAAAAATGAACCTTCGGAGAGAGAAATGGCACCCTTACAACAGATCCTCCCCCCTCCCCCGTATTGTGTACGTTTTTGAATACAGTTGTGTATTTTTTTATTTATTATTATTATTTTTTTTTTTTTTTTTTTTTTAAGTTTTGTTTTGATTTATGATATTCTACGTTTGGACATTTTTCACATTGAACTCGGTACTGGAAATGATTAAAACACGTAATTACAGCATTTGATCATATTTCAGAGTTTTCAACATACACTGGTGTGCAAAAATTAAGGACGAGACGGTTTTTTCAATATAACTTTGTACAAAAGCTTTCCAAATCAACACATTTAATACCGTAAGATCCCCAATACGTAAGGACATGTGTAATGTAAGTAACACTTACTAAAAAAGAAATCAGAGGGATAAAAAGAAGCTTTATTGAAAAAGTAGCATGGCACGCAATGCGACTGAAGGCCGAAACATCCCTATGATGTGTGTCCAGCAAGAAACATCCGGTCTTTAGTAGGGGATATGATCTCCCCCGACTGCTAGGCAGGTTTCACAGCGTCTGCCCATGCTGAGAATGAGGGTGTCAATGAGTTGTTGAGGCATTGCTGCCCATTCGTCTTGCAGCGCCAATCGAAGCTCCCGAATCGTTACTGGTGGTAAGGTACGAGTTGCCAAGCGTCTGCCTAGAAAATCCCATACATGCTCGATGGGATTGAGATCCGGAGATCGTGCCGGCCAATCCATACGTTCAATATCCTCACTCTCAAAGAGCTGTTCGGCAGCTACTGTGCGATGACATGGTGCATTATCGTCCATGAAAAGGAACTGCGGACCCATAGCGCCTCTAAAAAGACGCACATATGGAAGAAGAATCTCGTTACAATAACGGGTCCCGTTGACTGAACCTGCGTCGAAGATGTGAAGGTCTGTACGACTACCAAGCATGATGCCTCCCTAAACGAGAACACCGCGACCTCCATACCTGTCCCTTTCAATGATGTTCGAGGGATGATTGCGACTTCCCCGCTCTCTCCAGATGAGTATGCGATGAGAATCACTACTCAGACGGAACCTGCTCTCATCTGTAAAGAGTACTCGTCCCCATTCATTGTCTCTCCAATTCCGGTGTTCCCGGAACCACAGAGAACGCCTTCTCCGATGGGCAGGCGTTAGAGGTACACACCGTATAGGGCGTCGTGCAAACAGACCACCACCGTGCAGTCTTCTGGCCACGGTAAAACGCGATATCGGTCGTCCAGTCGCCTGTGTCGTGTGTCTAGCAATTTCTCCCGCTGTCTGCCGCCTGTTTCTTCTGGCCTGTAAGACAATATACCGGTCATCTGCGGGTGTGGTTCCTCGTGGACGACCACTACTGATCCCCCGGATAGCTGTTCCTGTAGTTTGAAATTGTCTCCAAAGTCGTGAAACGATGCTGTGAGCAATTCCGAACTCTGCAGCCACACTTGTCACACTGCGGCCTTCCTCCAACTTTCCAATGATTCGACCTCCGGTAAAAGCATCCAGATGTCGTCTAACAGATTGATTATTCGCCATTTCTCGCTGAGGCAGCAACTCGGTGTGATTTTAACTGCTATACGGCGTGCAATCTCTTTGCCAGAAATACTGATCTTACACCGACAACATGCTTTATACTACTCAGACACTCCCCCATTACGTCTGCCTGCATATCTGTGCATGTGCTACCGTACATCACCTTACTTAATCTCCTGATTGGTCTTTCTGTCCGCTCTGCCTCTTCGTTCAGCTGATATGCTAATTTTTCGACTTCGTCCTTAATTTTTGCACACCAGTGTAGTTAAGAAGTGTTCATTGCTTTAATTCATCTGATCGTGCTCTAACTCAGTGTTTCTCAACCTCTTTTGACCCACGGGCGCGGTAAAAGCAAATGAAAAACTTTGTGGACGATAAAGATTTCACATCTTTATCGTTTTCTTAAAAATTCATAAAATAAATAATATTAATAATAATAACTCTGGGGCCGTTAAAAAACATGTAATGTTAAAAATTAATAAAACAATAAATATATACCCCTTTACTTAGTATCAAAGATCTGTCACAAATACGTTATAATTTAAAGACGAGTAATTATTTAAATAATGTGAGAAATTATACATTTACTAAAACATGACGCATTCCGAAAATGAAGCATAGCTGTACTAATGAATTATTTACATGAAGAGCCAAAAATATTCAGGGATATTACAGTTACGTAAAAACAAAATCGTTTCATAAACGTTAATCAAGATAAACAAAATAAAATGCACATGAAGTTTTTCGACACTTAAAAACCAAAAGAAATTTCTAACGCTATCGAGATATTAACCGCTAACAGGAAATAATTCTAACACTTGAATGAAAAGCAAAAAAAAAAAAGGAGCTAGACTGAGAGAGATTATCTTTTTCGCTAGCTTTCTGTTATAATCTACGAAGCTCAAGAATCATTTTTATTAAGGTTCTCACTTGTTGATTATTGATAACCCTATTGCCGGTGGTTTTTTTTTTTTTTTTTTGGTGAATAATAAAAGCTGCTTATCGAGTACTCAAGAAAATAATGAGAGATACTTTTAGTAGCGTTTTGAATGATGGAAATTTCACAATAGTAACGGTAAACTGAAACTAAAAGACGGTAACGGTAACTGAAAAGCAATAAATGCACTTTTAAAAACTTTTAATTATGTTTGAAAGCTCTAAAAGCTACAAAGTGATCAAAAGCTGTACTTACTTGTTATTTCGGATAATTAATCCTCGAAAAGTTGGGTTTTAATCCAATAGTGTACTTTATTCAATGTGAAAGACACATAAACGCAATCATGATTTGTCCGCCATATTGAGGTGGTTGAATGTATGTCTAAGACAAAAGCGCATGCGCAATAAGTTTTTCTGTGATTGCATGCTGTTTCGGCTCCTCTGCTCTATTTTCTGGCCTGCGTTGCACCTTCAGGCACCATGCTTTCACCTTAGAGGGAATATATTCACTCGTCTGGAACCCCTGGTTATAACAGTGTAGCGTTTTAATTAAAACGCGTTTAAAATTGCGGTCAAAGGCAGACAATTTTTTTCTAAATCAAGCTGCATGTCAGCAATTACCAGGACTCCTTGTGTTATCGCTTACCCTAAAAAGAGGAAAGGTTCACTTTTCATTTGCGCTGGGTATCTCCAACTTTTTACTTTTGTCACTTAACATCCCTTTGCTTCTCACTGCCTCAAATATCCTTTTTCACAATGAGAAATTTTGGCTTAGAATCTTTGAGCGCATTTCTTGCATAAGTCAAGACTGCAAACTAATTTAAACAAACAACTGCAATCGAATTCTTTATTGTAAAATTGACCTTAGTCTCACAAGACTGAAGTCAACTACTGTAATCGAGTTTTTTGAAAATAAAAAAAAATCTTACCTTACGCCTTAAGACTCGTGTCACAACAACCGTAATCATGGTTTTTGATTGTAAAAAAAATTCTTACTTTACTTCTCAAGACTCAAATCACAACTGTAATCAAGTTTTTTTGATAATAAAAAAAAATCTTACATTAGGCCTTAAGACTCATGTCACAACAACCGTAATCGTGGTTTTTGATATCAAAAAATCTTGACTTTATTTCATAAGACTCAAGTCACAACAACTGTAATCGTGTTTGCTGGTTGCATAAAAAAGCTTCAACTTATTTCACACTATCCATGGAAAGGAGGGTTGCCAGAGCCTCGAAAGGTTGGACTTCTACCTGTTGGTCCGCGGAAGGTATTTTATTTCCCTTCTACCACCAGTGGAGACCACTGAAGGCATTCCCTGAAGGGTCTGCCTCCTCTGGAGTGTAGGCGCAATCTTACCACCATTAAGTTCACCAACAAACTACATTGCTACAATAAAGACCATATCTCCACCAGAGTGTTCAACGAATGGAAAGACAGAAAAAGGCTTAAAAGATCATCAACGCTCCAACTTGATGGAGACATCAGGAGCCAAATAAAGTTAGAGCATTCCACCTTGAACTTTTTGCAAGAGCCTCTATTTCCCAGAAAGCCACCAAAGGAAACAAAGATTAATTTGAACCTCCTACAGCCATGCTCGAAAAAAGAAGACCCACAAACACTCAGACAAAAAGGCCTTGAGACGATTGAAAAGTTCTCCCAGGGCAACTTTGTGACTGTCTATACGGACGGCTCATCTGACATATCCCTCAACAAAGGAGGTGCTGGCATTCTCTTCCTCCTTCCAAATAGAGATAAATATACACATAAAATCAACACAGGCATAATTGCTTCTAACTTCACCAGCGAACTTCTTGCGATTAAGGAGGCGCTCACTTTTTACATGACCAATCAAGAGATCTCAGTCCCAACTGATGGAATGGCAATCTTCTCTGACTCAAAAGCGGCCTTAGAAGCAATCAAAAACGGAGCAACCAACATCACCTCTGCCATAAATGCCCTACTCGAAGACTTGCACGGCAATGGGAAATCCTGCATGCTGCAATAGATACCGGCACACGTGAATATTGAAGGGAATGAGTGTGCGGATTCCCTAGCAAAAGAAGGCAGAAACATTGGCAAACCTTGCACCACCATCACGCTAGCAGACGCAAATGCTGTCGCAAAACATAGACTTCTGCCACATACCTTTAAGAAGCCCCTCATCACCGACTTTGATTGCCCCAGAATCCTAACATCTACAATTGCAAGATTAAGAACAAACCACTATAAAGGGATGAAAATTCTTCCCGACAAAACGAGAACTTATATTCCCTGCAAGATCTGCACCGATGCCCAACTGACTCCGGATCACATTCTTGAGTGCCCGGCCCTTATCCCACATGTTCTGCAGCTGGGTATGGTGCCACTGGCTTCAGAACTTCGAGAGGTTCTCTACAGCACAGATGCGTTGCAGCTAGCGGACGCGGTCTTGAAGACACACGGAGCCATTTAATTGTCCATGGACACGACAAAAAAAAAAAACTTATTTCACAAAAGTTAGGTAATATTTAAAAATTGTATTTAAAAAAAATAGCAATGACAGTACTTACAAATATTTCTTATTTTCATATACATCGTACAGTGCTAAAACATGAGGATGTTCAATCAGCTTCATAATTGCAATTTCTCTCTCTACCTGCAAAAAATAAAAATATTGTTATATTTTCAAATTTTTCTCGGAAAAAAGGAAAATAATTATTTGCTGGGGGTGACCTATTTGCTTATACAGGGTGTTCCAAAATGACTGACACATTTGAAAAATCAATGAAAGCTAAACGGGCAGCGATAGAAATATACCTTTCTTTTTCATTGTGCTTGGAACAACAGTAAATTTTCAGAAAGACAAACTTTCAAAATTAGTTACAATGTTCCTCAACAGATGACGCTGCAGGTATTTAGAGGAGTTTGCAAGTGTATCTGTTTGAAAATGTACTGTTTCTCAAGCATATTGCAAACAAACAGTGTATTTATGTCGCTGCCCGTTTAGGGTTAGTTGATTTTTCAAATATACCGGTTATTTTGGCGATCTTACAGACTGCGTTTTCTTTTATACCTTTTAAACTACCTGTAACGCCATCTGTTGAGGAACGTTGTAATTAATTTTGAAAGTTTTTCCGTCTGAAAATTTACTGCTGTTTCAAGCATAACGCAACAAATGGTACACTTCTATCGCTTCCCATTTAGTTTTTATTGATTTTTCAAATCTATCAGTCATTTTTGGAACACCCTGTATGTTTGTAGTTCATTTCCGGAATTTAAGCTATAGCTTTTAGTTTTTGCATATATATTTGAATGTAAAGAACCATCATGTATCATAATATAAAGTATCAACTGTCTAAAAATGTTTTTTGTACTTATAACATTATAATTTGTGCCTGTTACAGGTGTGACTGTTGAATCACACCCGAAACACGTAAAAATCATTACTTTTTGAGCACTTTTTTTACTTAATTGATCTAAGTTGGGGTATCAAGCCCTGCCAGGTAAACCACGCCAGTAATTGCGTGTTTTACCTGGCGCGACTTTTTCAAAAGCAATTATGTATTAAGAAGTTTTACGCCTACACCACAGCTGTTTTGAACGAACTTTGACAGGTAATTAAAACGCATCATAATATAAAGTATCAACTGTCTGAAACTGTTTTTTGTACTAAAAACATTATAATTTGTGCCTGTTACGGGTGTCTGTTGAATCCCACATTCAACAAGTAAAAATCAGTACTTTTTGAACACTTTTTTTAAATTTAATTGATGTGAGTTGGGGTGACATGCCCCGCCAAGTAAAGCGCCTCAGTAACTGTATTTCACTATTTCAATGGCAGAGTGCGTCAGTGTCGACTTTTTCAAGAGTATTTGTGTATGAAGAAGTTTTACGCTTGCACTACAGCTATTTTCAGCGAACTTTGAGAGGTAACTACAGCTTCATAGCAAAGTGAAAGGTGAGAGTAAAATTTTAACGCAGTTAAATACCTTTTTCATTTTTATTTTTCTGGAATAAAATTAATTTTGATCTTTCGTTTCGCTGCTCATATTATGATTTGTATTGCCTTGCAATAATTTAGTTAATTTTAAACTTTCGGATTATTATAACGAGTTTGGTTGTTATACCTTATTCGATAACGCATATCCGATTTACTATATCAAGACGCCACCTTTATAAAAAAAATAGCAGCAGCCGTTCCGAAATTAATGGGGGGGGACAAGGGATTTAGTAGGTATACTGTGTATTATCGATATATAAATGTTTTACGTCTCAAGGGGGGGGGGGGACTGTATGATACTAAATATATGCCACATAAAACTGTATGAGGGCTAATTTGTCACGAGGAACAGTGTAAAAAAATGTACGTGACTTACAATCGTATGACACTGCGTATGGGCAGGGTTCGAAAATATCATGATATTTTCAAAAATATTGAAAATATGCGATATTTTGATATGTATCGTATATTTTGATATACATATCCGATATTTTCAATGATCACAAACTAAAGTCTTGAAAATAGTAAATGCGTCTTCAAATCATTCTTTATTTTCCTGTAGTATTATCACAATATGGGTTGTAGACTTAAAATTAAGGTTTCTTTCAATTTTTATATCGAATATTTCATTTTACATTTTTATCAATTTTAATGGAGTTAATTTAGCATTAGCTGTTTTACTCATTTTTCTTCTGTTAACTACTTTTACAGTTATATGATTTAAAAAAAAAAGATACATTAGTCGGCACAGTCTTAAGAGGTTTTTTTTCCCCTGACCAACGTTTAATACTTAACTATGCATTTTTAATATTAAAATTGTTACATTACTAATAATTTTATGAATATAAATAAAAAGAGAAATATTATATTACTTTGTTACATTAATGATGCATTTATTCATCATAAAAATATAGTACATAACGTTTTGGTTATTTTCAATAATAAATGAACAATATTACTATGCTTAATGTAATTTTTATATGAAAAATACCGTAGTTGAAAAAATAAATATCGAAAATATCAAAATATAATGATATTTTGCTAATAAATATCGAAATATATATCGAAATATATATCATGATACATATCAATTGATATATATAGGCGAACCCTGCGTATGGGTCACCTGAAAAGGGCAGAAAATATGTCACATAAAACCCTATAGTGGTCAAGTGTTTGACATAAAATTGGGTGGCGATAAATATGCAACATAAACTAGTATGATAACGAATATGTCACATAAACCGTCTGATCACAAATGTGTCACTCAGAACCGTATGAAACCAAATAAAATATTTTGAAACTTGAACAATAATTAGACAAAGCAATGTTAGACAAATAACGGATCTCGTTTAAAAATTTTCAAGCTACCCCCGAACCCCAAGCTTTGACCCGAACAAAAATTTTTGAAAGGAAAAAATTCTCAATTTACCGAAGGAAATTTCGAATTTAACCGAATGATAAAGCACCAGCATATCATAAACGGAAAACCGCAATTTTTGGCCTTAAGTCAGTCAGGCTCTGAAGTACAGATATTATCTCAAAAATTTGACGAATAAGGAACACTTTTGGAAAATCATAGTGACCTCTCATCGGTGCACCCCTAATTGCAAGAACCAGGGCTAATTAATTATTTGTGATTAGTCGTACTTAATTTCATTTATCGATTTATTCATTACTATATGCAAAGCAAAATCATCAATTTTCCATGATAAAGAATAATAATGATGTTCCTAGCAATGAAATGTTTTCTTTTTTCTTTCAAGCATTTTAATTAAAACAAACGGAAGATAATTTTAAAAAGTCGTTTTTCATTTGTAATCTTGAAACACGAGTGCATATTTTCAGTTTATAACGCTAATTTTATTAATTAAACGTACTCATTTGGGTGGTTCAAAAAAAACTTTTTTTCAGCTGGAGTCCAGGACACCTGCTATTTTTTTGGACTTGCTAATAGTAATATGATGTAAAAGTTTTAGCTTCTTACGAAAATGTCACAAATTTAGAAATATTTTATTTCCCCAGCTGCTTTTTTTGTAAATGATTATTTTTTTGCAATGTATATGCATATTACTCGTGTATATTACAATATCTAGCATTGTTTTTTTCAGTTCAATTTACTTTTTTAACCCCCCTCCCCATATAATGAAATTTGGGGGGGGGGGGGTTGAGCACCCTCTTTCAGCAGAAATAGGAAGCTAAAATTCTTTCAGTATATTACTATCCACAAGTCTACAAATATTGAGGGGTGTCCTGTTATCTAGAAGAAACTTTTTTGAAATGTATTTTTGAACCACCCTATTGTGCGGGGGGGGGGGGGGGGGACCGAAGTCTATGTGCGTTACTGCGTCATACTAATGAGCATGTAATTATGTTTATGTGTAACTTATATGATAGTGGAAAGTAAATAAGTTAATGTGCCGTTAATTTTTGTGCAACATGTTTCATGTGAGAAAACCAGCTATTTTTGAACCATCCTAGTATTCATGTTATGGCACCAAAGTCTATGTGCATTACTGCGTCATACTAATGAGCATGTAATTATGTTTATGTGTAACTTATATGATAGTGGAAAGTAAATAAGTTAATGTGCCGTTAATTTTTGTGCATCATGTTTCATGTGAGAAAACCAGCTATTTTTGAACCATCCTAGTACTCATGTTATGGCACCGAAGTCTATGTGTATTACTGCGTCATACTAATGAGCATGTAATTATGTTTATGTGTAACTTATATGATAGTGGAAAGTAAATAAGTTAATGTGCCGTTAATTTTTGTGCAACATGTTTCATGTGAGAAAACCAGCTATTTTTGAACCATCCTAGTACTCATGTTATGGCACCGAAGTCTATGTGCATTACTGCGTCATACTAATGAGCATGTAATTATGTTTATGTGTAACTTATATGATAGTGGAAAGTAAATAAGTTAATGTGCCATTAATTTTTGTGCAACATGTTTCATGTGAGAAAACCAACTATTTTTGAACCATCCTAGTACTCATGTTATAAAGAGCCAAAGAAAAAAATGTACGCTTAATTGCATTACATGTTTCGTTTTTATCGGCAACTTTGTAACATTAATTCAATCTTTTTAAGGTTTCAATATTTATTTCTAGCCAAAATACACAGCTCTGAAATGCATCAACTCTTAAAATAAATAAATAAATAAATAAATAAATATATTTATGAACGTTTTTGCAAAAAATATATCTCCAAGCGCTAATTGAATTAAACTGCTTTCAAAGCAATATCATAATGGGGTCGTTCCCAAAATTTTAAAAGTATTTTTTTTTCTGAGAGAACATGCTTAAAAACATAGGATCTGACAATTTTTAAATAATTTAACTAAGTTTAATATATTTTTTTAATTTATACGGCGCTCTTTTATTGTTTACACTTCTGCGGATGACATCACAAATGATGAAATGCCATTCACAGAGTGTAATATTTAATTCGAATCTTTACTCACGTGTGTTGGCAACAATAGGATTGATAGCAAGCGTAGAGTGCAATGTTTAACTCGCTTCTTTATTATCATAACGTGAAACGCGGTGGACACATGCGCGCCAAAGTTTATCATTTGTGACGTCATAAAGACCACGCCTTGTTTTCAAAATCGGACAATTAAAAAAAAATAATTCAAAATTAAACGTTGGGAAAATGAAAGTTTTTTTTTTTTTTAAATCGCTCCATTTTTTTTTTTTTTTTTTTTCATTTTTTTTTGCTTATTCTATCAATTTCAGCGACTAAAAGTAAGTACTTTTGACTGAAGGAAACAACCCCATTTTAATCGGACATAATTTTTTGTGCATTTAGCAAAGAATTTGCCTCAGCAAAATGGCAACAACTGTCTTTTATACCCACACAGAGCTACAAAGACAGTAGAAACAAAGTTTTAGAAGAACGACAATGCCCCGACAGCTGTTCTTTCCCCAAAATTCGATTTCTTTCATACAAGCATGCGCATTAAATTATTCATGATCGCTAGCTTCCCAGGAGCAGCTTTTACTATTTATTATTCCTGAACACAATCCGAAAACAATGTTTATATTTTCATGCACAGTTGAATCTGGGCAGATTTTTACTACCACTGCTTGTTCCAGACATAAAAATGGTTTTATTTTTAAAAATAAATAAAAATAAAAAGGCGGGAAAACGTTTTTGAAGAGAACGAAAAGTTTATTTCTTCTTTATTCACTAAATTTCTAAATTTTTATGATCGCTTGTATTATAAGTGTACCAAACGTCAGGGCCGCGGAGAGCCATGGTGGGCCCCTTGACAGTTATGTCACCGTGCTTCTCCCATCTCCAAAAAACGAAAAAAAGGGGGGGGGAGAAGAAAAAAAAGAGAATGGGGAGGAAGAAAAAAAATCAAAACTGCTAACTTGGAAACAATTAACTGTATTTTGAGAGCCACAACAGTAAATATGAAAAGAGTAAATTTTATTTAATCCTTACGTTTTCTCTTATTCGGAGTTTTTTCCCTCGTTTTCTGTCTTCCTTTTTTTTTTCCTTTCCTTTTCTTTTTTTTTTTTTTTTTGCGTCAGTTGCGCCTTCCGCCCAAGGCCCGGGCCCCTAGTTTCCAGGGTTCGTTGATTTAAATCAACTTGATTTAAATCGTGCTTTAAATCAATTGATTTGAATTAAGCGATTTTTTTTAACAAAATCATTAATTAAAATCAGTTGATTTTACTTTTATAAATTAATTTTGCATTTTTAGAATATATTACTCTAAATTTAACTACACTGCATTATACTATCATAACTTCAACAGGCAAAACTACATAGATCCCTCTTTCTGTGTGTGTAACAGATTTTCACTCTATATTGCTTTTACTCCAAAATGACAGTTCAGAACTGAATAAAAATTTGGAGTTTTTCTTATACACCATGAATAATATAGTTCAGAAAAGTAATTGTTCAACATATTATTTCACACGAAAAACGTACATGATAATGGAAATCTTATCTTTAAGCAAAGCATAAAACAAAATTACACCTTATCTAAGCATTATTAAGTATTTATAAATCTTAAAATATTATTGAATAGTTGGAGAACTTATCTTAATTTTAAAAGTAAGTTGAGTGGATCCATCTATTGTATGAAATATATTATGTTTATAAATGTGAAGTAATTAATATCTACAAATTTGTTAAATATATAAAAAAGAAAATCTGATTTAAACAAAAAAAATCCGATTTAAATAAAAAAAATCAGACTTTTTTTATTTAAAAAAAAAAATCACGAACTCTGCTAGTTTTTGAAAAAGGCTGACGTGGCCTCTCGTCGGGCCTGGCCAAACGTTTTTGAATACGTGTTAGAACTTTTTTACGGTTTTAGAAGAATTAAAATATTTCGCTTATACATTGTACTTACACTGTAGGCCTTCTTCATACCAGGCAACTTAGTGGAATCAACTTTCGAACCGGTAGTTATTAGGAAATGTAACCAGGTAGGATAGAGATGGAATTGCCCGGCAGCTTTCGCACGACAGTCAACTGATCAGGCACACCAGGTACATGTGTCGCTATTATTCTCATTCCAATGCATTGAACCATCTTTTTAGTTGATACTACTCATTGGGACCTTACCAAGCGTTTACTCGACACACGAGCAAGCTAGATGAATCAATTTGGCTCGGTTTTTAAATCGTTGCTGGAGCAGCTGCTCGGATAAATTCGACTTATTAGAAGAAAAGTAGATTCAACTAAAAAGTAATCCTACCCAAATGTGAATCACCGATTGGAAAAAAAAAATTTTGCCCATCGATAGACCACTTAAAAATATTGAAACCGTGATTTTTTTTATATCGACAACAAACAGCTTTAACGGGGTCGAAATGTACTTCTAAATATTGGATAATTGGGAAATGGAGGGTGCAATATATTCTTTTATTTTCAGTTTAATTACAAATCTTATATTATTAAAAACTGAGCGTATCAGTGTATATGTATCTATGTATGTATCTATGTCCGAGTTACTTCTGCCGAACGCCAGTGAACTCACTATCGAACCAGGTATCGATAGATTCGTAATTTTCTCGTCTTTGTGTTTGGCTATTTAACATAATCCTCCGATAATAATTAGAGGAGATATAATAATTAAAAACTATTAATTATGACACTTAGATTTTGACATAAAATCCCTATTTTTCGAAGGCTTTCCTCTATTCAAATTGTTATTCAGTGCTTCATCTCAGCTTTCCGTAACAATGCTTTTATTAAAATTTGTAGCGTGAAGAAAATCATTGAGAAGAAAGATCTGTTGTCATTTTTGTTCTCGAATAAGAACAAATAAAATTCTGGCTTTTGTTTTGAGGCTTTTCCTGTAATCGGAAGATTTATAATGTTTCCTTTTTGGCTATTTTTCTGGAATCTGTCGCATAATTTTACTGTTTTTTTTTTTTTTTTTGTATAAACGTAATTGTTGAACACGCGCCACTTGACGTAACTTTTATTTTCGAGGTAGACCGCGCAAAGCTATGCGACACAGCTGGTATTCAAACAAAGATTGACAAAATGAAAAAACATAACAAACTAAAGTTGACGTGTTTCAGGATTTTTCTGAAAATACTATTTATAGGGGTAAACCCTCCATCGCAATCTTACCCCGTCACAATGAATAACCCTAAAATTTAAATCTATCGTTAGAAGGTCATGTTATATACCAATAAAAAGCCCTATTTTGTAGCTTTACAAATTTTTTTAAATGTTCATTCAACTATAATTAGGAGAGAAGTTACAATCGTTTGTTAGAACACACTTTTAATTTTTTTCGTACATTTTGAGTTTTTTACTGACTTATATTTCGAAAAATTTTCAAATCTAAAATTTGGCAGGATTACTTATATTGTCATATCGTCGCCTCAGAGCAACAGTAAGGCATTTAATCCCAGTAATAACACTAGGATATCCTACTGTTGCTCTGAGGCGACGATATCTGTCTTTCATGCCAATTTTTTATTGAAATCGGAAATGATGAGGTCAAAAAGGTCATTTTTTTTGACCTGAAATTGCTCATAGGCAACTAGCTGCGTGATGGGGTAAGATTGCGAGTAATAGTTTACCCCTATAAATAGTATTTTCAGAAAAATCCTGAAACACGTCAACTTTAGTTAGTTCAGGTTTTCAAATTATCGATCATTATTTGATATTTTGTAATTGAAATTTAAAATACAAGAATATATTGTACTTTCTATTTCCCAATTGTCTAATAGTTTGGGATAAATTTCACCCCGCTAAAGGTGTTTGTTGCCAATTAATAAAAACAGGGGATCAATATTTTAAAATGTTTTAGCTATGTGCAAAGTTATATTTAGTTGTGAGTTGCCTCGTGTAAAGACGACGAAAAACGCCAGTCAACTTCTATATAGGGGCCTTAAACCCAAGATTTCACACTTCTCTTCATTGGAAATGGGTTCCTTGAAATTCCGAAACACGTATCTGTGACCTGTGCCAATTTGTGCATTAATAAAGTTTTTTTCTTACCGTTACTTCGTTACAAAAATGTATTTGGGCGATTCTCGAAAAAATGTCTCGTGCCTAACACTAAGTTTTTTATTTTATTCAAGTAACTATTAATTAAATATGGGATTAACTGTTATGCTTTAATAGTATATTAAATCATGCATTATTCCCCAACAGCATCATTTTTTTGAAGGCTTTGGTTAGCTGGAAAAAATAAAAAAAACTTAGCGTTATGCATGGGACATTTTTTCGAGAATCGCCCATTTAAACAATTTTACGCAGCAAAATATTTAAATATCTTGATTTTTTTTTCAAATAATTATTTCCAATTTTGTACTTATTGTAAAAATATTTTACATATTTCCATTCGTTAAAAAATTCCACATCGTGCTATTCGCGATTCCAAGAACCTCAACTTCGACTCCTAAAGGTTGAGCTCTTCGCTTGGTAACTATGACAACGGGAAAGAACGCGAGAAAGCAGATTTTGAAAGATTTGATTGACTGACATCTCTTGTAATTTCGTCTGCTTACACTGCAGTTGCCAGATTCGATCTCAATAACAGTTCTCTTCCGCGTCGCTTGTCGGGGCGAGATGGCCTCCCCCCTTTTCCCTCCCAGCATTTGTTCTAATAGCTTTTTCTAAATTCCATTTCTTGACATATTTTCTGCATTCTGACGTTGCATTTCTGCTTCGTCGACATGTATAAGATTTTCATAAGTTTATTCGTGCCTGTAAACATTTTAATAAATTATATTTTCCGCTGTCACGTATCACAGGTCGACATTTCAAAAAGCTTTTAAGTTGTTAACATTTTGTTGTTTTAATGGAATAGATTTTGAGATTGTTTTTAGATATTTTATTGCGATTTTTTTAAAATGCGTTCATATATTTTGGATTCATTGTTTGGATTTAAAATGTTAGTGAATTATATTTATGTGGTCTCCCCTACTTTTCACGGACATCAAATTTTCTTCCCCTTTTGTTTTAAACCCACGACACAGAAAGGGAGGAGGTTATAAGTTTGACGTGTCTGTGTATCTGTGTGTCTGTCTTTGGCACTCTAGCACCTAAACGGACGGACCGATTTTGAAAAAAAAAAAAATTTTTTTTTGTTTGAAAGGAGAGTTGATCGAGAGTGTTCTTAGCAAGGTTGCGTCTTCGGATGACATAAGTTAACGAAGATATTAATTAAAAACCTCTAAAAGGTTTTTCGTGACTTTTGCAGTGAAGACATATTTAATTTTTTTTTTAATTTAGCACCAAAATAAAGAGTATTTCTTTCTGCGTCTGATAGAATGTGTTTGGAACTTCCATGTTATATAGAATTCGAATTATAACACTTTTTGAAGCTGATTTTAAATACCGCTAAGCCTTTATTCAAGCGATTTTGAACCGAATTCATTGTTGGCCCGACAAGGAAATTAAAAGCAATTCGCAACTCCAATAATCTATAGGGGGCGCTGCAGCCACTGTCTAATGGCGGATGAAAAAGGTAAAACAAACGCATGCCGTAACTTATAACTTGCTTTGACGCTTAGTGAATGACAGTAATATTTCACCGTGTTTGTGGGAAGCTTTTTTTTTCCTATTATTCTGAAATTACATTATACCACAAACTATCTGAAGCCTGTAATTTACCCCAAAGAAAACACGTAGAATGGAATATTTTACCTTTTTCTTTAGTATTGTTAATCAACGCAAGGTAGCGTATTCGAGCTCTGGAGGTGCGAATGATTAAAAATTTTTATCTGTTGCCAGTTTCTATTTGTTAACAAATAAAATACTTGTAATTGATTTTTAATAGTATAAGGCTTTTAAAAGGATTTTCAATTTTCCCTCTTGATTCTACAGCGACCTCAGTCGGGGTTTTTATTTTTTTTTTATTTTTAATTTTATCGTTCATTCTCGATTTTACCTTTTGAGATATTTAGGTATTTCATGTCGGCGAAATGACGTAAGCTGGAGGGAAAAAAATGAGGAAATGAAATTTTGCTTCGGCAAAACGGCCAAAAATAGTAACTTTTTTTTTAAAAGTCATGTGTGTTTTTCCCTAGAATATTTTTTTTTCTTTTTTTCTTTTTTTTTTTTTAACGGCTAAAAATATCACATTTTTATACAGGCAACTAAATATTACGAAAAAAATTTAGTTAGATTCGTCTTTAACTGCCTTTCTTTGTATAATTGGAGCGCTGACAAGTAATCGACAGCAGGATTTCCAGATTTTTGAACAGAAAAATACTAAACTACCCTTTTTCCCAGGACCGGGAAAATGTGAAGTACATTTAATAATGGGGGTTGTTTCCTTCAGTCAAAACTACTACTTTTAGTTACTAAAATTGTTAGAGTAAGCAAAAAAAAAAAAAATACATGGACCTAGAAAATACTTTCATTTTCTCAACAGTTATTTTTCGATTAATTTTATGTCCGATTTTTCAAACAACGCGTGGTCTTTATGACGTCACAAATGATGTACTTTTGGAGCATCCCTCTGCCGCGATTTTACGTTATGATAATCACGAAGCGAGTTAAATTTGCGCTCTACGCTTGCTATCAACTCTATGGTTGCCAGCACATGTGAGAAAAATGCGAATTAAATATTGCGCTCTACGAATGGCGACAGTGAATGGCATTTCATCATTTGTGATGTCATCAGCAGAAGCGTAAACAATTAAAGCGCACCGATTAAAAGTATTTTTTTTAAAATATTAAACGTAAACAAATTTATCAAAAAATGGTCAGATCTTATGTTTTTAAGCATGCTCTTTCGGAAAAAGATACTTTTAAAATTTTGGGAAACGACCCCATCATACTAAAGTTTGCATGATTCAAATTATTGGAATGAAAATGCTTAAAAAATTCCACCCCACGGCTGTCGGTTAAAAAATTCCCAGCATTCCGTTCTATCACTTCAGATAACGAGACATTTCAGTATCCTGGAAACATGCGTAAGGACAACGGGACACGCTACCAGAAAATGGGACTGTCCTGTTCAAAACAGGACGCATGGCCACCATTACCCATCCCCCTTTTTCTTGGTTTTACAGCCATTGTGATATGAATTCGAATTATTAATTACTTTTAAGTAAGAGATACATAAATACATAAATTAATTACTAAGCCTTAAATCCCTCCTTGGACATACTCGATTTAAACAGCAAGCATTGTATTTTTTTTTTTTTTAACCAACAGCTGGGCCTTAATATTTGGACCAGCTAAGCTCTTGCTTTAAAAAACACTAATAATTTATAACGTGTTTGATGATTTTCTTCAAAATCGATACAAAAATTGAAAAAATACATAATTGTCACTCAAGAAACACGTAAATATTGCAAAAATTAGCGGCAGAACTTAAAACCGATAATATTCCTCACAGCTCCTAAACGAACACACAAACTCCATCTTCCGAATAATCTCAGAACACTCTTTTCCCCATAACTACGAACGCTATTCAAAAATCAGCGTTCGAACGTCATTCCATCAACCCCTCACGTGCCATTCTAAAGAACGAAAAAAGAAGAACCCCGCGCTCTGGAACAAGGTCTTCCCCAAAGACGCGGCGTCGCCCTACGCCCCCGATGAGAGCGTCGCCATGGCAACCCAGACGATCTTAAGGAAAAGGAATACGGAGGGCTTCCCCCATTGTTAAGATGATGAGAAGGAGCAAGATAAGTGCTCTACAGTTGGGGATGGAATTTTCCTGTCTGGCTCTTTTCCGCCATGTTTTACGGACGTGTTCTAAGACAAAAGGGAGGATAACAAATGATTTTTGTGCGGGAGCGCCGGGATTTTCATCAGGAATCGACAAGTTTTCCTGAATGCAATCGCCAAGACTAATATTATGTCCAAAAAAAGTTTCTTCTTTCGCATGGCGGCTCTTCTAAATAAGTGATTGTTAGCTGAGTGTCTTAGGATAGGTTCAATTTCGAGCTGCGACAAACCATTAATTCTGCTTAGTTTTCTGCAAAAATACTAAAGGGCAAGTAGTGTCTTTGAACGATGTGAGAATGGGGGTTGTTTCCTTCAGTCGAAAGTACTACTTTTAGTCACTGAAATTGATAGAATAAGTAAAAAAAAAACATGGAGCGAGAAAAAAACTTTCATTTTCCCAATGCTTTATTTTTAGTTAATATTTCAAACTGTCCTATTTTGGAAATAAGGCGTGGTCTTTATGACGTCACAAAAGATGTACTTTGGCGCATCTGTCTACCGCGTTTCCACGTTATGATAATCAAGAAGCGAATTAAATACTGCGCTCTACGCTTGCTATCAACCATATCGTTGCCAGTACACGAGGGTAAAGATGCGAATTAAATATTATTCTCTGTGAATGGCATTAGTGAATGGCATTTCATCATTTGTGATGTCATCCGCCGAAGCGTAAGCGATGAAAGCGCACCGATTAAAGTAATTAAGAAAATATTAAACTTAGTCAAATTATTTAAAAAATGCTAAGATCCTATGTTTTTAAGCATGCTCTTTCAGGGAAAAAAAAATACTTTTACAATTTCGGAAACGACCCCATTGCCAATACTAATATTGTGTCCAAAAATATTTTTCTTCTTTTGCATGATGACTCTTCTAAATAAGTTATTGTTAGTTGAGTGTCTTAGGATAGGTTCAATTGCGAGTTGCGACACGCCATTAATTCTGCTTAGTGCTGATAAATAGTACTGCAAAAATACTGAAGGGCAAGTAATGTCTTTGAACGATGTGAGAATTCATTGTTCTGATTACAACGAATTTCTACTATCGCTTATTTTTATTTTTCAAATCGTGCCGTAGATTAGCAAGCGATTTTCATAAAAGTAATATGAAATTTTCAACAAGATCCGACAAATTTTCTCGAACAAAGATTAATATTGTCATGAAAATAAATTCTAATTTTAAAATACAGTGCTTCTAAACCAGCTATTGTCAGTTGAGGGTCTGAAGTTAGATTCAATTCAGAGCTGTGGCAAGCTTTTAATTCTGTTTAGTATATACTGATTTCCTTCCTCATTATAGATTTTTCTTGCGTAAATTTAACGCATTTGTAAGTATGAAATTTGTAGATAAAACTTTTTTATCAGAAAACATAAAATTCACAGACAGAATGCCAAAGTTAGGTACCTTAATGCTTAGTGATGCTACTTGCATCCATTCACAAAATCAAAGCAAAATCTTTTTACAGTAGTTGGAATTAAAGCTAGGATTGTTAATCAACAGGCGCTATCGTCAAAAATTCCAATCATTCTTTTCAAAAACGAAAATTAATAACTCAAAACTGTTATACTACCAGTGGCGGCGATTGGGGGGGGGGCAACCGCCCACCCCCTCTTTTTATGGTTACTTTATTTATTTTATTTTATAATTTAGGAACCAAAACTAGAAATTGAAAAAAAAAAAAGCAGAAATGTCAAAATTTTCAGAACATAATTTTTTGTTTTACTTTGTATATCTGATTACGAAACATTATTTAGCACAAGCAATAACTTTTAGTTTATGTATTCAATGTTTAGAAATTAGTAAATCAATTGCTATACTTAAACAATTCATACTTGTTAAATAAAATTACCACCCAGTGTTGGTAACACCTCAAAAATCAATTGCTATACTTAAACAATTCATACTTGTTAAATAAAATTACCACCCAGTGTTGGTAACACCTCAAAAATCAATTGCTATACTTAAACAATTCATACTTGTTAAATAAAATTACCACCCAGTGTTGGTAACACCTGAAAATACTTTGGGGTAAATAATGTAAGTCTAATTCTTGTCTAAGTGTTTCTTCGGGGAAAGTCATTGTGTAAAACATTCATCAAAGTCTTAAGAAAAGTGTGAGTCAAGTTGTTGGACTAGTATCGGTTTCCAGCTATCTTCTTGAATATAATTAAAACCAGCTCTAACAAAATTTTGCACCTTTTTTATTTATTTATTTATTTATTTTCCCCATAAAAGTCCCGTGGCTTATTGTCGTCTTTTTTTTTTTTTGGCCCCCACCCGCACTTTTAGCTCCAATCGTAGCCACTGTAATATTTCTTCCATAATCTTCCAACTTTGTTTTGCAATAAGATGATTATTGCTGTTGCAAGCAATAAAACTTACAAGCCTTTGAACTCAGACAGCGCAATATTTCTTATCAAAAATAAAAATGTATTGTAACCTGCACATAAATTTCGAAATCACAAGCATAATTTGTAGCAATCTCTGTAGTATCTTTCTAAATTTTTTAATTTATGAATAAAAAAAGCTCTCTTAAGACATAGTTTAGCTGTATTTAAACTTACTGCTCATTAGGTAACGGAAAGAGGGTGTAGATTTTTTTTTTCTTCTTCTTCTTCTTCTTTTTTTTTTTTTTTGTCAAGTATAGCTTGCTTCAAAAGATACATTTTTCGTACTCAAATAATGAATTGGTTTTAATTAGCAATGTTTTCTCCGCCATTAAAAATCTGTCCCTCCTTTGGCGTAATTAGTGTCTAGTTACTTAGAAATTCTCAAAATTAAATGAATTCCTTTTTGTACAGACGTGACTCTTACTTTTGAAAAGTGTAAAATAAGTTATTTAATGAATTAACATTCTGGAAATTTTCTTTGAAAAAAAAAAACTGGAAAGGGTTTCAAATGAGTGAAGAAGGTTCGATAGTTTTGGATTTCAATGGCTAGAAAGATTTGATTCAAGGATTGAGTAGATTCTTGATAGAGATAGCGCTTAAGCGACTTGATTGAAACTAAAAATGGAAAGAAAAAACCCAAAATGCGTTTTAAAAAGCATTTTACTATTTATTTTCTTCATTACATCCAGAATCTAAACAAACTATTTTAAAGGTAGATGACGTTTGACTGACTTCTTCAAATTAACGAATTTCTGATTTTGACCTTAGAAATTGTATTATTTTAAACTTGGCTATATTTTTCATTTTAGCATCAGCGAATATATTTTTGCTTCAGCAATTTGTTCAGCGTCAGCAATTTTTCTAACCCCTCAGCGATTTTACTTCAACCTCGCAGTGATATTATTTTAACCTCATCGGTTTTGTTTTGTTATTTTACCTGGGCGATTTTTAACTTTTAATCTTATCGATTTTGTTACTTTAAATCTCGACGATATTTTTACTGTAACCTCAATGATTTTTTGTTGAATCTCAAAGTGTTTATTATTTTACCTTCAGCGATTTTTTACTTTACCGTCGGTGATTTTGCAGTTTTCACCTTAGCGATTTCTTTTTTCCCCGTCTGAGATTTTGATATTTTTACCTCGACAATTTTATTTTAAACTCAGAGATTTTATTTTTACCCAGGGACGTGCACAGAAATTTTGGGGCACGTCACAAATGGCTTTTCTGGGCCCCCTTCCTTAATGTTTACCCTTATATTTCACCCATAGTTTAAAAAAATGGGCCCCCTTTAGGCTCGGGCCCAGGCCAACAGGTGCCCCTTCTCCCCCCCCCCCCCCCGGGATACGCTCCTGGTTTTACCTCAACGATATTGTTTTAACTTCAAATACTCGTACATTGTTCTTTTTACGTCAGCGATTTTTAAATTTCAATCTTTCGATTTTTTTAAATTTTAATCTTATTGATTTTTTTTATTTTAACCTCAACGATATCGTTATTGTAACCTCAGTAATTTCGTGTTTAACCTTTAAATTACTTTCACCGCAAAAATTTCATCTTTCAACACAAACAATTTTACAAACGAGTGACATCTTATAAGTAGTATAATTATAAACATTTGCAGAACAGTTTCATTTCAGAATAAACATGTAATATTTATTTTGTGACAGGAGTAAAAAGCTTTGTTACTCCTCAAACTCTTGTTTGTCTTGTTCTTTATTTCTACTCATTGCAGAAATTGTCTAAGTGCTTGCGTGGGTGCTCGTGCTGTGTCCAAAGAAATCTAATAAACTTACTGCTACGGGGCTTAGGCAAACTCAAAATCTGAGTAAACTCATCAAAACTCGTAACTACAGTAAACTCCCGATTATCGGCGGTCGAATTATCCGCAGGTCTTTTCACATTTTTTTTTCTTCAACGGTGCTGACTTATGATTATATTATTGTTTGATTTTAGCTTTTACATATATATTTTACAGTCATGTTATTCTTTTTAGTTATAACTTAAATGCATATGTGAGTTTTATTTCTTTTTTTAACTATTGTATACACCAGTATCGTTTTTTAACTATAATTCGGATTATCCGCGGTTTCGCTTATCCGCGGTTACCGTGCCACCCTAATCCGCAGATAATCGAGAGTTTACTGTATATATATATATATATATATTTATATATATATATAAACTAAGATTGGTAAAATATAAATGTTCTGTTCGTTTTTGATTGGGTTTTTTCAATTAAATAATTTCATACGTGTTGCGGTAGTTTTGGTATTCCTTCAAGCAAAATATTAACCTGAATTCATTCAACATTGTGCATAAATTAGATACTTTAATAAATTTAGATCAGCAATAAATTGCTTAAGTAATTATCAGCAGTAATCGCCAGTGTAAAATAATTAGTACAGGAGAAATTACTCTCCTATTACTAATGTCTAACGGTGAGAAATAAACATCCTCCAGTGCAATAGCATATTTTCAATCCCAAAACTACTGCAAGTAAAAGAGCCCAACTTTTTACCAATACTTAAAATGAATTTGATGTCAGAAAGATGAAAAATATTTTTATAACACTCCGAAACCAATCATTGGAATTTCATTGGAAATTTGTCATCGTAGAAGAGTTACTACAACAAATTAAAGTACGAGGTTAGCTAGAAATAAGTTGCCCACTTCAGCGGGCTCTAGAATTTGTTCTGTCGGTCCGAATGAGATGAAATTTGAACTACACATTATTTGAGTGATGCGGTTGACATTCATTAAACAAAAATCTTGAGTTCATAAACCACCGATAGGTGACGCTGCACACTAAAAATTATTTAATGTGCTATTAAATAACTAGAAAATCGCCTGTCAAGGTATGACGGGTGAAAAATTGCTTCTACATTTAAACGAAGCCATTGCCTGTTTGGTGCTATTTCGATAGTTGAAATTTTAATTCTAACTCCAGTGGTTTAACCCTAAACTCCAGTAGATAGCGTTCATTGTTGACCACTTTTTAGTTTTTCCTTTCTCTTAATATGACAGTCTTACCCATAGACTAATAATAAGAATAGACCGAGCTATGGTAACCCTTTTGCTGCTCATAAACCAAACCATGTGATTGGTGGATATCCTAGCAACAGCAGACGTTGGTCGTAGCAGAGGATCAGCGCCCGCGAGAAATAAAATAAATAGAATTGATGGAACACGGAAGAATGATCTTTTATGGAGTCCGATTTGTAAATTTGTTATTATAAGTTGTACATAAATATTTTGTTAATATAGTGAGTTTTTCGTTTAGATAGTATTGTGCATTTTCTTTAGTGAATTTCAATAACTCTCTAAGCAATTAAAGATGCAAGCGCCCAAAAAGAATCGGCAAACGGTAAGATTTTTGCCTACAATTTCAATTTAACATACCGATTAGTACATTTTTGCGTTTACGCATTACGTTTAATGCCATTACGTTCATGCCAACGCTGACGTAGCAGTTCCAAATGAAGTAAAAGTTACTGAAAACTGTGATCAAAAACTAAATACTAATGTCAAAATAATGCATAGCTAAAAGAAAAACAGTTCAATCTCTGCACCTGGGGGGAAAAAATAGTGAAAATACATTACGTCTTAAAATACATGTCGAGTGCCAAACTATAGATAATGTTGCCATCTAGCAACCATGCTGCCAAAGTTTTCGCCAAGCCTCCCACCAGTCACATGATGTATCCATGAACCTATTTTTTCATCAGCAAGTCTGGGAAAGCTCTGTCTACTCTTATTATTAGTCTATGGTCTTACCAGTAAAACAGTTAAGTGACCAGATCCAGTTCAGCCTTTTCAAAATAAAGCATTTCCCTACCCCCTATGTCAAACATTTCCAAAAAAATATTATTAAATTACCATGCCGTGGAGCGACTTTCATGTTGGTGACGTCAGGAGCGTTACCAGATTAATTAATTCGCTGTTATATATATGAGGATCCAACAAAATCGTCGTAAAACTACTCGGGACCTCGTACCAGCAACTCCTCCCGACGTAGAGGACAGCATTTCGCGCATTGATCTCCAAATTTTAATAGACTTACTCTGGTCAGTGATGGAGAATATAGTTCCCCCTTCAGAGAAAATTGTTAAACGGCCTAGGGGTGAAATTAAAAAGCTTTTATCTTGATTTTTTTTTTTTTTTTTGCTTTTTTTTTTTTTTTGCTTTTTTTTATTATTAATATTTTTAATGCATTAAATGTTACATCGCCACCTAACTGTGATGTTTTGAAACACCAATTTTTTTTCATTTAATAAATGTCATGCCCATTATTCGAATTACTTGCAGACCAAATTTCATCCCATTCGGAACAACAGAACGAATTCTAGAACACTCCGAAAGCGGTAACTTACTTTTTGTTAACACTGCATTTAAAAATAGTACAGAAAAAATCAAAAGATTCTGTGTACTATCTATTCAGTATTTTTCTTGACAATATATTTCCATGATTGCGTAGAATTCATATCAACATTCCATTTCCTTCCAAATGCAAAAAAAAAAAAAAATCAAGCAGCAAATACATGTTTTCTAAATATTATTTTTGGTAAAAGATTTCGAAATGTATTTTTCCTAACCTTGACAATATTCTGAATGATATCTTTTTCTGGCAAACATTTTTCATTTCTTTTTCGAATACATCAAACCCACATTTTTAACTTTATTTGAAATGTTCTATTGCATTGGGGAAAATAAATGATGAAAACGTGAATTGCTTGAATTGGACTTCGGAAAAAATCAATTCCAAATCGCATTATGCATGAAAAATGCTTTCAATACGTTGAACAAATCGAGATGATATTTTTACCTCTCTTCACTTCATTTCTTTTTATCTCCGTGGCAAATATTACTTGTCTCTGGGGTTTTAAATAAGTTGCTCAATTTTAAGTTTACTTTACGTAAATATAGAAGAGGGAAGTTTGAGAAAAACGAAATAGTTTCTCTCTGCATCGATTTCTTAAGCATGATTATGCCACTTTTTTCAAAGAAAATGAATTTACCCAAAATAAATGAAAACTGCTACTCAAATGAATAAAATATTCCTGTTCAGTGAATAAAAATAGCACCTTTTTCGAATTATGGGTTTTATTCTTGCTATATTTAGAACAAAGCTTTTCAGTTTATGTATTTCACTGGTCTTATTTTATCTCTTTGTTTGCGTTATTATTGTTTGACTAGAAAGTCGCCCGTCAAGGTATGACGGGTGAAAATTGCTTCTACATTTGCACGAAGCCATTGCCTGTTTGGTGATATTTTGATGGTTGAGATTGTGACCCTCACTCCAGTGGATGAACCCTAAACTCCAGTAGGTAGCGTTCATCGTTGACCATTTTCTTTCGTTTCTTCATTCCCCTGAAACGACAATCTTACCAGTAAAACAGTTGAGTGACCGGATCGAGTTCAGCCTTGTTACGATAAAGCCTTTCCCAACATGTCAAACATTACCAAAACATATTATCAAATTATCATGCTGTGGCGCGAGTTTCGTTGTTGATGACGTCAGGAGCGTTACTCGATCATTGGCTATTATATATATGAGGATGATACCATACGAACTGAAACCTTTTCACTTGAAATCTTCAACTCATACCCCACATCCCCCTTTAGATTAATGGCTAACAAGGCAGAAAAGGGGTTACGTTAACGTTAAGAGAAACGGACAAAAAAATAGAAAGCAAAAAAGAATAATCGTAATTTAAACAAAAACTTGTTGTCTCTTGTAGCCATCATGAAACTTTCTTCTGTATATAGTGTCGCAGCGAAGGGGGGGATGGGGGATGAAAGCACTGCCTAGAGCCATTGGTTTTAACATAAATACAAATTCTAATGCAGTATTTTATGCTTACGAAAGGGCTGTTTTGATCCAAAAAAAAAAAACCCCTTCAGAAGGTATTTTTGATCAAGAAATCCCCTTCAGAACGTACTTTTGATTTAAAAAAAAAAACCCTCCAGAAGGTATTTTTGATCCAAAAACCCCCTCCAGAAGGCTTTTTTTATCAAAAAAAAAAAAAAAAAAAACAACCTCCAGAAAGTATTTTCAAACAAAAACCCCCTCCAGAAGATATATCTGGCTGCGCTAGTGTCTGTATCTAATACGAATTTTTGAATCTAACGTATAATTGCTCATGTAATCGCTACTGGGGCATTCCACGGTATTTTTGACATTATGTAGAGTCCGTAACGTGACCTTTTTCCGCCATAACTTTTTAATTTACCGTTTGATTTGCAAATTATTTTATTTTCAGCTGGTGTGTTGGTAGGAAAAGATCAAAATAAAATAATATGCTAATCGAACAGTAAATTAAAAAGTTATGGCAAAAAAGGTCACGTTACGGACTCTACATAAATGTCAAAAATACCATGGAATGCCCCTACTGCTGAATTCGGCTGTTTCCAAAAACAAGAAGATTCCGGTAATTGGGAAATTGGCAGTCTTACATTGGTTCTGACACCGAGAACTGAAAAATGGCGTCTGTGACAGAAAAAACTCCCGGGAAAACTCGGAGGGGGGGGGGGTTGAGAATCAACCTCCTAGAATCCTTGGTTTTAACACGAATTGCTAATTCTAATGTGACAGTTAGAACCCATGTAAGGACTTTTATGAACAAACCGTCAACCCGCCCCCTCCCCCCCCTCAGCGGGTAATTTCTGCCTGTGCCACCGGCTGGCACAAAATTGAAAATAGTCTAAATCACCTAAGAACTAAGAAAAGTGCGTACTTAGAAGTGTTGCAATAAAAAAAAAGTTCTGAGATAAGAATCAAAATAAAAATGAATTATGTTTAAATTTGAAGTAGCTTTTCTTTTCTTTCAATAAACTTTTTTCATCGGTGAAGGACTTTATAAACACCCTCTACATTATCTTCCATAATTTAAACCCATTTTATTTGGAAGAGAATTCATTCTTACCTTTTGCAGAACGGATTCACTTAGTTTTTCTCTGTTGATGATTTTTACTGCTACTTTCTTTCCAGTTACACAGTGCACTCCGAGTTTGACCAAACCTAAGAAAGACAAAAGAATATTCATTAAAAAAAAAAATCTTTATAGTATAGTATAGAGTCGTCGTGGTAGGTAAAGCGACATGCTTTATTTACACTAAGAAATACAAATACAAATACAAAAGTGACGACCAGCAACAGGCTCTGGGCCCAGCTAGACTGGTCCTAGTCAATTTACAATCCCCAGTGAAGATCAATGGCCTCTTAAAACTATCTACTCCCTTGCTCATTACCACTTCTTCCGGTAAGCTGTTCCAAGGTTCCACTACCCAGCTATAATAATAATTTTTCCTAATATCCATGTTTGCCTGAGATTTAAATAGCTTAAAACAATGAGCCCTTGTCCTGTTTTCAGTGCTAAACTTCAGCCCCGTAACATCTTTCATTTTAATAAATTTAAACAACTGAATCATGTCCCCTCGGTCTCTTCTTTGCTCAAGACTGTACATATTTAGCCTTCTAAGCCTGGAATCATAGTCTAAATGAGAAAATCCATTTATTAGCCTTGTAGCCCTTCTTTGAACCCTTTCCAATACATTAATCTCTTTCTTAAGATAAGGAGACCACAACTGAACAGCATACTCCAAATGAGGTCTTACCAAACTTCTGTATAAGGGCAGAAGAACTTCTTTAGATTTGTTTGAAATTGATCTATTGATAAACCCAAGCATCTTATTGGCTTTGTTTGGTTAGTGTAATGATTAGTGTAACATTTGTGGAGCAATCAAGAAAAGTGCTTATTGAACTCCCCTGATAAAAGTTTTTCCTTTGACATCGACACCCACTTTGGGATTGGTTGTTAAAGGTCACGTGACTTTTTCTAATTTCCTTAAATATCTAATACTTAAATAGAAACACAAATTTGATTTTTTCTAAAAATTCATCCAAATCTCTGCTTTATTTTTTGACAAAAAATTTCAAATTCTGTTCCTTATGAGCTTCAAGGATTTTGAAAACTGAACCCATTAACTTTGACACAAGAACATACACTAGATCTACGAGGATATTGGAGCCAAAAGGGAAACTTTCGTCTATAATACCCTTTCACCATAAAAACCGGTCAAAACTGTATGATAACGCAAAAAAAAAAAAAAATTCAGAAGTCTCATCTACCAATACATGCAAAGGTCAAGAAAATAGCTAAACTTGTTCTGCAGTTATTTAAAATAAAATCACAAATTCATAACAAAAGAAGCATTTTTTTTATTGAAAACTAATAAATTGTTGACTCTTTCTTGTTCCAAAAATACAGTTCACGTGAGCACACATGCTCGCGTCATATTAACGCAATAAACTGCTGCAAAAAATATACAAATTCAGTTGATTTGATTTAATTAGGATCACAGGTAGTTTGGACTTTCAAATTGCCCGGATTTTTGAAAATAACCAAGAAAATCCATTCAATAAAATAGCATGTCATTTAATTAAATAAAGTAGTTATGCAATATGTATGTACATACATACAATACATAAAGTTATTTTAGATACATAACTACATTTTTTTTAGCTAACTTTAGCAAAAACTAACTCTTATTGTTTACTGAACATAAGGGAAAATTTACTAAAACTTCATGAGTGTGCCTTCGGCTCTTTGAAGCTTCGGATTTTGACGCTTCGGTTTTTTCTTTTTCGGATTTTTGAAGCTTCGGAGTTTTGATGTCCTACTCACTGTATATCAATCTATGAGCTGGCAACAGCGTTTCACCTGAAATTGAATCAAAACTCTGAAATAGCTACAGTGGCTCAGAGAAGGGGAGGGGGGGGTTCGGGGTGAAACTCCCCCCCCCCGGGACGTTGGTTTTAACATGAATGCAAATTCAAATGCAGTAGTTTATGCATATGGAAGGGCTGTTTTGATCAACAAAAAAAACTCTTTAAGAAGGTATTTTTGATCAAACAAAAACCCTTTCAGAAGGTATTTTTGATCAAAAAAACCCTTTCAGAAGGTATTTTTGATCAAAAAAAAAACCCTTTCAGAAGGTACTTTTGATCAGAAAACCCCCTCCAGAAGGTAGTTTTGCTCAAAAAACTCCCCAGAAGTTAATTTTGTTTTAAAAAAAAAACTTAATTTTGATCAAAAAAAAACCCCTTCAGAAGGTATTTTTGATTAAAAAAAAAACCTTTCAGAAGGTATTTTTGATCAAAAAAACCCTTTCAGAAGGTATTTTTGATTAAAAAAAAAACCCTTTCAGAAGGTATTTTTGATCCAAAAAAAAAACCCTTTCAGAAGGTACTTTTGATCAGAAAAACCCCTTTCAGAAGGTACTTTTGATCAGAAAAACCCCTCCAGAAGGTAGTTTTGCTCAAAAAACTCCCCAGAAGTTAATTTTGTTTTTAAAAAAAAAAAAACCCTTCAGAAGGTATTTCTGAGGGGTGTTCTTTAGTGTAGTTCACTAGCGCAGCTAGTACTACACTAAAATGAATGCAAAATTATAAGATTTAGAAATTCGAAGTAACCACTAGGCTGATATTCTTGATTTCAAAAACTTTAATTTTCCGAAGCAATCCCGATGCTTTAAATGTTTCTATGAGCAGAGTCAACTCATTGAAACCTGCCGTATTCCGCACCAAATGAATGCTGTAGATGTTGTTCCCCCGCCTTCGTACTGTCAATGCACGGAAAACCTCTTAACTCGCTACGCTGCTGTTCAAGACAAAACTGCCAAAGTCTGGGGTTTAATACAAAGATTTGGGTTTTCGATAGAATGTTGGGTTCCTGGGGTTTTGCTTGAAAGTTTTAGGGCTCTCTGATGAAAAAGATAGATTTATTGAATACCTACTAGCGGTACCCGCACGGCTTTGCCCGTAGTAGAAAAATTAAAAGATCATTTGGTTCGCCTGTATATTGACAAATAATGGTTGACGAATTTCTCGCCAATATGCTGCATTAATCTGCTCGTCCATGTTATAATAATTTACTCATCCATGTTATGGTAGTTCGCTCGGTATTGCTGCAGAGGAATTAAATCCTCCAATGGTGGCTCAAAATTGGAATTAAGAAAAGGTCCAAACAAAATCCAATTTTCGAAAAACCACTTCCAGGTGCTCATCCCAACGCTACGAACTAATTCTGTGCAAAATTTCATGCAAATCGGCCGAACGGTCTATGAGCGTAACAGACACCCAGAGACGTACACTTTCAGCTTTATTATTAGTAAAGATCTCAACGATTCTTCAACGTATCTTTACTAAAATATAATTTCTTTGTCTAATAAATCTAGAATAGAAGTTTATTTCATGCACGCGCTGTGACTTTATAAAAATTTTACGTAGGGAATTTTAAAAAAATCACCGCTCTAGCCCTGGATGTGATTTTTCTACTCATGTCTTAAATCCTTAATATTTCCTGCTTGCTATCTGTATAACTGTTTCCAGATATGAATACAATTCGCCCCCATTTTTTGCAGTAGGGTCATTATACAAAAAACGTAGATGTTTGAAATTTTTATTCATGAAAAAAAAATCTTCAATTTTTTTTAAAAGTTACTTTATATTGTTCCTTTTAGGAACCTTTTTACTGTCACATAGTTAGTCACATCCTTTATTGGTTATTTTGTAACTTTCTTTTGCAGTTAAAATTTTGGATGTGAACGGAGGGTAACGGACAGTAAATATATATTTTAAATGTGATTTTTAAACTTTTCATTTAAATAAACATTGCATCTTGTATGAGGAACACGATTTGAACTGATTAAAATGTACACATCTTTCTTAAAATGGATTTTTAAAGAAAGTTGTATGCTCCATTTTTGATTGTATATCCTCCACTACATCTATACTGTAAAGGAGGATACAGAAACGGAGGATACAAATACTTATCTTTTGCTATGATCATTGTGTTGATTTAGGGTTAACACATGTTATTTAGAATTTACTTTTAAAAAATGATTCAATTTAAACTATAAAAAAATTTTGTGTACGCAAACAATTCTTTCCTTTTTAACTCAAGAATGGAGGATACACAAAGTTAAGGACCTATTTGACTTCAAAGAGAATAACGCTGAAATTCTTTCACACGAAGTTTTTTAGCTTCACTGTGAAGACCCAGAGTTGAAAAGGGCTAACTTGTGATTCTAAACCTCTGTAATGAGCTGCCAGTACTGCCGTCTATAGGAAATTCTATTACTTAATTAAATCCTGAACGGAGGATACAAGAAATACTGTGACAGTGATTCAAAAGATTATGAATGATATACATTTTTTTATTTTACAACGTAATTCTTTTAACCTATTATAAAAACATCAAATGATTGAAATTTCACTATTAAATATGTTTTTTTTTTTTTTTGTATTGAGTAAATAAATGAAAAAGTACATATGAAGAAATGTGTTGTGACATGTAACGGAATCATACAAGTATCCCTCCGTTCAGTGAAAAATTTTTTTTATACTTTTTATAACATCATTAATTTGTATTGATCATTTTCAAAAATTGTTATAATTTTCTAAATCTCATAAAAAGGGCTTAAAAATAAATATTTTTGAAACTAACCATCCTGGACCTAAAAAAGCGTGTTTTTTTGTAGAATGACCCAGTAGGTGATTTTTACATCATTTTTTGAGAAATTTTTTCGTAAAAAAATTATGGGATAACTTAAGTATTTATTATATTTTTTTTTATCTCATCATTTTTCAGACGATTAATGACCTAACTATGATATTAGCTGTTATAAAAAAGTAAATACATTTTAAGAACTATTAGTTACATGATCTCGGGTTTTCTTGCATAGATCTTGAGGGTTTTACGAGCCCAATCTTGGGTTTTGCACAAAATCTTATCTGTATAGTTGCGGCAAGATATTAATGCCCCAACCTCTTTTTTTCTGCGCTAGTTTATTTTAACAGCATGTTTTATGAGTTTTTTTCTAAGCAATAATTATTCGGAGAGAAATTTGAATATTATGACTTTTTTTTTCAAACTTTATCATTTTTAGATGAACAATGGACTGGCTACAATAGTAACAGTTTCAGAAAAGTAAATAAATTTTCATAGCTTTGATCTTGGGAGTTTCTAGAGCCCAATCTCATGTTTTGCACAAAACCCTATCTGTATAATTTTGTCAAGATATTAGTATACCATCCCCCCTTTTCCTTCTGTAGGTGTAGGTATTTTACATTGCTATTTATGATTTTTTCTGAAACAAATTATCGAGAGATAAATTTGCATATTTATTATGAGATATTTTACTTTAAAATAATAACGATAGATCTTGGGAGTTTTAAAGGGCCAAACTTGGGTTTTGCACATAATCTATCTGTATAATTGTGTCAAGATAATTTTGCTCTTTCCCCCAATTTTTTTGCAGTACTTGATTTTTTCATTATTTTTTTATGAATTTTTTTCTAAGAAAAAAATATTGAAACATAAGGGTCATTCTCCAGAAAACGTAACTTCTGAACGCAAATACTTTTCAATTTCGAAACCTTTTGTTTTCTCATTTTTTTGTTCTTACATGAAAGTGTTACCTACTAGATGTAACCATAAACAATGGCCCAGCTAAGTTCCAATTATTTTACTCATAAATAAAAAAAATAAAAAAAAATCCTTGTTCACGGAAATTTAAAAAAAAAAAAAAATGAAAAAGCTTTTAATATTTAAAAATCGAGAACAATTTAATATCAAAGTAGTAATTTTGTTTATTGTGCAGACAATCAGCTATTTTAATGTTTAGTGGGAACATAATATTAAGCTCTCTTAATTAAAGTACGGCTTAATTAATTTCAAATTCAAATGTATGTTAAAAAAATACTATTTAGTAAATTTGAGGATATACTGGCAATTTATAATTTTGGTAGAATGCCTATTTTTGATGTATTTCCCCTCCATCATTTATTTTCACCTCAGAAATAATGACATACATAAGTCTGTCACGGAGGTGAGGAATTGTCCATTAATATAGGCCTAATAGATACATTTTTCAGGGAATTGTTTTTTTTTCTTCGTTGCTACAATCTGCACATGTTGAGCATATGAAAACATGTTCACTTCTTTTTTTACATTCATTTACATCCCTGAAATTCAAGTTCATGGAGGTGAGAAGTCAAAATAACCACACTAAGTTTTTGAGGCAAAATCTATATATCTCCTAGTTTTTCAACAAAAATCTCACAACCTCAACTATGGCTGAAAATAAACAAGGAGGCTCCCTTGCATCATGGAAAATAAAATTTGATGTCATTACTGTCACGTGTTAATGAGGAATTTTCATTTTGTGTTTAGGTAATAGAGGTGAGAATTTATTGTGTGACATGACTCCTTGTCCTACTAAAACTAACTAAAACAAAATACTAAAAAATTAAGCATACTTGAACAGTTAGTGTTTGAGACACTCGTGAAAGGAATAATAAATAAATAAGTATATACTTTTAATCAAATAAGTTATTAAGCAACATAAACAGTCACACCAGGTGTGTGACATGCCACGGAGGTAAGAATTCACATGTTGTGAACCAAAAATATACTAAAGTAAAAATTATTATTAAAAAATTGTTGGCAGGTTTAAACAGATACTTTTTTGATGAAATTAAAAAGCATTGTTAAATGAATTGTTTCTTAAAGGTTTTGTTGTAAAAGGCGTGTGACCCAAAAGTTTGAAGAAAGACCCATAAATGAGAGAGAGTATTCTTTCATTAAAATATTTTTCTAAATAATGCTGCCTAGCAGCACCTACCAGGACTACTAGTACTATTTCTTGCCCCGAAACAGAGGAGAGGTTCACCGGCCATTTGTACTGGTTATCTGCATATTTTTAATTTCGTCACGTACATCCGTTTGCTTCTCATTGCCTCGTATGCTAAAATACATTTGAGGCAGTGAAAAGCAAAGGGATGTAAGTGGACATTGTCAAGTTTTGAGTAAAACGTGTTTAAAGATAAGGTCCTAGGTAGACTTTCATTGAAAAAATTTTCTAAATCATGCTGTATAGCAACACCTACCAGATCTACTAGTACTATCTCTTTCTGCAAAACAGAGGACAGGTCCATCTACCATTTGCACAAACCACTTGACCGCGCGATTTCTAATATAAAATATTGTCTTGGAAAATATTACGTAAGAATTAGTTTGACCCCCCCCCTTTTCAAAGTAAGGGTATGTAGAGATTTTTTTTAACCCCTTTTTTCTCGGGATCCTTACGTAATTAATGAATGGCCCCTTTCTAATCTGAACACTGTAAACATTAGTATTAATTCCTTTGAAGTGAAAATTCTAACATTTTAAAGCCTGATCAACAATGAAACTAATTAAACTGGGTAATCAAGTTCTGGTTATCTCCAAATTTTTAATTTTGTCAATAACATCCCTTTGCTTCTCACTGCATCATTTTATGAAGGGTAAAGAGTAAAGTCCGGTAAAGTAAGAAAAACAACGTTAAAGAAAGCACAAATAACGTTGTTTTTCTTACTTTACTGTTCAGCACAAATGTATTTATTAAAGGTATTCAGTAAAGTCTGGCTTTTTTTTTTTTTTTTTTTTTTTTGGCCAATAATTACAATTACATTCAGTTTTGACATCTTTTCTTCTGCGCAGAACTTCTCTATGGGTAGAGTAATTCTGTGCAAAGCTAGTTTTCAGTTGTTTTTTTTTTTTTTTTTCTTTTTTCTTTTTTTTTTTTTTTAAAGGGGGAATTTCTCTGATGCATAGTGTAGCAAATTTTGAATTTCTACTGCTCCACATGGCTAAAATATCATACAAGCCGTGGCTATATTTAAGGTATTATGGTTCTGTAAAGTTAAGTGCGCAGTATTGCCACTTTCCCCTACCCACTAACAGCAAAAAACTTAATCACCAGTCTCAAAATAAATCCAAGACAAGTAACTGAACATCCTTGAAAAAATACTACGCATAAAAATTTGCAACTAATCGTCTCCAGTCAAGATAATGAGCGCTGTACATAATGACCTTGTTTGAAGAAAATACATTAATGTCTCGCTTCATCGCTGTTCATTTCGATTAACGTCACATACTTCATTTGCTGTAAGTATCTTTAGCACTGGTAGAAGATTTTCCATGGCGTGGAGTGATCATTTAATAAAACGCAGGATTTTTAAAATTATATATTTATTACTTAATTTTTACTGTCATTAGATTTATGTTGCGTTTTGAGTCCTTTCTAATCTGAACGCTGTAAACATTAATATCAATTCCTTTGAAATGAGTTCTACCATTTTAAAGCCAACAAGCAAAGTAATTAAACGGGGTAATCATGAATTTTTTCCCTCTGAGAATAAGATTTTATGGTGTAAGAACTAGAATAAATGTGAGCATGCTTGTTTTGATTCATTGTTTAATGACAATTGTTTGAAAACATGCGGAATTCTTAAAATTTGCTCTATATTTGCCCTAGTTTTCACTTACCTACAGTTTAATTTCAATAATGGGGTTGTTTCCTTCAGTCAAAAATACTACTTTTAGTCACTGAAATTGATAGAATAAGCAAAAATCATAACATTGGCCCAGAAAATACTTTCATTTTCCCAACAGTTATTTTTTAATTTTTTTAAAATGTACGATTTTTCAAACAAGGCATGGTCTTGATGACGTCACAAAAGATGTACTTTGGCGCATCTTACTACAGCTTTGTACGTTATGATAATCAAGAAGCGAATTAAACATTGCGCTCTACGCTTTCTATCAACCCTATCGTTGCCAATACACGTGAGTAAAGATGCGAATTAAATATTTTGCACTGTGAATGGCAACACTGAATGGCATTTCGTCATTTGTGATGTCATTCGAAGAAATATAAACAATGAAAGCGCACCAGTTTAAGTATTTTTTTTAAATATTAAACTTAAGCAAATTATTTAAAAAATGGTCAGATCCTACGTTTTTAAACACGCTCTTTCAGAAAAAAATACGTTTAAATTTTTGGAAACTACCTCATTATTATACGCGTAGTTTGTAGAGTTTGTTTACATTTACCCCACGCTTTCATTTACCCCAACTGACCCTAACTGTTTCTTCTCCTCCCCAACTCTCGATCTTTCCACTAATCCACAGTTCACAAAACAAACCATAAGGGGCGCCTCGAACTTAAATTTTTGGGAAGCTGGAAGAAACTCTCAATTTGCCGAACGGAATTCCAAATTTTGCCGAATGATGATAATTTTGCCGAATCGATCTCCAAATTTAACCTAATGATGATAATTTTGCCGAATGGAACTCCAAACATCGCCGAATAATGGTAATTTTGCCATGTGGAACTCCAAGCTTTGCCGAATAATGGTAATTTTGCCAAGAGGAACCCCAAACTTTGCCAAATAATGGTAATTTTGACGAATGAAACTCCAAATTTCGCCGAATGACGATATTTTTTCCGAGTAGAATTACAAATTTTTGCCAAATGATGATAATTTAGCGCAATCGTCAGACAAAACTGACGAATAAGGAAATTTTTTGTAAGGTCGCAGTAACTTCCGTGAACCTCCCCCCCCCCCCCCCCCCAACATGGCGCTCTTACGTCCGTATACCTCACCCTTTCATCGGCATCACAATATCCTCACAAAAGAACCAAAACTTCAACTTTAGCCCCATAACTCTTATCATTTGCGAATATATTTTACGACGAATAACTCATCCCCTCAACCACCTCTACACCCTCCCGACATTCACCGGGCAAATAATAACAAATGTAACAAGTTACCCTTCACCGGCAGAAGCGCCGAGAGTCATAAACCCCTTCCTCCAACACCTATAAAAGACCCGGACATCGACAGGCGCTCGCACACACACCACCTTGAGGCACTTCCTCTTTATCAGGGACTCATATTTTGCCTTTATTGAGGACCCAACACCTTCGCAACGACGGAGCCGGGCTTTTATGAGTCTTTTGTCTCGCTCCTTAAGACCGTTAACCGCAGTACTGGATGGAGGTGTTACTGTGCGGAACTTGCTTGTGTAGGGATGTGTTTTAGATTTGGTGTTTCTTTTCTTATGCAGTGACAATTCTTTGTTTATACAGTGAAACCTGTGTAAGTTGACCACTTGCGGTGCAGTACTTTGGTGGTCAACTTAGACAGGTGGTCAACTTATAAAGGGGTAATGATTTTTTTTTTTTTTTTTTTGTCATTTCTTACATCATGTATTCATTTTTTGACTAATTGACACTTACTCTTTCCGTTCAACTCACTTTCATTGTTTAACATTACTTTGAAACAATAATTTAAAATGTTATTCAAATATTTTTAGAGGTTATTTTCTCAGAATGAGGTATAATGTGTCATGTAAATTTAAAATTTCGGTAAATTGATATAAAAATAAAAATAATCATGGTTTTTAAAAAGTTTTTTGATATTAATAGTTCCTAAAAATTCATAGCTAATCAAAAATAACAAATTTTTCGCTTATTTTTTTTTCTCATACACAATTCATACATTTATAACCATGATGATGTACTTTTCAACAAAATAACTCCTTATTGAAGTTTGGCGCACTTATTAGACACTAGTTTTGGAAATTCCATATGTGTCAGCTAATTTTCTCTGGATTTCTCCTTTTTCAATTAATTTCAATATTTCATACTTTTTATCAATCTCAAGTTCAACTAACTTTCTTTTTGAAGCCATTTTATGTAAAACTATAACACAAAGAGCAACAAGCTGGACTCTCATAGTTCTAAAAGGTAATTGAAAATGAAAATGTCCTATTTCTTAATTCCTTGCACCAGAAATACTACAATGCAAGTAACTTTTACTCTAGCACAATTCCAGTGTTGCCACAAAATATTGCAACTGGAAAAAAATACTTAGTACTTTTCTACTAACACATGTTTTCATTGAACAGAGAGGTACAACAGGTAATCTCAAATAGAACAACAAAAGAAAAACAAGTTTGGAGAATAAAAGGGTTCTTAGTAATTTTCCAATTTGGTTAAACTTACAAGGAGGTTTAGTTATGCTGCTGTTTTATTTAGTTGGTAAACTGCTGGTCTGGCATCAAAAATATTCTATGAAAGCTTTAAAAAATAATAAGAAGAAAATAAAATAATTTGCTAAATTAAGTTTTAAAAAATAAACCAAGTGGTCAACTTACAAAGGATTTTTTACAATACTCCAAACCAAATTTTGGGTACATTAGTGATCAAGATAGACAGGTGGTCAAGATAGAAAGGTGGTCAAGTTGCACAGGTTTTCCTTCATTATACAAGATAGGACTAATTCCGTTCCTGACAAAAGCGGTCAATATAGACAGGTGGTCAACTTACAAAGGTGGTCAACTTTACAGGTTTTACTGTATTTCATTTGGGTAATCTGCTGTTATAGGTACGTCACGGCGCATTTTTAACTTAGGTGACTATTTTTACTTCCTTTTACAAAAAAGGAAGTATTGTATTCGCAAAAAAAAATTCACTCAAAAATCGGCCTTAATTTCCATTTTGCTCACCCCCGAATGAATGTTGAGTTTTTTTTTCGTCCTGACCACACGTACATATGTACCTAAGAACGTAAAGACGCCCGAAATATCCATTTTGACGTTTAACGAGTTAATTACAACACGTTTTCTCGTGACGTCTGTATGTACGTATGTATGTACGTATGCATGTGCGTATGTACGTATGTATGTCGCATAACTAAAGAACGGTATGTCCTAGAAAGTTGAAATTTGATTCGTAGATTCCTAGTGGGATCTAGTTGTGCACCTCCCCTTTTGGTTGCATTCGGGGTTTCTAAAGGGGTCTTTTGCACCTTTTTGGGGGGAAATCATTGTTAATTTCGATGCAAACTCAAGTGGTGTTATAATTTGGCGGACACTTGGCGATATATCGCCAGTCTTTTGGTCGCCAAGTTTTGTCGCCAACTTGGAGACAAATTTGGCGATTTTTTAAATTTGGTTTCAATTTGGCCACTGTTGGTGATATTTAGAGGGTTAACTATTGAATCCCATTAAAATTGCAATAATGGTGAAATAACATTAAATTGGTGTAAAAGGAAGTCATGTGATGCACACAATGTGATGCAGCTCGTTTCACAAGTTGTTGGGGGGAGGGGGCAGTCATACAGACCGACAGACACATTTTTCCCATCTCAATACCCTACTTTCCAATTTTAAATTTTTCAATTTTTTTTCAGCGATATTTTTAAGATGCATTAAGTCAGCTTTTTTTCTGATTTTTATTTATTTATTTTTTTATTTATTTATTTGCGGGAACGTAGGCAAAAAAAAGAAGCAAACAAAACTCAGGAGCTTCCTCATACCTCGGTTGAACCTTAAGGAAGCATTTAATCACTCTTCGCCAAGTTTATGAATTTCTAATTTTGTTTCTAATTTTAAGTGTCTGTTTTTACGTTCCCCAGATTCCAGATTAAAAAATAAAATAATCATAAAAAAATGTTCTGATTTTGAAAAATACGTCAATGATCTTATCTCGCTTCAAATACCCATCAGTTCATTTCAGAAAAGAAAAATAAAAACGTAAAAATGTGCTTTAATTAGTTAGTTTATTATTTAGTTTAACAGTGATTGAAGAAAATTGCTTTATACACATTTTCTTCCAAATTTATGTTTTCTATAATATCAACAATCACTAGCACCACATCATTTTTTTTTCAAGAAAAAGGGGGGGGGGGGCGATAGAGGAGAAGGTCAATCCCGAGACGGGGGGCGATGGGCTCAAAAAGGTTGGAAACCACTAATCTATAATTTGACGTAACTTTAGAAGATACATGTAATTACCGTGATGTCAAGCTTACGATACTTAAAGAAATCGATAATTTTAATACTTTTCAATAAAATTGTTGATTAATCATGACTTTAGAAGATGCATATAATTAAACGTGATTGCGGAAGACGCTTTTTGCTGGTGGCGACAAACTGTCGATAATTTAAAAAATCCATTTTATTGAAAGTCTTGAAGGAAGTTATTGATTGGTAGTGACTTTTAAAGACACTTGTAATTACTGAATAAGATACTGGCTGTCAGATTGCTATGATCGCCATTTCATTAAAACTGTTTTATTTTTTAAGTGTCACGCGAAAACTTTACAACCACTTCAAAAAAAAAAACATTGTATTCCTTGAAGAATAAAGGAAAAAATATACATTTAGACTTTTTTTTTCCAATACAGAGAAAAAAAAGTATTTTCAATTTCAGTTAATGCTCCTTTATTGCATCATATATTTTTTTCCCTTTCCTTTCGTTTTTTTCCCCTCGTTGATTATCTTAATTCGACACTGGTGAAACGATTTTTCTCTATTTTTGTTTTCACTTACTGTTTTTATGCAAAAAACAGACTTAAGATAATTATTTTAAATCTGATTTTTCTTACTGTATCCAAACATTTTGCCTTTATCTGAAATAGATGTTTAAATGCTTTCCATTTTAAGCATAAAAAAGCTGAAAGTCTGTGTCTCTGGATCTCTGTGTCTCTGGATCTCTGTCTCTCTGTCTGGATGTCTGTTACTCGCATAGTGCCTAGACCGTTCAGCCGATTTTCATGAAATTTGGCACAAAATTAGTTCGTAGCATAGGGGTGAGCACCTCGAAGCGATTTTCGAAAATTGAATTTTGTTCTTTTTCTATTCCAATTTTAAGAACGTTTTACCGAGCAAATTATCCTAACGTGGACAAGCAAATTACTACAAAGTGAACGAGCAAACTACCATATGCGACCATGGGCGAGCAAATGAACATAGCAAATTGGCGAGAAATTCGTCAATCATTTTTTGTAAATATACAGGCGAAGAACCAAATGACTTTTAATTATTTTAATAAGGGCAAAGCCGTGCGGGCACCACTAGTAGATTTATAAAATCACTGGTCAAAAGCTTATGTAAGTTAATTCTACTGGATCTTATTCTTTAAATTTTATTGCTTAAAACTGATTTTAAATGCTATTATTCAGTACTATTCCTTTGCAGAAAATACATCACAGAGTGTTTATGAAAAGCAATCCATCCAGAGATTATTATAATTAAGACATGGATAATATAGAGACGTTTTCTAAGTGTGCTTTAAGAAATATTGAAAATCTTTCAACTAATTTTATTCATCGCAACAGTTGCGGGAAATTATTAAGTTAGTTGCAATAAACACAATAGTTTAAGTTTGCTGTTACGCAACTAGTTAATTTAATAATATTCTTTCATGACTGCGTTTAATGGTATTTGTATTTCGACTAGTCCATTTTAGTTTTATAAACTGTTCTTCCATAAATAGTCTTTTTTTTTTCCCTAAATTAAATTACTGAACTCTCTTTTTTTTTTCAAATGTTTAAAGGAAACAGCTCATATACGTGTGGTTAAGTCCTTGAAGGCGGCAAATTAATTTTAAGTGATAAAATTTTTGACAGTTGCAGTCAAATTTCTGTTACCAAGGCCTTGAAAACGTACGCTTAGTAGATAAATCATTCAACGACGCACCATATGCAAACTCGCAAAAATTGCAGACACTTGTTTTGAGGTTTAACGGACAGCCCCCTCCCCCAATTAACCCCTTCGGTATGCGATGGGGATGAAGTGTGACGAAGGTGGGAAATTACGGATAAAAATATCAGACAAAAGAATTATCTTATCAGCACAAAGATCTTTCTTTATTTCTACATGCTCAGCTATTAGGAATGAAGTTAAGGGGGGGGGGGAGACGGATGAAAAAATATCAGACCGAAAAATTATCTTATCAGTATAGGGATTTTGCTTTATTTCTTACATGTTTAGCTAATAGGGGTGAAGTGGGGACGGGGGAGGAAAATTATGGATGAAAAAATATCAGACAAAAGAATTAGCTTATCAGCACAAAGGTCTTTCTTTATTTCTACATGCTCAGCTATTAGGAATGAAGTTAAGCGGGGGGGGGGGGGGAGACGGATGAAAAAATATCAGGCCGAAAAATTATCTTATCAGTATAGGGATTTTGCTTTATTTCTTACATGTTTAGCTAATAGGGGTGAAGTGGGGAAGGGGGAGGAAAATTATGGATGAAAAAATATCAGACAAAAGAATTAGCTTATCAGCACAAAGGTCTTTTTTTATTCCTTACAGGCTAAGTATCCATCAAGTCGATTGACAGGAGCGAATTAAGTTTTTGTGGCTGAATTCTTGAATGAGCAAAGCCAGATTTTCCTGACAAAATTATTAATTTTTCATGCTAAATTTTGATATCATAATTTTTAAAGTTAATGAGCCGCATCTTCGTCACTAAACATTTAAATTCAGTTGAAAAATTATATGACCTTGTGATGACGAAAGTTTCAACATTCATTTTCCTCCTGAAGTAAAAGAAAATATAGTAAATTATTATTATTATTATTCTCTCCTGTGACATCATAAATTTATTTATTGATTCGTTTACAAAAACAACGCGACGCTGTGATGCCCTTCGTAGATTTTGGAGGAAATCTGCAGATAATTTCTGAAATGGGCGATTTTTTTTTTTGCTTTCTGCACGAATTTCTCAAATTTAAAGCAGAAAAACAGTTCAAAGTAAAATAGAGAAAAATTTTTAAAAGGGGAGGGGCACCGAAATCTATGTAGGAGTTCTCTGTGTCTAAGACGTCAAAAACACTTGCTTGATCTCATCTTTGTGGGACTTTAATGAAAGATCATTTTATTTAAAAACTCGTAAATGAAATACACCACCAGCTCAGTCATTGTTTTTCTTTGCAACTTTTGTTGTAAAAACTTAATTGCACTTTTCAAAATATATTAGCATTGATAAAAAAAAAAGAACAAGTTTTTTTGCAATTGATGGATTCTGTTTGGAACTTCCAAGTTATATGAACCTCACATTAAATCATTCTTTAGCAGATTTAAAATATGTTCTAATCTTTTTTTCATGCGATTGTTAACCATCTCAAAATTGACCGTCAACGTAAGAAAGCTCAATCATTTGAAAATTTTATCTGTTACCAGTTTCTAGTTGAAAACGAATAAAATTCTTCATATTGATTTTTTTTATTAGAAATGCTTTTAAAATATATTTTTAATTTCTCCTCTTGATTCTGCTTTTGCGACTTGCAAATTCTATTGCAGTTGGGGCAAGCCTATCTTGGCAGCGTCATAATGCTGTAATTTGGATCTACGTAGCCTTCACAATGCTGCCATTTTGGGTTTGTCCCCAACTACAGTTGTGATTATCTTATCTTTTCCGTGTTAGCCATGTCTGAAGAAAAGTTTCAATGCATTAAAATTTTCTAAGTGTTTTTACCGGTTAAACTCATCTAATATGAGGTGAGCAATCAGGATCGTGATTGTTAAATTTTCAATAAGGGGGTTCGGGACACATTTTGAAAAAATAATTATGAAACAGTTTTAGAGTTGATGAAATTTTTTGCACTGATTCACCATCGATTTAATAAGCAAAATCATAACATAAAGATTTAAAAATACATATTTAAATTTAATTTGTTTCTTTTAAATAGAGTTGCTTTAAATAGCTAAAACTCAAAATATTCTTTGTCAATTTTCAAATTTTTTTCCAAAAATTATCCGGCGATTTTAAAATATTAATTAAATGAAATATAAAAAATATTTAAAGAAAAGCTTTCTAAAAATTCGAAGATACTTTTTTTTAATCATATGTTTTCAAGGAAACGTTTTTTTGCAAATTTGCCGAATAAAAATTAAAGTTAACTGTTTGAAGAAGGTATGCCCCAAATTTCATTACTTTATATTCATCAATTCTTGACTTATGAGAGTTTAAATGCAAAAAATGGGGAAAATTGTGGAGGAAATTGCGTTTAAAGTTTTAAAATTAAATGTAATATTAGTTAAATGCATGCAACAAAAATAATTACATCTTTGTTCTAATTAAAATAAAAACAAAATTCAATCGTCCTTTTAAACAGGGGAAAAAAACGGAAAAAGTTTTTTGAATGATAAAAAAAAATAAAAATACAAAATTTGACGATTTTTGGATCTTGAACCCTCTTAATGTCAGAACTTGTGAAAATTTCCTTTTAAATGCCTTAGAAATTTTAAATTTAGCAAAAAAAGAAAAAAATCGATTGAAATTTCAATACTTTTCTTGCGCCAATGAAATGCTATTACTCGCCGCTTAAAATAACTATTCAATTGAAATTCTTTTTTGGCCATGTCTTTTCGAAGAAAACAGCATCTTACAGACCATAAAAATCCAGTTTTTTTCCTTAAGAAAACGCACGCAGCCACGTGACCTCTTGAAAGATGAATCAATAATCAAGAAGCGTTTATTTAAACTCGGGATTCCGTAACCATGGAAACTTTGAGCCCATTCAACTTCCTGGTCTGTCAACAGTGTTTCCATTTATAGATTTCTCGTGTTGTTGGTATCAGCTGTGAGACCATTAATTCAGAAATCGGTGTGTTGCCATATTTTCCAGTTGGGAAGCTTTTCTAAGGCGGCCCCGATGGAAGATAACGAGGGGTCACTGTGACTTCCCAAAAGTGTCTTTATTCGGCAAAATTATGATCATTCGACAAAATTTGGAGTTCCATTCGGCAAAGTGAGAATTTTTGCCCGCCCAAAAATTTTAGTTTGGGGCGTCTCTGTGCTTTTCTTAATAGCTTTCTCTCCCGAAAATAAAGTCAAAAATGTCTTCATTAACTAGATGCACAACAAGAAACCGGTTCCATAGGCAACGAGTCCTTCTAGTATAGACGGGCAAATGTCTGAAAAGCTCATGTGCGCGGTTTGGCTCAAGAACTCTATAACTCCTTTCGCCATAGTCCACAGATATTTGAACCCCGATTTAGAACCTCAGCAATGGGATGGATACTCCGGAAAGAATCTAGTTATACTCTACATCCATATGTACAAGAATTAGAAAATTTACATGCTAACTCGTTTAAGCATTTTTACTTAGGTTTTCGTTACTAGTTTTGCAATTGATCAATCTCTGTATTTCTTGAAGACGCCAAAACATTCCCCTAGCTGTTTTTTTTTTTTCTTCTTCTTCTTCTTTCTTTCTGTTTTGAAACATTAACATTTAGAATTTAGAATTACACATTTAGTACTATCAATAGCGACAATGCAAAACTGGTAATTTTCTTAGGTAACAAGAAGTTTGTTCAGAACTCAACGAACCTTTGATATTCCGATGTCAGTTGTTACCCTCTCTCGGTTACCTTAAGTTCCAGATTATTCGAAATCTTTCTTTTTAACGATAAGAACATTTTTTAGAAACAAAACTTGGCCTTTTTATTTGAAAAAGAAAGGTAATTTTACCAACAAAAAGAAATTGAAATAATTATCATGTCATCAGCCGTGGCGTACCTAGCATGGGTGACATCCGGGGCGGTAATTTGTGGGGTCACCCTTACCCCTCCTTTACCTCCACAAATGCAAACACATGATCAAAAAGATTATAAAGTATCTTTCAAAGCAGTGGACGAGAAGTACGTGACTTACTTCCTAGATGGCGCAATTGAAAGTAGTGCAATTCATAGTGTCATTAGCGCCATCTAGAAACAAAATGACTCACTCAACTTGGAGCTACCTAAACCGTCACAGTTAAACTTTTTCCAGTATTCTTATGTAATCCAGAAATAATTTCTTTCTCTATTTCGGCATTACAAGAATTCTACTGTCAAAATTTCTTTTCACTTCTGACTCCAAAAGAAGTTTAACCTTTGTTGTCATTATATAATCTAATATTTTTTTTCATTCTAATTTCTAGTAATAATTTCTACCAGTTTTTTTAACTACATAATTTTATTTATATACGGCATAATTGTTCTTCGCGATGCAGTTTCTTTATCAATTGTTTTTTATAACTGAAATCAAGGTGCGAACTGACGCTTCTAGCCTGAAAGACGTAATTAAAAAAAATTCTTTACAAGTTAACAGGTTACACCGATTCGGTTAACAGGGGCTTAAGTACGCTATATTCTCAAGGAAGTATCGCTGATATTATCATCAAAAGTGCTGGCACACTTTCGAAAACACACACTTATTAGGATCTCGCGACAAAGAGACGACTGTATTTTTGTCAGATAAAAGGTATGCTCCAGTCGCTATTTTCCAACAAAAACTAAATCACCCATGCAACCAGCAACAAATTGAGAAAACAGCAAAAGATTTTTTGATCATCCTTCATCGTAAGTAGCTGGGAGTAAGCTATAAATTTCTGAAATAAGTTTACAAACTATGTTTTTTTTTTTTTTTTCGTAAAAATATCATTTATACTCACGAAGATCTAAGCATCTTCTTTGAAAATACCAATTTCGCTTGCAGAGTTTTGGCTCATAATACGCAGCGTTTTCATCAAACATTAACAGACTTTCAGACAACTTGACAGCATACAGAAGAAGTATGATACTAAAATTTGAAATTAAAATATTGAAAATTGGATAAAATATGAAAGTTTAAAGCAATTAAATTTTCACTGCGCGTGCACGAAATATAGCAATTAATTACCTTCATAATTTGAAACCCAAGTAGATCCCTCTACTCATAATAAAATTCCAGTTCAATATTGTTACAAATCCTGTAAATAGTAATTATTGTAGTAACGCAACCTGTAAATAGTTTCCCGTAATGAATATACAACCCCTTAACATATGGCTAAAGTATACGACCCCCCTATTTCTTTTTTTTTTGTTCATTGATAAAATTTGATAACGGTCTACTATTTTCCAGAAGCGTTTGGAATATTTGAGAGATTTCTTTCGATGTTTATAAAAGGGTCCCGCGTGATAAAGAGGGGAGTTTCGATTGAGATTTCGAACTGAGAGCGTATTTGCTCTGTTTACTGCGAGGCATTTCGCTGTGTTGTTTTCGTATTTGGAAGTAAATACGTGGGTAACCGTTAAGTTTACGGCGTTGAGTGATATTTGCTTAATTGCTGATGATTAATTTAGCAGTTGTTAACGATTTCTCCTGTACATAGTGTAAATAAAGCTCCTGTGTTTTTATCAAGAACTGTGTCTTCATTTCAAGAAAATGGAAGTCGCACCGAATCCGTTACAATATCTTAAAAACCTCGAAAGATATCAGCGATGTAATGAGCCGAATTTTAATAATTCTTGGATAGGCGACGAATCGTGAGGGATCTTTCGGAAATTATCTGTTTTTATCCTAAATTACACTGAACAGTTGCATACAAGTGTTGCAAATTTGCAAAGGACCACTTCGATTCGTCGCCTATCCGTGAATTATTGAAATTCGGCTCACTAGGTAGCTTATATCTTTCGAGGTTTTTAAGATATTGAACTGGAATTTTATTATGAGTACAGGGATTTACTTGGGTTTTAAATTAAGTATTTCTGCTTTCTATTTATTATATTCAAATCCTTGATTACTAAACAATAAACATGAAAAGGATATACAGGCGTCTCTCGTATAACACGGTACTTGTACAACACGGTTTCGATATTATACGGTAGCAAATTTGCGATTATTGAGACACGGTTTCGATACTACACGGAACGAATTAACCGCGTTATACAAGGGATACCTGTACTTAATAATTCTTTTTCTCTCGCTAAAAAAAAAAAAAAAAAAAGAGTTACTTTCAGAGCTGTGCCAGCGCCTCATTTTGACCTAAATATAAAACTCAAAAGGACTAAAAATGCGAATGTCTCGAAATAATTTATTTATTTCCAACAATGCTGAATTCCCCCTTGCCGCACTCAATTCATCGCTATATAAATGGAAAAAATCAATAACTTCTGTAAAATAATTGGCTTGCGGAGCAAATAATTGTCATCGAACAAGAAGAATGAGGCAATCATTGGCTTCATCATTGCAGCTGCGTCAATTAGAGCTTCTAAAAATCCCACTATTCAGATGTAAGCACAAAAGAAAATGGCGCAAAAGAAGAAGAAGAAGATTTGACGTGGCACAAAGACATTATTCTATGAACTTAATGAGAGCTTTTATAGCTTTTCGCTTATAAGTTTTAAGATTTTTTTTTTTTTTTTTAAATATTACACATGAAAAGGATTTAGGAAATTTTTCAATTAATCTATTAGTTTAAAGAATATACTAAGTAATGAGACGGTTAATGTAATCAGAGTATATTAGTTTTTTAATAAAAGCTGGATTTAGAATAAAAATTGGACATATTAAGAATGAGAAATAAATTGCTAATTGACAGGTAAAACAATTCAGATTTCAATTAAATTAAACCAAAAAAAAAAATCATTTATGTATGAATTAAATAGATTTTTAAAATAATTTCTGAACTATCGTACGTACACTTGGTGCGTTTGAATAAATAATGTTTAATTATTCATTTTTAAATTTTACTTTTCTTCATAACTGTCAAAAACGTGTACAAATTAAATTATGTTTTAGGAAAGCATCATTACCTTAATTAAAAAAAAAAAAAAAAAACACTTAAAATTTGTGTGTCCGTATTTATCGAAACTCCAGTAATATGATTTTTTTTTTTTTTCGTTTAAATGAATTTAAATCCGAATTTTTCCCGTTTATTAGCAATTTATTTCTCATCGGAAATTTCCTGACCGAATTCGTTGAAAATTTCAGAGTTTGTCTATTCATGGCTTCCTACGATCTTACGATCTTATATCGGCTGTCAAGACGGGCGCGAGAACAAAAGAAATCGTGTGCACGGCAAAGTTATCGTTTTCTCCGCTCGCGGCGCTGCCCTCCAAGGGTCACCTTCTATGCAATTCTATTATGAAAACCTCATTTTTGCTATAAGAACGCAGGTAGCCTTGGTCTAGGCACGGCTATGAAGCTTTGTACATATAGGTATAGTCAGGGCAAACCTTATCTGACAGCGTCTTAATGCTATAACTAGGATCTGCATTGTCTTCGCAATGCTGATAGATTAGATTTTCCCCAACTACCGTTTCCAACCGTACGTTCCAACCAACCGTTTCCAAAAAAAAGAAGACAAAATATGAAATCTTGAATTCAAGTTAAGTAATGCTTTTTGCAATCATGAATGTTTGTGCGTGTAGGCGTGCGTGAGTGTGTGTGTGTGTAGGCGTACGTGAGTGTGTGTAGGCGTGCGTGCGTGAGTGTGTGTGTGTAGGCGTAAATGTGCATGTTTAGACATGTGTGTGTAGGCGCGCGTGAGTGTGTGTGAGTGTGTGTGTGTAGGCGTGCGTGCGTGAGTGTGTGTGCAGGCGTGAATATGCATGTTTAGACGTGTGTGTGTATGCAGGCGTGCGTGTGTGTGTGTATGCAGGCGTGCGTGAGTGTGTGTGTAGGCGTGAATGTGCATGTTAAGACGTGTGTGTGTGTAGGCGTGAATGTGCATATTTAGACGTGTGTGTGTATATGCAGGCGTGTGTGTGTGTAGGCGTACGTGCGTGAGTGTGTGTGTAGGCGTGAATGTGCATGTTTAGACGCGTGTGTGTGTATGCAGCCGTGTGTGTGTGTGTAGGCGTGAATGTGCATGTTTAGACGTGTGTGTGTGTGTACAGGCGTGTGTATGCAGGCGTGCGTGAGTGTGTGTGTAGGCGTGCGTGAGTGTGTGTGTAGGCGTGCGTGAGTGTGTGTGTAGGCGTGAATGTGCATGTTTAGACGTGTGTGTCTATGCAGGCGTGCGTGAGTGTGTGTGCAGGCGGGCGTGAGTAGGTGTGTAGGCGTGAGTGCGTGAGTGTGTATGTAAACGTGCGTGCGTGAGTGTGTGTGTAGGCGTGCGTGCGTGAGTGTGTGTGTGTAAACGTGCGTGCGTAAGTGTGTGTGTGTGTAGGCGTGAATGTGCATGTTTAGACGTGTGTGTGTATGCAGGCGTGTGTGTGTGTAGGCGTGCGTTAGTGTGTGTGTGTAGGCGTGAATGTGCATGTTTAGACGTGTGTGTGTGCAGGCGTGTTTGTGTAGGCGTGCGTGAGTGTGTGTGTAGGCATGAGTGTAGGATATGGAGAGCTACCGCCCAGCAGCTCGCTGGAGGAGTAGCATCGGGAGGGGTCGGTCGACGGCGGTGCTACAAAGGGAGGCGGGAGGAAAATTAAATCAAAGGACGGACAGCCGAACGGACGCCTAAAACGGTCAAGTGAAACAATAAGCAATTCTTGATTGCTCAAAAAAAATTCGATGAATAGTTCTTTTTTTATTCAAAGTTTGATTTTTTTAACCAAAAATGAATCTTTCTACCCGAAATAACAATTGTATCTTCCCGAATCAGGTTGCATTCTAAAGAGCTGGAAAATGTTATTTTAGAACATTGTCTACTTGTGGTTAAAAAATGATGGAGGTGACTAATTAACGGGAAAAAAGGCATTTTAAGTAAGGGGAAATAATTTTTTTAGTCATTTGCATCTCTGCCATTTTGCTCAAATGTAGAGAATTGTTTTTTGAAAATCGGAATCCGGGGCTTACCTTAAGCAATCCAGAAGATGAACAAATTTATTTTCGCAACAAAAATTAACTTTTTCTTTTGTTACCATGGTTACGTTTCTTAGTCCCTTTGTTCGGTTTCTTTTTTCTTCAGAAAAATTTTCAAATCTACCGAAAATGTGTAGAGTTCGTCAAAAATTAAATTACTATAAGAGATTCTACCGACAGGATATAAGAGGTATAAATAGGTTGGAGTTGCTCCATGGTGTCCACATGAGGTATTTGGAAAAAATATATATCCACAAGGCTAACTTGTTTAGTAGTTATGCTTACCCAGTGAGAAGGGATAAAATGGAGGGAGTGAAAACTTTCATTCGTGAAGGAAAGTTTCCATCATGTGATAGATTTTAAAGGAAAACATTGGAAACTAGTATGTTGTGGCCATCACGAAACTTTCTTCTATATTTTTCTTTTTCTTTTCTTTTCTTTTTTCTGATCCCTCCCCATGCTTGACGAGGAAGCAATATTCTCAACAAAAACAAAATGACACATGCAAAAACTTGACGACCATCCCAATGTCTGAATTATTACAGAAGCAAAGCAAAGAGCGAAAATGGAAAGTTATTTTAAAAGCCTTGCTTGAATGAACTACAAATATTTTATTTGTTAACAAACATAAGATGGCAACAGTTAAACATTTTAAATCATTGAGATAATATTTCCGATCATTTCCATACAATTAAAATCACGAGAAATACGCAGACGACAATCTATTACGATTTATCTTTCTTATTGTTGCATTAATAAAGCTATTTTAGTTCGCAAAAAAAAAAAAAAATCATCACCTCTTGGAGCGATTGGCGTCAAAATTGAACCAAAGCCTCTTTACATATGGATTCACATATATTCCAAATTTCAACCAGAACGTAGCATTACTTCTTGAGATAGGGCACTCACAATGGAAAAAAAAGAACGGGTTAATTGCGCTACCCCCCTTTTTAGCTGTTGACACCAAAATAAAATCGGCTCTTATACCCACTAAGGGCTACTTGCCGATAAATTTTTCCTTCATTCCGTTCATTATTTCTTGAGATACAGCAGTCACAATTGACGACAAAAAACGTTCTATAGCTAAACCCCCGTTTGAGTTATTGACACTAAAATTGAATCAGCACCTGTTCCTGTTAATGGCAACATATGGACCAAATTTTGTTTGATTCCGCCAGTTACTTCCTGAGGAATAGCAAGCACGCGTAACTCAAAAAACGTCCCATTACTCTACCCCCCTTCGAGGAATTCGCGCCAAAACCAATGGGCACAAGTTAACATAGGGACACATATGTGTACCAAATTTCGTTCGATTTCATGCGGTAGTTTTTGCTGTAGAGCGGCCACAAAAAACTGGTCACACACACATACACACACACACACATACACACAGACAGACAGACATTTTCCAAAAATGGTCGAAATGGACTCAACACACCTCAAGACGTTCGAATCCGTCAAAATTCGATATTCGAAAATTTGCACGAATCCAATACTTTCTTCTATATATTAGATATAGAAGAAAGTAAAAATCAGGTTTGCTTCTCTAGCTTTGCGGTCAACGTGTCACCATTCGTCGTTGTTGAGTCACGTGACTTGAGCTCTTCGCCAAGACTTTTGCTCAGCCAATGATTGGACAGCTCCCTCCATTTTCTAATTCCTGCTCTAAGTGCCTATTAGAATGCGTCATGCATACTCTAAAATGGCATAGGAGTACAGTCTATTTGGAGAAAACCAATGGGGTCGTTTCTAAAATTTTAAAAGTATTTTTTTTTTCTGAAAGAGTATGCTTATAAGCATAGGATCTGACCATTTTTTGAATAATTTGACAAAGTTTAATATTTTTAAAAAATTACTTCAATCGGTGCGCTTTCATTGTTTATGCTTCTGCCGATGACATCACAAAGGTGAAATGAAAAATTAAAGGTGAAATGAAATGAAAAATCATTTGTGATGTCATCGGCAAATGCGCTGATGAACTGTCATTTACTTGTGCCATTCACAGAGAAAAATATTTAATTCGCATCTTTACTCACGTGTATTGGCAACGATATGGTTGATAGCAAGGGTACAGCGCAATATTTCATTCGCTTCTTGATTATCATAACGTGGAAACGCGGAAGACAGATGCGCCAAAGTACATCATTTGTGACGCCATAAAAACCAAGCCTTAATTCAAAAATCGGACATTTTAAAAAAATTAATTAAAAACTAAGCGTTGGAAAAATGAAAGTTTTTTCTCGCTCCATGTTTTCTTTTTTTTTTGCTTATTCTATTAATTTCAATGACTAAAAGTAGTACTTTTGACTGAAGGAAACAACCCCATTGTATTACTATATTTTAAACTTAAAAAACTAAATGTAAAACGGTAACACTTATCGTCACCTCAAAGCAACAGTAGAATATTGTACTGTTATTCTTGGGATTTATGTTTTACTGTAGCTTTGAAGTGAACGTATAACAAAAGTTAAGCCATTACACCACACAATTATAATGGTGAATATTACTAGATGTTGCACTGAGTTGCACAATTTACCAAATCATGCTTTCCTTTTTTCAGAAAGTAATTAACTTAAGACAAGTAAGCGCAAGCATTAAAAGTAAATTCTGAATTCAAAGAAACAGTATCTTTAATACATTTTGACTTATTTTTTTCAGTAAGGATCCGATATATTGATAAATATCATAATACGTATCAAGACATATGTCATGATATATATCACAACATATATCATGATATAATCACAATGTATATATATATCCGTTATTTATTTTGAAAATATCTTTATATTTTGCTATTTTCGATGTTTATTTTTTCTACTACGGTGTTTTTAAAATAAAAATAAGTCATAGTAATATTGTTCATTTATTATTGAAAATAACCAAAAAAAGTCATGTATAATTTTTTATGATGCATAAATACATCATTAATATAACAAAGTAATGTAATATTCCTTATTTTTTTCCATAAAATTATTAGTAATGTAACAATTTTCATTCATATGAGTATTGCCTAGTTAAATATTAAACGTTGGTCAGGAAAAAAGAAAATGTCTTATGACTGTGCACGGTAGAAATACATAGTTTTTATTTCTGAATCATATAACTGTAAAAGTAGCTAACAGAAGTATATCAAATTCTCTGATATCTATCAAAATATCGAATATTTTTCGATATTGTCGAAAATATCATGATATTTTCGAACCCAGAGATAATTAAGCAACATAACGTTTTCAAACAACGAAGGGAAATTGTCAAAATTATAAATAACTTCGACTAAACAAATCATAAAATGGCATTAAATGAAAGTAATTAGAAAACCATTTCTCAATAACTTAAAGAAGCCGCATACTAACGTGTAATCGTTCAAAACTTAAAATAATTAAGTACAGAAAATTAATCTGCAAAATGACAAAGAAACAAAATCAAAGGTAATTTTGAAGTTTCTGCACCAAATGCCCCGTATAATCAACTACAAACCTTATTTATTTTTAATATTGTCTGCGAAATGAAATTTTTGAATAAAAGTAATTAAACTTTCAATAAAAAGAATCGTCTAAACATGTTTTAACGACAAGGAAATAGTTTTGGAGCTTTTAAATCTCTTAATTAAAATTTCAATTTCTATGGAATACAAATTTCAGGAGATGGAGATTTAAAAAAAAAAAAACCAGAGTTAATTACTGAACCCAATATTTTAAATACGAGCTTATTTGGATCAGTTATCATTGGAGTTCGGAAAAGTTTGATTCGAGCAAATTACTCGCTGATTACATTTTTATGAAATCGATGAATTGAGGTTGCGCCATAAGCTGTCATATCTAGTGAATCGATTGGATCTCCATAGGGTCATTCTGCAAGAAGTGTAACTTTTCTGTCACACGCCTTTTACTGTACAAACTTTAAGGACTAATTCATTTAACAATGCTTTTCAATTTCATCAAAAATATATCTATTTGAACCTGCCAACAATTTTTTTAATAATAATTTTTATTTTAATGTATTTTTGGTTCACAACGTGTGAATTCTCCCCTCCGTGGCATGTCATACACCTGGTGTGACTATTTTTGTTGCTTCATAACTTGTTTAATCAAAAGTATACGTACTTATTTATTTATTATTCCTTTCACAAGTGTCTCAAATACCAATTGTTTATGCATATTTATTTTTTTAATATTGTGTTTTTGTTCGTTTTAGTAGGATAAGGAATCATATCACACAATGAATTCTCACCTCCGTTACCTAAACACAAAACGCCATTTCTGACTGACACGTGGCAGTAATGACATCATATTTTATTTTCCGTGATAGAAAGGAGCCCCCCTTTTTTTTTTTGTTTTTTTTTTCTTTGTTTTTTTTTTCTTTTAGTCAAAAAAAGTTGTGAGATTTTTTTCGAAAAAACAAGAAGATAGAATTTGTTTGAAAAACTAAGTGTGGTTATTGTGAACTCTCACCTCCATGAACTGAAGGGATGTAAATTAATGTAAAAAGAGAAGTGAATATGTTTTCATATGTTTAACATGTGCAGATAGTAGCAACGAAGAAAAAAAAACATTTCCTTGAAAAATGTATCCATTAGGCGTTTATTAATAGAAAATTCCTCACCTCCGAGACAGACCTTATTTATGTCATTATTTCTGAGGTGCAAATAAATGATGGAGGGGAAATACATCAATATTAGGCATTCTACAAAAATTATACGAGGCGTATTTTTAAAGTAAGTTCCGTTTTGATATAAAAAAAGAACGAGTACAGATAGAGCAAAGAAATTTATTGCACAAAAATCTACCATCCTTACGCTATTTTTTGACATTGCTCCCGTGATTTTCCAAACATTTGTCATAGCGTGGTACAGGTTTTTGTATACCTATTCATAGAAAATTGCCGCCTGTGTAGTCAGCCATGGGATAACATGTTCTCTGAGCTCATTATTGCTGTTGTGCCACAGACCACCTTGGAAAGACTTTAGATGCCGAAACAAATGAAAGATGCTGCGAGCGAAGTGAGGGCAAACCAGAGGATGTTCAAAAACGCCCAGCCAAAGCCCTGTAAGAGTCCTCATGGTTGACTAAACGGGCGGTAACTTTGTACGAATAGGTATGCAAAAACCTGTACCACGCTATGACAAATGCTTGGAAAATCACGTAAGAGTCCTCATGGTTGACTAAACGGGCGGTAACTTTGTACGAATAGGTATGCAAAAACCTGTACCACGCTATGACAAATGCTTGGAAAATCACGGGAGCAATGTCGAAAAATAGCGTAAGGGTGGTAGATTTTTGGGCACTACGACGCCCAACGAAAAACGCCCTACGAACGAGTACAGATACTTAGCTCTATCTGTACTCGTTCCTTTTTTATATAAAAACGGAACTTACTTTAAAAACACGCCTCGTAAATTGCCAGTATATTCTCAAATTTACTAAATACTATTTTTTAACACACATTTGAATTAATAGGATAACTAAAAATTAAGCTGTATATTAATTAAGAGGGAGTAATATTAGATTCCCACTAATGATTAAAACAGCTCATTGTTTTCACAATTACGAAGTTACTACTTTGATATTAAATTGGCCTCAATTTTTAAGCATTAAAAGTTGTTTTTTGTGTTTTTTTTTCCATTTCTGTGAACGAGGTTTTTTTTCGTTTTATTTTATTTATTATTTTTTTTAAATGTATGTGAAAATTGTTGTAACTTAGCTGGGCTATTGTTCATGGTTGCTTCTAGTAGACAACATCATGTAATAATGAAAAAAAAAAAGAAAAAAAAGGTTTCGAAATTGAAAAATATTTGCGTTCAAAAGTTACATTTTCTGGACTCTGGAATGACTCATAACAGCGAATGATCGAGTAACGCTCCTGACATCATCAACAATGAAACTCGCTCGACCGCATGATAGTTTGATAATATTTTTTGGTAATGTTTGGCATGCAGGCAAATGCTTTATTTTTGCGAGGCTGAACTGGATCCGGTATTTTAACCGTTTTACTTTTAAAACTGTCATTTTAGGAGAATGAAGAAACGAAAAAGGGGTCAGAAATGAACGCTATCTGCTGGAGTTGAGGGTTCAACCACAGGAGTTACGGTTGAAATTTTAACTATCAAAATATCAACAAACAGGCAATGGGGTCGTTTCCAAAATTTTAAAAGTATTTTTTTCTGAAAGAGCATGCTTAAAAATATGGGATCTGACCATTTTTTAAATAATTTGACTAAGTTTAACATTTTTGAAAAAAGTACTTACTGTCTGACCATCGATTACATGGAAAGGCTAATATCCGGTTTATAGGCGGAAATGGACATATCTATTAGTTTATAGGGGAGTTAGTTGGTTTGTTTCAGATGAGCATTTTTGCCTCTCTACTATTTAGCCTTAGTTTTGTAAAAATGAAAATATTCTCACAGCAATATTTTTTAAATCTCAAGTATATTCGATCTATATTCTCACGGCAAAAACCACATGATTTATTTATTCACAACAAAGTTTTGAACTTACCATTTTGCTTTTACGTTCCTGAACGAAATGAAAATATTTTATTTTCTTTTTGTTGTTTCCATGGTAACTATTTTTGTTTCCCCATGTATTATGTTTGAGAATGATATAATTGAGTAAGGTACTAGTGATATTATAAACGTGTGCATCAAAATCCCATCGTAATTTTCCCCTCTCTCCTGCTGGATTCATTCAGATGGAATCGTCTTTACTTGGCACACTGTAAAATTACATACAATCCGTGGTCAAACAGTAAATCGGAGCGCTTTCATTGTTTACGATTCTGCCCGATGACATCACAAATGATGAAATGTCATTTAGTGTTGCCATTCACAGAGCAAAATATTTAATTCGCATCTTTACTCACGTGTATTGGCAACGATATGGTTGATAGCAAGCGTAGAGAGCATAGACTAATAATAAGAGTAGACCGAGCTTTCTCATTCTTGCTGATAAAGAAAATTGGTTCATAGATGTATCATGTGACTAGTGGAAGGGCTTGGCGAAGACTTTGGCAGCGTGGTTGCTAGATGGCAGCATTATCTATAGTTTGCCACTCGACATGTATTTTAAGACTGTGTTTTCATGAAAAAAAACTTCCAGGTGCAGAGATTGAACTGTTTTTCTTTTAGTTATGCATTATTTTGACATTAGTAATAGTTTTTGATCAGTTTTCGGTAACTTTTATTTCATTTGGAGCTGTCAGCGTTGGCGTGAACGAAATGGCGTAAACGTTTTGCGTTAACGCAAAAATGTACTAATCGGTATCTTACATTGAAACTGTAGGTAAAAATCTTACCGTTTGCTGATTCTTCTTGGTCGCTTGCATCTTTTATTGCTTAGAGAGTTATTGAAATTGACTAAAGAAAATGCACAATACTATCTAAACGAAAAACTCACTATATTAACAAAATATTTACAACTTAGAATAACAAATTTACAAATCGGACTCCATAAAAGATCATTCTTCCGTGTTCCATCAATTCTATTTATTTTATTTCGCGCTGGCGTTGATCGTCTGCTACGATTAACGCCCGCTGTTGCTAGGATATCCACCAGTCACATGGTTTGGTTTATGAGCAGCAAAAGGGTTGCCATAGCTCGGTCTACTTATTATTAGTCTATGGTAGAGAGCAATTTTAATTCTTTTCTTGATTATCATAACGTGGAAACGTAGTAGAAAGATGCGCCAAGGAGTATCATTTGTGACGTCAACAAGACCACGCCTTGTTTGAAAAAATCGGACATTTAAAAAAATTGATTAAAAAATAACTGTTGGGAAAATGAAAGTATTTTCTGCGTCCATGTTATTTTTTCTGCTCACTCTATCAATTTCAATGCCTAAAAGTAGTACTTTTGACTGAAGGAAACCACCCCATTGTTTCTTTCTAATGTAGAAGTAATTTTTACCAGTCATACTTTGACGGGCGATTTTCTAGTAAGAAAAAAGATCAAGTAATTTGATGCTACAATTCCTTATGCAAGTTGTAAGCTCATTCAATTTTCGTTTTTGAGAAATTATTGTTCCGTGTAATTTAATCTGTGCGAAAATTTCAATGAAATCCCCTCTGGATTGTAAAATGATCCATCAAAATATTGCTTTCCAAAAATCTAAACAGCAATACTGAATTCGCCTAAAAGATTTGAAATTCATTCCACTGAACTAATTAATTTCACCAAGGCAACGTGAAAAAAATGTCGTCTGAAAAAGTAATCATCTCTGTTGCCAACGTTTATTTTTATTTATTTTTCTTGAAATACGAGTTCTTATTTTTTTCTGATTCAGGCTTATATTTAATTTGTACATGCTGGTTTCTTACGAGACATTTAATCCGTTTTATAGAATGTTTAACTGAGTGAAAAACTCAATTAATTTCCTTCAAGTTTTTTTTTCTTCTGAATTTTGAACTTCTTTAGGAATCAAGACGTAATTTAAGCTTTAATTAAATTGAATATATTTTTGTTTTGTTTGAGAATGCAGTCGACCTATTCGCAACTCCAACGAGCTATAGGGGGCACTGAAGTCACTGTCTAATGGCGGACTTAAAAACTAAAACAAACGCACATATGGTAACGAAGAAAATGCTAAAAGTGTTGTGATTTTTGTTCGTACGTATGATTTTTTTGCTTTATTCTTTTTAAATTAATTTTCAAAGTCTTGTGGATATTCTGGCCCACGTAGAAAGAAATGAGAATTCAAGAAGCATTACTAAACGTCAAAGATTAATGCAAACTACGTAGTTCGTAGTTCTAAGCAGCTATTTCCACGATGTTGAATTCGATATTTATCAATTCTTGATAAAACTAAATAATAATTGTAGCCTGACAAGAACAACAATTAATGTTAGGAAATTCAATATGACATTACAAATTATTATCGAAAGAAGATGATACTTCTTTGCCTTGCTTGGCTAGCGCTTATTGTTTTCCATTTGTAGCTGAGTTATTTCTCTCGAATTCCCAAATCGGTTAATTTAAGAATTTTCTGTTTCGATTTTTCTAATTTCTGAGTTACGATTTAATTGTGTCATGTTATGCAAATCATAAACAAAATTCTCACGGATATATGGTGGTAGTTTTCTTTTCAGTTGATTGACCATTATTTCTTTTCACTTACCGAATTCTGTAATCTTACTATCATTTTATTCCACTCATGATAAAAATTAAAAATGGTTCAACTAAAAACGCGAAATCTCGCCAAGGCTACTTTGCTCGCACTATACTAAAACTATAACCCTAAACAAATTTGGCGAAACCTTTCAGCTGAGAATAAAAGGAATAAAGTAAATTCTTTCTCGGTTATTCATTTTGTTCTACGATAATATATTCAAGAAAATATTTTGCATACTGTCCATTCCAACTAAATGCTGCTGTAAAATATGGTAAGTTTAATTAATTTAAGATTAAAAAAAAAACCCATATTCTTACAAATTCATACAAAACAATAAAATTTTTTACCTTGTATAACGTTATCCAAGTTTGTTAATCCAGAATTTTCGCTTTCACCAATTATTAAGGAAATAATGAAAACTAACATTATTTTGAGAAGCTCGAGAATACTACTAAGGGACGAATTAATTTCTGTAGCTGAAAGCAAACTAAGACACATCGATTGCGTTAATAAATACTCAGAACAAACTGCCTGTGTTTACGTCAACGGACACACGTGGAACGCAACGTGGCAATGTTTTAGTTTCATTTGCAGTTTTGTAAATCACCGCAAGGTAGCGTATTCGAGCGCTGGAGTTCCGAATGCTTTTTGAGTTTTATTTTCTGAAAAATGTTTGAATGCCGTTAAAATATTTTCCTTGATTTTCGAAGTCAGTTTAATGTTCAGGGCAAGCACAAAACATGGACCCGATTTCAAAGAATCATATTTTTGCAATTACGCACGTTCTGCAACGTTCATTTTGAAGAGTCGGTCATTTAGATTCGTTCGTTCATGAACGAAACATCTTTAGTTCAAAATCAATTCCTGTTTTGAATAAAATTACCAAAATAAAATTTCTTACCTTGAGTCATGTGACAAAATACTGTTGCGTCCCTCCCCCACAAAAAAGCTTGGGCATAGTGCTCAATTCTCATTAAAATTTTCATTATAACTCTTATTTTAAACTTCTTACTATAACTCTTACTTTAAACTTCTTATTATAACTCTTATTTTAAACATACCGATGTTTCGCAATAAAACGTTTAATTGCACAAAATTGCGAATTACGCTTTTTACGGACGTCTTTCCATCCATAAGCTCACTTTTGTTGCACTGAAAAAGGCGCTCCTTGTAACACTTAAACACGTGTCTGCAGAATCTGCAATTTAGTGCAATTAAACGTTGTTATTTCTTACTAGAAAATCGCCCGTCAAGATATGACGGGGGAAAAGTGCTTCTACATTTGATCGAAGCCATTGCCTGTTTGGTGATATTTTGATAGTTGAAATGGTAACCCTAACTCCAGTGGATTAACCCTAAACTCCAGTAGATAGCGTCATTGTTGACCCCTTTTTACGTTTCTTCATTCCCCTAAAATGAGTCTTACCAGTAAAACAGTTAAGTGACCGGATCCAGTTCAGCCTTGTCACAATAAAGCCTTTCCCTGCACGTCAAGCGTTACCAAAAATATTATCAAGTTATCATGTCGTGTCGCGAGTTTCATTGTTGATGACGTCAGGAGCGTTACTCGATCATTCGCTATTATATATATGGGGATATTACCTTTCATGCACAAAGGTATTCATTCAATTCACGAAAAGAAAATGGCTTTAGAAGTGTAAGAGAACCCGAAAACATTGTATCCGAAATTATTCCTCAGATTTCTTGCATTCAAGATCATAGGTTTTGCGCCGATAAATTTGCTCCTTGTTAGCCTCGAAACACTTGTCAGTAATTTTATTGCCATTCTTGCTTTAATAACATATTCTCATTTGTCAATTTTTGTTTGTAGCCCTTGGTTATTTAATCAAAGTGATTAAGCGAAGTACTTTCAATAGTGCCAATTGAAATCAATGTACACTCAAACCTGTTTTTGTGCGGTCTTTTTACTTCCTTTTACAAAAAAGGAAGTATTGCATTCGCGAAAAAATGTTCACTCAAAAATCGACCTTACTTTCCATTTTACTCACCCCCGAATGAATGTTGGGTTTTTTTTTTTTTTCTTTTTTCGACTCGACCACACGTGGATATATGCCTAGGAACGTACAGACACCCGAAATATCCTTTTTGACGATCCCCGAGTTAATTACAACGAGTTTTCTCGTGACGTCTGTATGTACGTATGTATGTGTGTATGTATCTCGCATAACTCAAAAACGGTATGTCCTAAAAAGTTTAAATTTGGTACGCGGACTCCTAGTGGGGTCTAGTTGTGCACCTTCCCTTTTGGTTGCATTCGGGTGTTTCTAAGGGGGTCTTTTGCCCCTTTTTGGAGAGAAATCATTATTAATTTCGATGTAAACTTAAGTGGTGTTATAATTTGGCGGACACTTGGCGATATATCGCCTGTCTTTTGGTCGCCAAGTTTTTTCGCCAACTTGGCGACAAATTTGGCGGTTTTTTTTTTTTTTTTTAAATCTGGTATCGATTTGGCCACTGTTGGTGATATTTAGAGAGTAAACTATCGAATCACATTAAAATTGCCAATAATGGGAAAATCACATTAAATTGGAGTAAAAGAAAGTCATGTAATGCACACATCAGCTCGGTTTTTTTTTTTTTTTTTTTCTTTTTTTTCTTTCTTTCTTTTTTTTTCTGGTATATGAACATTTTAATCAAATTGGGACTTAATTGACGAAATTATTTTTAAAACGAGTGCGAGGTAGTATCTTCCAAGTGACGACATAGGCACCCCCATGGGAAGTCACTGTGACTTCCCAAAAATTGCCTTATTCGGGAAATTTTGTCCGACTACTCGGCAAAATTATCATCACTTGGTTTATTTTGATTTGGTTTAAAGAAGCAATTCTTAATTATTTTGTAAGTTTTTGGGTTATTTTCTATGTGAGACTTTTTTTATGCGGTTCCTCTCCACTGCATAGGGAAAAAAAATATTTTTTAATTGTGTTGCGAAAACAACTTTTTATATTCTAACTATTCGTTAAGTTTCGAAGAACTTTTTTTGCGCAATTTCTTTTATATGGTCCCTATCCACCGCATAAAAACAGGTTTAGGTGTAATCAATCAGCTATAAGATCCGAAATTGCATTTCAAACGGTTCATATATCAATTGAATGAAAAATGCTTCCACGTGTAAAATCTAGGCAGTGGTCTTTCGCGCCAAGCGTTGTTCTCCATTTCACAAATGAATTTTTCTTCCTTTACTCCGTTTCTCTTTTATTTTCTAACCTATACAGTTTATTGACCACTGCTTTCAGTCTTCGATTAATCACCCTCAGCATTGTCGATAATATAAATGAGAATGGGTTTTGATGGCGCTTTTCTTGGCGTTACTTCCAGAATGGTTGGCAGTGATTTATTGCGAGAGTTAACGGCGCAACTGAAGAGATAATCAAACTTTTGTTAAGGACGTAGTAAAACGAAAAACGCATTATTAAATGTTTGTCCTTCTGTCCTACTTGAATGTTGCGCTGCGATTGTTTGATCACGCTAAGCGAATCTTTTCTTCTTTAAAGTTAGATTTATTTAAAACTAGTGGTACCCGCACGGCTTTGTCCGTAGTAGAAAATTGAAAGCTCATTTGGTTCGCCTGTATATTTACAAATAATGGATGATGAATTTCTCGCCAATTTGCAATGTTCATTTGCTCGCTATTGTTATAGTAATTTGCTCGCCCATGTTACGGTAATTTGCTCGTCCACATTATGATAATTTGCTCGATAAAATGTTCTTAAAATTGGAATAGAAAAAGAACATAATCGAATTTTCGAAAAATCGCTTCGAGGTGCTCACCCGTATGCTACAAACTAATTTTGTGCCAAATTTCAAGAAAATCGGCCAAACGGTCTAGGCACTATGCGCGTCACAGAGATCCGGACATAAATTTTGTGCTATATTTCATGAAAATCGTCCGAAACGGTCTAGGCGCTATGCGCGTAACAAACATCCAGTGACACAGGCTTTCAGCTTTATTATTAATGAAGATTTTGATAATGTATTGATGTGATGAGGCCAACGATTTATTTACAAGCTGCCGCTTTAAAAGTAACTCTATTTTCAAAAGGAAGATTTCTTAATTTTTGAGCAATTAAGAAAATTGCTTATTGTGCTTGCTCTGACCTTAAACGTCGTAAGGGGCTAACTTTTCTATTTGATTGGCCTGCCAGTCACGTGGTACTTTTCTTTAAATATCGACTCGAAAAACAACCACACAAACTAGATATTTGTGTCGAAATTCATCGAAAGCTCAGCCCTATTTTTTGACACAAAGTTAACCGTTTGACTTTGACACAAGAAAATATGTTATATCTGTGACTATTTGAAGGAAAAAAATTAATTTTCGTCTCTAATTTATTTTCACCATAATAAAACCATCCACTGTACAATTGATAAGTCAAAAAATATACAAAATTTCAATCTATTAACACATTCAAGAACTTAAAGAAAATATCTTCATTTGCTCTATTGTTTCACAAATAATTTGGATGTTTCAATTTTACGCCATTTTTTATTGACGTTGATAATACGTTTTTTCTAGCTCGTTGGTTGGCATAAACTTGGCGAGAAATGAAACCCAAAAGCTCAATCACACTGTAAAAAGTTAGCCAAATTAAATAAAGTAGGCCATCAATAACCAAAACTGAACAAATAATGCTACATATTATAATATACACCAGTAATACGCATACACATTGAAGTAAAATAATTATTTACAAAAAAAAAAAAAAAAACAGCTGTGGAAATTAAATTTTTCTAATTTTGTGACATTTTCTATGCTACTACTAATGTTAAATTGAGGGGTCATTGAGCACCCTCTCAAAATTTGAGTAAGAAGCTAAAACTTTTACAGCATAATAGTTTTAGTAAAAAATCGGGGGTGCCCTGGGCTCTAGCAGAAAAAAAGTTTTTTTGAACCACCCTACTGTACCCCCTACTTCCCACATATGACTATATCTACAGGGGGATCCAAAAATGACTGATACATTTGAAAAATCGATAAAAACTAAACGGGCAGCGATAGAAATATACCGTTTGTTGCATTATGCTTGGGACAACGGTAAATTTTCAGACAGACAAACTTTCAAAATTAGTTACAATGTTCCTCAAAAGATGGCGCTACAGGTATTTTAAAAGGTATAAAAGAAAACGCATTCTGTAATATCGCCGAAATGACCGGTATATTTGAAAAATCAATGCTGACCGGTTAATTTTTCAAATGTATCAGTCATTTTTTGGAACACCCTGCATATTGAAACACATAACGTTTTCTTCGACGATAATGTATGATGAAAAACGCACCATATATCAAGCTGCTGCGAAAAATATATATAAAGGCCTATGTCAATCTACAAATTGGTAGCAGAACTTAATCTGCGCTAAATTTTTAAAAAATGGATAAGGTAAACGGCACGACCTTGAGGGTCACGGATTTTGACAAAGTTCTAGCTATAGGTACATTTCCACTAGATATGAGCGCAGGTAAAGCGGTTTGACTGCATAGGCCCTAGTTTCTCTGCAACGAGGGTCCAAATTTGGTAGTTTGCCCGAGAAATGCAATGGCGTTTCCATTGGAATTTCTTAACTCGAGACTATGTTCGATCTCCCAACACCTTTTTCATCTTTTGTTCGCAAATTGAGTATAAGGGAGGACACGTATTTATTTATGAGCATGATCTAAGTTAATTGAAAAGTAGAAACAATCTTGTATTTTTGTTCTTTTGTGTGCCATGTGCAATAAATCAGAGTGTTTTCTCTTCTCCCATTTTTTACTTTCTTCTATATCTAATACTAGCAAAAATACCCGGCGTTGCCTGGGTCAGTAATAATTGCAGGAAACAATCGTTACTGTCTTTCGTTTTCTGTTTTAACTGAAAGAACTCAAAACACATCGCTTTAACGTGATTAAAAATCGAGCTTCTTCCTTACCCATAAAAGTAACATAGCAATAAGTATAAACAACGAACGAATATTCATTTAGGAAAGAAAGCACGAATTTAAGCACATAAAAATTTGAAGAATTTCCAAAATATGAACTAACAAAAACAAAGATCACTTAAAAACCCGTGCGCTTTATTTAATTAAATAGTACAGACACAAAAGAAAAAAAAAGCTCTCTACTATGTTTCTTTAAGGGTGCAAAAAGTAAATGTTGAAATGACTTTAAACTCATGTTTACTCCGGAGAAGCCTTGATTCAAAATTTTCATTATGATTACTTTTAATATTGCTGTTGTTAGGCAACGAATTTTTGTAACAATGGGTTTTATGTTCGCAACTACAGAGCTCGAATACGCTACCTTGCGGAGGTTACCAATACTAAAGAAAGAGGTAAAGCATTTCATTCCACGTGTTTTCTTTGGGGCTAAATTACAGGCTTCAAGCAGTTTATGGTGTAATGTAATTTCAGAAGAATAGAAAAGAAAGCTTCTCACCAACACAATGAAAAATTATTGTCATTCAATAAGCGTCAAAGCAAGTTATAAGTTACTGCATTTGTTTGTTTTACCTTTTTAATCCGCTATTGGACAGTGGCTGCTGCGCCCCCTATAGTTTATTGGAGTTGCGAATTTAATAATTTAATGGAAAAAATTATATGAAATTAACTGTTTTCCACCATAACTTTTCAAAACTAAGAATTTAAGGAATAAATTGTAGCCTAAGTTGTTCCCTGATAATCTAGCTATCAATGGTGAAAAAATAGTTAAAATCCGTCCAGTAGTTTTGACGTTTACCCCGGACATTCATACAGAAGTAGCTGGCAATATTTGGCCTTGATTCAAAATTTACATAATGATTACTTTTAATATTGCTGTTGTTAGGCAACGAATTTTCAAAACAATGGGTTTAATCTTTAATGTGGAAATTACATGACATTTACTGTTTTCAATCACGACGTTCTTAAACTAAGTTTTTTAGCCATAAATTATAGCCTAAGTTGTTCCCCGATTATATAGATTTCTATGGTGAAAAAATGGTTAAAATCCCTCCAGTAGTTTTGACGTTTACCCCGGACATCCGCACAGAGATTAGACCTTTATGTATAAAGATAAGGATGCAACTCCTAAGAAAGCTATAAATGTCATGCTTGCTCCAGAGAGGCCTTGATTAGAAATTTACATTACGATTAGTTTTAATATTGCTGTTGTTAGGCAACGAATTTTCCATAACAATGGATTTTATATTTAACCATTCAATGGGGAAATTACAGAAATTTGCCGTTTTCCACCATAACTTTTGAAAACTAAGTTTTTAAGGAACAAATTATAGCCTAAGTTGTTCCCCGATTCTGTAGCTATCTATGGTGAAAAAATGGTTGAAATCCCTCCAGTAGTTTTGACGTTTACCCCGGACATCCGCACAGAGATTAGACCTTTATGTATAAAGATAAGGATGCAACTCCTAAGAAAGCTATAAATGTCATGCTTGCTCCAGAGAGGCCTTGATTCAAAATTTACATTATGATTACTTTTAATATTGCTGTTGTTAGGCAACGAATTTTCCATAACAATGGATTTTATATTTAACCATTCAATGGGGAAATTACAGAAATTTGCCGTTTTCCACCATAACTTTTGAAAACTAAGTTTTTAAGGAACAAATTATAGCCTAAGTTGTTCCCCGATTATGTAGCTGTCTATTGTTAAAAAATGGTTAAAATCCCTCCAGTAGTTTTGCAGTTTACCCCGGACATCCGGACAGAAATTAGAACTTTATGCATAATAGCAAAAATACCCGGCGTTGCCTGGGTCAGTAATAATTATTAGAAAAAATCGTTACTTGCTTTTGTTTTCTGTTTTAAGTGAAAGAATTTAAAACACATCTTTTTGACGTGATTAAAAATCGAGTTTCTTCCTTACCCATAAAACTAAAATAGCAATAAGTATAAAGAACAAAGTAGTATTGATTTAGAAACGAAAGCACTATATTTAAGCATATACACAAGTTTAAAAAACATGAAATTAATCTTCTCATGTTTAAAAAGATTAATCTGTTGATACTTTTTTTTTAACATGGAGTCTAAAACCTTCTCTGTATGGCTAATGAAGTACGAAGTGATTAAAAAAAAGTAGCTGCGCTCGTAATCCCCTTATAGTTGCTTTAGTTATTTCGGGAAATTTCAATCATTGTGGCTCTTGGTGCGATTTTACCGAATTTGCGAAAGTCGTTTCGGGATACCTTCGATGATGCTCCCCCATTCTTTCCTTACTTTGTAAAACGATATATTAATTTTCGTTAGAGATATCGTCGCCAGATGCTGAGATATTTTTGGTCACCATAAAATGGCGCTAAACAGTTTCATCCGAAATGTTACCGAAATAAGTAATAAAATTTGGTGATTGTTTGAAATTGTGCAAAAAGGAAAATTAATGGAAGTTTTTGTGCTGTTTATGGATTTGCCTAATTTAGTTGCTGGATTATTTAATACAGTAAAAAAAGTCTTTTGAAAATTTTTTGATTGGCGATATTTTGTTTACATGGTGAAAGCTGAGAAACATTATGACGTAGTCTTCGGCTTCAAAACCAGCAACGTTGAAAAAACTGCCAAATGCATCAGCTACGGAAATCTTTCTGCAACTAAGTGTTCAATCAGCATAAATAATAATAAAAACCATTAATTACATTAAAGTTCCGTTTAAATGGAAAATCATCAGCCAAATCATGTATTATTTGCCAATCTTGTGCAAAAATCTTACTTCAAGATTTGACTTGAGAAAAGCCTTGAACAATCACGAAAAGCAAAGAAAGTCAGCAATACAACAATTGTCGCTATCGACAGGGAGTTGAGATGATACACTAAATACTGTATTGAGTTGAGGAAAGCCTTCGAACATGGATCTAAAAAGCTCATAACTCGTTTTTTATTCTACTTAGAAATTTCGAACAGGTGCCATCTTCAGCAGAAAAATCAGAGCTTTCGATGGACATATAATGTAAATATGTGCAAGTATTTTTTCATCCCAATATTAGAGAATGTATACAAAAATTGTGTTTTATTGCCCCCCTAAGGGGGTTTTGCCCCCCATAACGGGACGAAAACTACCCTATGTGTTATTCTGATGCATAAGCTATATTATTGTAAAGTTTCATCAAAATCCGTTCAGTAGTTTTTGCGTGAAAGAGTAACAAACATCCATACATCCATCCATACATCCATACATCCATACAGACAAACTTTCGCATATATAATATTAGTAAGATATAGAAGAAAGTATTGGATTCGTGCAAATTTTCGAATTTCGAATTTTGACGGATTCGAACGTTTTGAGGTGTGCTGAGTCCATTTCGACTATTTTTGGAAAATGTCTGTCTGTCTGTGTGTATGTGTGTGTGTATGTGTGTGTGTATGTGTGTCACGTCTGTGGGTGACCAGTTTTTTGTGGCCGCTCTACAGCAAAAACTACCGCATGAAATTGAACGAAATTTGGTACACATATGTGCCCCTATGTGAACTTGTGCCCATTATTTTTTGGCGCGAATTCCTCCAAGGGGGGTGGAGCAATGGGACGTTTTTTGAGTTACGCGTGCTTGCTATTCTTCAGGAAGTAACTGGCGGAATCAAACAAAATTTAGTCCACGTGTTGCCCCTAACAGGAGCAGGTGCTGATTCAATTTTGGTGTCAATAGCTCAAGCGGGGGCTGAGTTATAGAACGTTTTTTGTCGTCAATTGTGACTGCTGTATCTCAAGAAATAACGAACGGAATCAAACAAAAATTTTTTGACAAGTAGCCCTTAGTGGGTATAAGAGCTGATTTTATTTTGGTGTCAACAGCTAAAAAGGGGGTAGAGCAATCGCCCGTTCTTTTTTTCCATTGTGAGTGCCCTATCTCAAGAAGTAATGCTACGTTCTGGTTGAAATTTGGAATATATGTGAATCCATACGTAAACAGGCTTTGGTTCAATTTTGACTCCAATCGCTCCAAGAGGTGTTGATTTTTTTTTCTTTTTTTGCGAATAAAAATAGCTTTATTAATGCAACAATAAGAAAGATGAATCGTAATAGATTGTCGTCTGCGTATTTCTCGTGATTTTAATTGTATGGAAATGATTGGAAATATTATCTCAATGATTTAAAATTTTTAACTGTTGCCATCTTATGTTTGTTAACAAATAAAATATTTGTAATTAATTCAAGCAAGGCTTTTAAAATAACTTTCAATTTTCGCTCTTTGCTTTGATTTTGCAATAATTCAGATATTGGGATGGTCGTCAAGTTTTTGCATGTGTAATTTTGTTTTTGTTAGGAATATTGCTTCTTCGTCAAGCATGGGGAGGGATCAGAAAAAATAAAAATATAGAAGAAAGTTTCGTGATGGCCACAACATACTAGTTGCTTATCAATGTGGGATATCTTTGATAGCAGACAATAAATATCCAGTTAAAATAAATGTTTTTATTAGCAAACGATAAATAATTGTTACTAGCAGACGATTAGTATAAAATGAAAATAAGTTTCATTTGCAAACGATAAATATCCTGTTACTATGTTATTTTGGCATTCAAGTTATTGCAATTAAAAGTAGGAGCCAATTTGAACTTGAGAACCGCTTATTAAAAACTAGTATTCAACGTAATTAATTTAAAGATAAGCATGCAAACGGCTCATTCTGCAGTACAATAGCAGGAAAAGCGATAAAAATGGTAATTTTAAAGGAAATTCCATTGCATTTCTGGATCCAAACTATCAACGTTGGACCCCCGTTGCAGCCGAACTAGGGCCTATGCAGTCAAACCGCTATACTTGCGCTCATATCTGGTTAGAATTGACCTATATCTAGAATTTTGTCCAAATCCGTGAGCCTCAAAGTCGTGCCGTTTGGTAGTAAGTTTTAAGCAAAACGAGCTGATGTGTGCATCACATGACTTCCTTTTACACCAATTTAATGCTATTTCCCTATTATTGCAATTTTAATGGGATTCTCTCTCTAACTCTTTAAATATCACTAGCAATGGCCACATTGAAAGCAGATTTAAAAAAAAAAAAAAAAATCGCCAAATTTTTCGCCAAGTTGGCGACAAAACTTGGCAACCAAAAGACTGGCGATATATCGCCAAGTGACCGACAAATTATAACACCACTTGAGTTTGCATCGAAATTAACAATGATTTCCCCCCAAAAAGGTGCAAAAGACCCCTTTAGAAACACCCGAATGCAACCAAAATAGGAGGTGCACAACTAGACCCCACTACGAGTCTATGTACCAAATTTCAACTTTCTAGGACATAATATTTTTGAGTTATGCGAGATACATACGCACATACGCACATACACACATACGCACATACACACATACGCACATACATACAGACGTCACGAGAAAAGTCGTTGTAATTACCTCGGTGATGGTCAAAATGGATATTTCGCGTGTCTATACATTCTTAGGCACTTTTCCGCATGTGGTCGAATCGAAAAAAAAACTCAACATTCATTTGGGGGTGAGCAAAATGGAAATTAAGGGCGATTTTTGAGTGAAAATTTTTTCGCGAATACAATACTTCCTTTTTTGTAAAAGGAAGTAAAAATAGGTTTTAGGATTGGAAAGTCATCACGTGATTGCAGTTCCTGATAGCGAAAACTTAAATCGCTGCACCCGATATAGTATTCGCAACACCAGCGCTCGAATACGCTACCTTGCAGTGGTTTACAAAATTACAGAAAAAGGTAAAACATTGCGTTCCACGTGTGTCTGTTGGTAAACATAGGCAGCTTGCAGGGGCGGATACAGAATTTTTTTAAGGGGCGGTCAAGTTTCAATGGACAGACCTCCATCGTAAAAAAGTATGAATTGAGCAGGTGTGCCATCCCTCCAAGGGTGATGGAGCACCCCACACCCCAAATGAGACAATAACCTTTTCAAATTGTTCACGATGGAAAAAAGCACGCGCATACACACGGGTGGTGTGAGATGGAAGAACGATCTGAAAAACGTTAAGCTCGTAAGAGATGATTCTTCTTTTGCAAGTGAACAAAAAACTCAAAATAGCTGTAGCCCAGAAAACAAACCCAGTCAATCCTTTGAATTATGATGCGTTGAGAAGAAATACCAAGTAAAAAAATAACATTGATTCCATGTATTATTTTTTAGAATCTAAAATACTGAATTTTAAAAATGGTCATGATTAAATTCTTGTAACGGGGGGGGGGGGGGGATCAGCTGACACTTTGACACTCCCCTGAATCCGCCCCTGGCAGCTTGTTATGAGTATTTATTAACCCATTCGATGTGTCTTAGAATGCTTTCAGCGACAGATATTGTTTCGTTCCTTAATGGTACTTTAGATCTTCTCAAAATAATGTTAGTTTTCATTATTTCCCTCTAAAAAGTGGGTTGATTGTCGTAAATGGCGAAAGCGTAAAGACAAGAAAACTCTGGACTAACAAACTTCGCATTTGAATGAAATTAACAACGAATATGCTCGTCTGTTCGAAGCTTTTTTTTTAAAGAGGATAACGTTATACCAGGTAAAATTTTTTATTGTTTTGTGTGAATTTGTAAGAATATGGGGTTTTTTTTCCTTAAGCTCGAAAGAAGGATTGAATAACATTAGCAGAAGAATTCGGGCTTTCATCTCCGCCTAGATTAAAAATAAATAATTTAACTAACCTTATTTTACTGCAGCATTTAGTTGGAATCGACAGTATGCAAAATATTTTCTTGAATATGTTATCGTAGTACAAAATGAAAAATGTTTAACCGAGAAAGAAATTTGAACTAGCAAAAACAAAAGCCGAGAATTTTCATTGCCAAAATAGTGCGCCAACTTTACTTTATTGCTTACATTCTCAGCTGAAGAGTTTCACCAAAAATTTGTTTAGGGCTATAGTTTCAGTACCATGCGAGCAAAAACCTTTTGGCGAGATTTCGCACGTCAGTTAAACCATTTTTATTTTTTATCATGAATGGAATAAAATGGTAGAAAGATTACAGAATTCGATAAGTTAAAAGAAATATTGGTAGATCAAATTAAAAAGAAAACTACTACCATATATCCGTGAGAATTTTGTTGATGATTTGCATAGCATGACAGAATTAAATCATAATTCAGAAATAGAAACATACGAAACAGAAAAATTTTTAATTAACCGATTCGGCAATTTGAGAAAAATATAACTCAGCTACAAATGCAAAACAATTAGCGCTAGTCAAGCAAGGCTAAGAAGTATCATTTTCTTCTTTTGATAATAATTCATAATGTCATATAATTAAATTATCTAGCATTAATTGTTATTCTTGTCAGTCTTATGGCCGCAATGAAAGTGTAGTTCCATCAAGAATTGATAAATATCGAATTCAACATCGTGGAAATGGCTGCTTAGAACAACACACCACGTAATTTGCATTCAATTCTGACGTTTAGTAATGCATCTTGAATTCTCATTTCTTTCTACATGGGCCAGAATATCCACATGACTTTAAAAATTAATTTAAAAAGAATAAAACAAAAAAAAAAAAACTTACGCACAAACAAAAATTTCTAGGCCTTATTAGCATTTTCTATGCTACGGCGTACGTTTGTTTTATCTTTTTCATCCGCCCTTAGATGGTGGCTGCAGTTGCTGCAGTGCCCCCTATAGTTTGTTGGAGTTGCGAATTAGGGGGGCAGCAGTTCAATTTTTCAGGAACAGATTTAAGAATTTCTTTTTCTTATTTTCATTTTATTTATTTATTTATTTATTACTCTTAATTATATATTTATTTTATCAATTTAATTGTATGGACTCCAGTTTTACCCAATTCATTGAGGAAAAATTAAAAAATTAAATAAAAAATAGATGGCGGTACTGAAATCCCATCTTGCTCAAAATTGATGTTATTTGCGCCATCTATGCATTTATGAATAAACTAGATAGTTTAATTATCGCTATACTGTAGCCATATTAATTATTAATACATTTTGCACTGAGAAATTAGTTTGTTTTTCTTAAGTACTTACGTCTTTGTAAAATAGAATTTATGAAGCTGTAGAAAATCAAATATTGGTAACATGTACCGAATCACCTTTAGTCTATTTGTGTACATTTATTATTAACGGCCAGTTTATTTTACAACGCATTGAAAATATATTTTATAAACTTGCTTATTTTTACATTCTTCTGGTGTGGCTATGTTGTTAACAGATTCCTGTGATCCCTTTAAGAAGGGGCAAAATTAAGATGTGTGACAGTTAAACTGCGATAACCCATTCAAACCAATGACGCAGGTAAATATGGATTTTTTTTTTTTTTTTTTTGCAATCTGGATTTGTGGTACGACATCGATGGTATTGATACAAGTATCCAAAAAAAACGATGTTCTGAAACATCCAACTTTTTAACATATTTTCCTGCATAATAAACTCTGATAACTGCTTTAATGATGGCACTAAATTCATAGTCTGCATTTATTAATAAAAATAGCTGCGTCGCCCGGCTTTGCGCGTTCTACCTAGAAAAAAGTTTTGTCAAGTGACGCGTATTCAACAATTAGGCTTAAACAATAGGGAAAAAACAAAAATACTGTTAGGCTTCCCGTCAAAATAATGTGAGTCTTAAACTTCATTTTCGACAAATCAAAAAGTCCCGAATGAATTAAACGCGACCCTCCGTTAATACAACTAGGCAAAAAGAAATTTATGTAGGGTGTAAGGGTGAACAATATGGAGATGGGCCCGTAAAAGTCATTTGTAGTCGGGGGGCTACGGGGGAAGAAACTGCATTTTGGGATAAAATTTTGAAACTTGGCATGTTTGTAGACATTGTATATACAAATATTTTAGGAAGGGGAGGCATTCCAAAATCCCCCCCCCCCCCCCAAAACCCGCCTAGAGGCCATTTTTGGTCCAAAACCAAAAATGGCGATTTTATTTTTAAAAATTTTATTTTAATTTTTTAAATCATTGGTTGTATCACTCCATAGATGTTAATCATATTTTTTACCGTTTAAAGCTCCATTAAACGTCTAATTTGAGAAATAACTTCACAAAAAGTGGTTTTTTTTTTTTAATCGATATTTTTAACTATAAATTCTCAGACGTGAATTTTCCACCCTCATAACATAATTACTGGTTTCTGAATTCAAAGATGCATTTAATTAATGTTGTATCAAAGTAGGGTTCCAGTTATCCGAACTCTAATTGCCCGAATTGTACAATTATCCGGCCATGATGCACCTCCTTTTTTATGACTGAGCATGCATAATTGAAACTATTTCCAAAGGGTATAAGAGAATGAGGACTTGAAGGAAAATGAGTGAAATTAATGTCAAGACAACATATTTCTAATAGAAACAAATTTAAAGTTTGAATTTTAAATTTCTTCTTCTTATTACTATTGTTGTTGTTGTTAATTCTCCGTTACCCGATTGATCACTAGTAAGCTTTTACTCATTTTATGACAAAAAATATCTGAAGTGTATAATAAAATGTCTCTAACTATTTCTTACAAAAAGATTCACATCGATGCAATGAAGACACTTTTGACAGAGAAGTTTTTATAGCTTAAAAATATGAGAAAGAAAGCACTATCTCTCAATGTTCAAATTTTGGAGCACCGTATTAAAGCTGGGGCTGTAAATGTTAATGTTGAATAGATCACAGCTTTCAACGAACTTTAATATCTTTACTGAAACTTTGAAGGAGTTGAGTCTGTGTTTTTTTCGCATTTTATCGCTATACTAGACGATGTACATATACTTTTTAGTAACTATGCTCGATGGTAACCAGTGTTCGTAAAAGATTTTCTTTAATCCACAAACCTTCCAGACGTACACAAAGGCATCAAAGAAGGAATGTTTGTTGTAAAAAAGACAATGAACGTGTCTTCTGTAATTAAATTGGACCATGCTTAAAAGCAAAACAATGCGGTGGAGAAAGGAAACGGGGGTGTAATTGGTCTATCACAGATCCAACTGCGTTAAGAAGATGGACGTTGGTTGGTCTTAAAGTTACCGATTTAGTTACACATTTTGAAAAAGTTACACCTCGAATCGTTTAAAGAAACGCTGTATATGGGCAATGAAGAAATGTTAAGTTTCCAAAGCCTGTAGTCAAGAAAGGTCTTGATGAGTCAGGCCTTGAAGAGAAATAGCTGAACATGGAAATCCATTTTTAGAAACATCGAAAGAATTGTTCTCATTAGAGACGAATATAGCACAGTAGACAAAGAACATGTGGATCAACTCATGAAGATTGGTCAAGTTGGGGGAAAAAAACAGTTACATCAAATTCATAGAGAAAAGAATTGTGACTCAAAAGTCACTTCATATTCACGGGTAGAAAAAAAAACCTTTTTAGTCTTTCATTTTTTACAGAAGAACCAGTAAGTCTGTTTAATGAAAAGCTTAAAATTCGATGCAGATTCATTTTCAAAGCTTTTCATTATTTGCACTATTGTACATTTAAACCTGGATGAATTTCTCCTCTATGAAAATTAACCTCACCCTCCATCGATTTCAATAAATAGAGCTCTTTGAACGGGAAATAAGTCTAGTCATTAACATTCCTGCTCAATGAATTAAGTAATAGTATTCCTACTGATGAAGACTACTCAAGAGAAGACGAAAACGAGTTGAGAAGAGTTGCTGAAGATGAAAATGATGAATGCCATTTTTTTTAGAATAAGTGCAGAGATACATTGTGATGCTATTGTCTATAATAATTCTTTCATTGTCCATATGAAACGACCTAGGACCGAAATTTTTTTGTTGGAGTATCTGAAGTCTATTTAGGATACAGATGTAAGACATATAAGAGGAATAGGAGAAAAATATCATTTTGGGAGGAAATGGTTTGCTTCCTGAGAACTGGATCAGTTGCCTCCGGAATACAGATAAGAAGACAAAGTTGTTTTTCGTGATTGTACTCTGTACTGCCTATACCATCTTGTTTTGCTCTTAATGATTCAACAGTGATTTTCATTGAATACAACAGCTGTAGTTTCTTCAAATCACGAGAATGCTGATTGTAGGATCTTCGTACATTTTTTGGATGCTGCAGAAAGAGGATACAGAAGCATATGAGTAAGAACTGTTGGCCCCCGCTGTCATTTTAGGCACCTCATACTTTCATGAGCGTTACAAAAAAGGGAGAAAGAAGATGGAGCTTAAATTTGTAGCTGGAAAACACTTTCGACTAATACTAGTCCAAGATTTTGCTCACAAATTCGGTCAGCAAAATGCAGTTGCTCAAAGAACGTTCCACTCATTCTCAGGATGTGACACGACCTCTTGTTTTGCAGTTCGGGGAAAAGTGACGATGTGGAAAAGATGGAAAGGCTATCTTGATTGGTGCATTTTTATATCTATCCCAACCTAAACAGAAAGCATACCTGATTAAAAATTTCAAATATCTGAGCGAATCTTTGCTACTCGTCTTCATGTAACTTTCGTTCATAAATGAAGCTAGAAAATGTTTTTCCACCAGCAAACAAAGATGAATGATGAAGTTATCACTCACAGCTGAAGCCATTAGGCAACATTTAGTGCTTATCAAGGTTGATATCAATGGGGCAGTATGCTTAAAAATTAAGCCTGAACTTAAATTCATGATTGGGGTTTACAGTAATTGATGGGAAGCACGTTCTTGTTTGTTTGAGTTTGCCCGCAGTTTCAAGTGTTTAAAGCGAATTTATGTCATGCAAGTGTAAAAAACAACTGCTCTCAAATAACTTGTGGGTGCTTCAAAAATAAACTTGGAATAAATGGAAAATGCTATGTATCTGTGTAAATTACTAGTAAATTCAAAGGTTTTAAATTACCTTCTGTATAATCATTGTACGTATCACTTACTCAGATCTTTTTGTAGTTTTAATTGTAGTTTTTGTAATAGTGAGTTATATTTCAATAAATAATAATTTTATTAATAATAACAATATTGTTAGCTTTATTAACACAGCACTCAACTTCTTATTGCAGTAATTAATGTTACTTTTCTTTATTTTTTTACATGAAAGATGCAGTAAGCATAATTGTTGACGTAGTTGAATTTATAGGACTCTAAAACGAAAGATTAACCAAATGTAAAGCAGCTGGTGGTCAACAGCAATCAATGGGAAAAATACCGGCAATCATCAATCAAATGCGGCAGGTCAGCAATAAGCCCCGTTCCCTACACTTCTTCGGCTCGGGATTCGTCTCTTGGGAAGTTTCCTGTTTTATTGATGAATGTCTTGTGTGACGTGGCAGCGTGGTTTGGACTGTTTGATGGATGTGTTGATGATGGTCTGCGCTTCCAGTCGAGTTAGTTCATTGTTTCAGTTTCATCTATTTGGGGGGGGGGGGGTCAAAAAACTTTTTTTCAGCTAGTCTAAAACACCCCTTATTTTATTAAGACTTACTAATAGTATTATGCTGTAAAAGTTTTAGCTCCTCACTCAAATTTTTAGAGGGTGCTCAATGACCCCTCAATTTAACATTAGCCGTAGCATAGAAAATATCACAAATTTAGAAACATTTAAATTTCCTCAGCTGTTTTTTGTAAATAATTATTTCATTGCAGTGTATCGTGCATATTACTCGTGTATATTATAATATGTAACATTGCTTTTTCAGTTCAATGAATTTTTTTAACCCCCCTTCCCATACTTATGAAGTTTGAGGGAGGGGGGTTAACCACCCCTCTTTCAGTTTGAAATAGGAAGCTAAAATTCTTCCAGCATATTTCTATCCACAAGTCTAAAAATATAGAGGGGTGTCCTGTTATCTAGGATAAACGTTTTTTTTTTCACATGTATTTTTGAACCACCCTAAGGGGGGGGGGGGGGTTGGATTTCAGAAATTCAACTTTAAATTCCCAAAACTGGATTTCCAAAAATTCCCTATTCCCCCTAAAGTAACCACCCCTCCCCCTAAGTAAAACACGGACACATAGATAAAAAGCATGAAACTTGGCATGCATGTAGACAATGTCCTTACGAACATTTTTAGAAGGGGAGGCATTTCAACCCCCCCCCCCCCCCCAAACCCCCTTGGCGGCCATTTTTGGTCAAAAATACAAAACAACTTTTACTTTTTATTTTTAGTAAAACGCCCACTGTATCTTCTTTTGTGAGTTCTATTGTGCTTATTAAAGGGTGAAAAGCCATCAAAATATGTCTTAAACCTCCTAATTTTCATAATATTTTCAAAAACTTTGATTTTTTTTAAACGAAACTTTGACTAACTAAAGTCTTTATTCATTTCTGGAGGGGTTGTTTAAAAAATGTTTTTTTGTGTATTTTAAAGCACTATGTTAAAAAAAAATCAATTCATTTCATAGTAGAACCCAGTATATCCGAACCCCCGAAACCCGAAACATTAGAAAATCCGAACATATGTTTTAAAATTTACTAATAAAAACTGATTACAAAACTAAGAATAAAACTAGAAATAAAAAATCATAAACAAAGCTAGTAATTTTTCAAAACTTGAAACAAACATTTGAATTGTTATTTAAGAATGAATAAAATACCTTGATTAGTTAAAACGAAATCAATTTTCATTATCGGCAAAAAAAAAAAAAAAAAATTCAACCACTTTTTTTCGCAATTTTTTTGGAAGTTTCACTCACATTCTGCTGTTTTATAAATCCTATTTGCACTAGCAAAAGAACTATTTTAAGTTTTGAGTAAAACGCGTTTAAAGATCAGATTCTAGGTCGGCTGTCATTGAATTTTTTTTCTAAATCATGCTATTATACAGCAGCACCTACCAGGGCTACTAGTATAATCTCTTGCCCCAAGACAGAGGAGAGGTTTACCTACCATTTGTACTGGTTATCTCCAAATTTTTAACTTTGCCACTTGCATCCCTTTGCTTCTTATTATCACATATGTGCCTGCTCACGAGCACAATCTTAAAACGACGTGTGGCTTTCGAGTTAAAAAAAAGTTTATCACCACAGATTTGTCTAAACATTATATAGATTATAAAAGTAAAAAACTCTGAAATCTAAATATTTCAGTTTACGACTTTAAAATTTGCTTTAGATGAAAAAAATGACCATTTTCAAGTTTAAACAATAGACTGCGTTCTGTAGCGATGATTAAAAAAAAATGCAAAAGTTTGAATTTCTTGTGTACATTTAATGTATATGCACTCTTTTTAGGTATTGTAAGAGACATTACTGAGACAGAAAACGTCCATTTCAGAAGCAATCAAGATTCCTTGAAGCAATCACACCAAAAGGATAAACTGAAGCACTTAAATCAACATTACTGGTGAGCATAAAATTACTTTATATGTAAGGACTTTGGAAAGTATCCAAATTGCCTTGAAGAGAGATATGTTATGGTCCAACATCCAGTTAATTCATTTGAGGTCTGAAGAAAGAAATAACCGCTCTGCAGTTATTCTTTGGGGAAAGAATTTATCGAAGATGTTTGTTTCTAATGAATTACAAGAATAAATGGTACTTAGTGATTGCAGTACGGAACCAATCATATAATTCTGGATGGGGCTTAAAAAAACTTTTTTCCAGCTAGCGTCCAGGGCACCCCCCTATATTTTTTAGACTTACTAATTGTATTATACTGTAAACGTTTTAACTTCTTACTCAAATTTTAAGAGGGTGCTCAATGGCCAATGACCTTTTAATTTAACATTAGCCATACCATAAAAAATGCCACGAATTTCGAAACATTTAATTTCCTTAACTGTTATTTTTTTTTTTTTTGTATATAATTATTTAATTGCAAAGTATATGCACATTACTTGTGTATATTATAATATGTAGCATTTTTTTTTACAGTTGAATGTATTTTTTAACCCCCCTCCCCATACTGATGACGCTTAGGGGAAGGGGTTGAGCACCCTCTTTTAGTTGAAATAGGAAGCTAAAATTCTTCCAGTATATTACTATCCACAAATCTAAAAATACTGAAGGGTGTCCTATTATCTAGGAGATTTTTTAACATGTATTTTTGAACCACCCTGGGGGGAGGGGGTTCACGTGATACTGGAATACCAGCATATCAATAGCGATTTTTCGAAACATCTTTAACAAAAAATATTTACTGCTGCACTACAAATTCTACCGATACGTAAAAAAATAATAATACTGGTTTTATGAAATAATAAAACGGTATGAAATACGGGTATTCGGTATACCGGAATGCTACTGATACTGCAATCACTGATGGTACCGTCTTCCAGTCATAAAATTCATTATTTTCCAAGAAACTAAGCATAACATGAAAACATCCATGAAATTTTATTCGGTCAACATTTTTCTGAGGCAACCTAAGATCTGAAAGCTTCCTCTGTAAGAAAAGCATGATTCAAATCTTGCCTTAACTGTGATAACTCTTTAAGCTCATTTCAGCCTAATCGAAAGTTTGAGGAAGATCGCATTTTAAGATTCATCAAAGGCGTAATTCTTTCACAATTTTTGAAACAACCAGTTTAATTTCAAACCGAGGGAATTAAAATTCATTGTGAGCAATCTGTGAAAATCTTTTGACGCTGCCATTTCATCCTGCTTGAAAGTGCAAGGAAGGTTGAAGATTCATCAATGCGTTAGTCTATCACAAATCTTCAGACAACCAGTTTAATTTCAAACCGAGAGTTGGTTAATTCATTGTGAGCAATGTGTGAAAATCTTTTGACTCTGCCATTTCATCCTGCTTCAAGCAGGATAAAATGGCAGCGTCAAAAGATTTTCAAGAGTGCAAGGAAGGTTGAAGATTCATCAATGCGTAAGTCTATCACAAATCTTCTGACAACCAGTTTAATTTCAAACCGAGAGTTGGTTAATTCATTGTGAGCAATGTGTGATAATCTTTTGACGCTGACATTTCATCCTGCTTGTAAGTGCAAGGAAGGTTGAAGATTCATCAATGCGTAAGTCTATCACAAATCTTCAGCCAACCAGTTTAATTTCAAACCGAGAGTTGGTTAATTCATTGTGAGCAATGTGTGAAGATCTTTTGACGCTGCCATTTCATCCTGCTTGAAAGTGCAAGGAAGGTTGAAGATTCATCAATGCGTAAGTCTATCACAAATCTTCAGCCAACCAGTTAAATTTCAAACCGAGAGTTGGTTAATTCATTGTGAGCAATGTGTGATAATCTTTTGACGCTGACATTTCATCCTGCTTGTAAGTGCAAGGAAGGTTGAAGATTCATCAATGCGTAAGTCTATCACAAATCTTCAGACAACCAGTTTAATTTCAAACCGAGAGTTGGTTAATTCATTGTGAGCAATGTGTGAAAAACTGTTGACGCTGACATTTCATCCTGCTTGAAAGTGTAAAGAAGGTTGAAGATTCATCAATGCGCAAGTCTATCACAAATCTTTAGACGACCAGTTTAATTTTAAACCGAGAGATGTAATTTCAATGCGAACAATGTGTAAATACTGCTTAAAACTGTGCCTTCATCTCGTGCGAAAGTGTGAAGAAGGTTAATTTTTAAGATCATCAAAACGTAAGCCTGACACAAATCTTTTAGCAACAACCAACTTGATTTTAAACAGAGTTGTTAATTCAATGTAAACAATGCGTGATCATTTGTTTTAGACTGTCCCCTTCATCCAAGTGTGAAAAAGAATGAAGGTAAAATTGAAATGAAGGCAAGTGTGAAGGTAAAATTTTAAGATTCACATCAATGGGTAAGTCTTTTGCATATTCTCAGAAACAACAGTTTTATTTCAAACCTAGCCTTAATGCAATTATTTTAATGTAAATTATATATAAAACGTCTGTTTTCATAAGATAAAATTCTTCATTCAGGTTGAAAACTGCTGATATGAAAACAATATCTTTGTTTATATTTCTAAATAGATATTCACAGGCTCTTTTTTGGGGGTTAAAATGGAGTATTATGAACTGTAGTAAAACTAGTTTTTTGCCGTATTAACAGGGTTTGTAAGTTTGGTTTTTAAAGGACTAAAACTATGATTTTCTGCGGTACAATTTTTTTTTTAAAATATGTGCCGCTTTCGCTCCATAGGAGATATATTACGTACTAGCGACTAGTATCTATATCCATATTAACCCCCTTACGCTTTGAGAAGTTAATGTATTTGGGACATTCTCCAGAATACGTAACTTTTGAACGCAAATATTTTTCAATTTCGAAACCTTTCGTTTTCTTTTTTTTTTTTTTTTTTTTAATTCTTACATGATAGTGTTACCTACTAAAAGCAACCATAAACAATGGCCCACTAAGTTCCTATTTTCTTACTCATAAATAAAAAAAAATAAAAAAAAATGCCTTACTCACGGAAATAAAAAAAAAATATAAAAACCTTTATTATTTAAAAATCGAGGCCAATTTAGTATCAAAGTAGTAATATTGTTAATCGTGCAAACGATTAGCTATTTTAATGATTAGTGGGAAAATATTACTAATCTATCTTAATTAAAGTACGGCTTAATTAGTAATTTCAAATGTATGTTAAAAAGTAGTATTTAGTATATTTAAGGATATACTCGCAATTTATAATTTTGGTAGAATGCCTATTATTGATGTATTTTCCATCCATCATTTATTTTCACCTCTGAAATAATGACATTGATAAGGCCTGTCACGGAGGTGAGGAATTTTCCATTAATATAGGCCTAATAGATACATTTTTCAGGGAATTTTTTTTTCTTCGTTGCTACAATCTGCACACGTTAAGCACATGAAAACATGTTCACTTCTTTATTTACATTAATTTACATCCCTGAAATTCAAATTCACTGAGGTGAGAAATCAGAGTAACCATACTAAGTTTTAAAAGCAAAATTGTATCTTTTTGTTTTTCGACGAAAATCTCACAACCTCAACTATGGCTGAAAATAAACAAGGAGGCTCCCTTGTATCATGGAAAACAAAATTTGATGTCATAACTGCCACATGTTAATGAGGAATGGCATTTTATGTTTAGGTAACGGAGGTGATAATTTATTGTGTGACATGACTTCTTGTCCTACTAAAACGAACTAAAACACAATATTAAAAAATTAAATATGCTTAAACAATTAGTATTTGAGACACTTGTGAAAGGACCAATAAAGAAATAAGTATATACTTCTAATTAAACAAGTTATTAAGCAACATATACAGTCACACAAGGTGTGTGACATGCCACGGAGGTGAGAATTCACATGTTGTGAACCAAAAATATACTAAAATAAAAATTATTATTAAAAATTGTTGGCAGGTTTAAATAGATATATTTTTTGATGAAATTAAAAATCACTGTTAAATGAATTGTTCCTTCAAGTTTTTACTAAAAAAGGCATGTGACCGAAAAGTTACACGTTTTGAAGAATGACCCATTTACATATAAGTGGGAGTGTTTTTTTTTTTTTTTTTTTTTTTTTTATTTGTCTTGGAAGAGCATACATCCTTTGACCCCTGCTCCCTAGAAAATGTCAAAATTACGGCCCTGTTAGTCATAGATCTACAAACCGGGGTTGATATCTACCCCAGGTAAACTGTTTTTTCAGCTGTTTTAACCACGTTTTCAGCCCTTTTAGCTATTCAAATCTTACTTTCACTTACTGAAACCTGATAAAATTGAGTTTGTCTTTCACTGTTCTTTTCGGCATGGAAAAAAAATCACGTACTTATGAGTCAGCTTACAGCTGCCAGAACGATTTTGCGAGTAAAAACCCATGGGGTACATATTTACCCAGGTTTACATGTAAAAAAAAAATGGGTTTGTATAGTTCTAAGGTTAGCATCTGCAGCTGTGATGCCTTGATTTTCAGATCCGGTGTTTAAATTGTGAGGATAAACATTCTGCAATCCCAGCATAGGGTAACGGCACCAGTTACAGACATGCTTAAGACATCGCTCTCAGTTAAACTCCATTTTCTGAGGACTTTTTAAACTATTTTTCTCTCATGCTACTACATCTCATCTAACGTTTGGCTGCTTCTGGATCCTCTGACTTAGTTAATTCTAATTTTATTTGCTCAATTTCGAAAAAAGGTCCTACCCCCCAGTGACAGACACCGAAAAGGAAAGGAGGAGTAAGGGATAGAATTCCCATTTTACTCTTCAAAATGTGAAAAAAGTTCTTTATTTCTAGATCTAAAACCTTATTAAATTCAAATGAATATGAAACACCTTATCTTATATAATAACGTCTTATATAGTTGCGTTTTTAGCTATTTTTAGGGTAGCGGCACCAGTAACAGACATGCTTAAAACATCGCTCTCAGGTTAACTCCATTTTTTGAGCCTTTTAATGTAGTTAGACTTTTAAAAATAGTTTTCTCTCATGCAACAACATCTCCAAAAAAAGGTCCGACCCGCAGTAACAGACAACGACAATTCTGATGATTCCCAGTAACAGATAGGATGAGTAATGGACAGAATTCCCCTTTTCTCTTCAAAATGTGCAAAAAGTTCTTTATTTCTAGATCTAAAACCTTATTAAATTCAAATGAATATGAAACACCTTATCTTATATAATAACGTCTTATATAGTTGCGTTTTTAGCTATTTTTAGGGTAGCGGCACCAGTAACAGACATGCTTAAAACATCGCTCTCAGGTTAACTCCATTTTTTGAGCCTTTTAATGTAGTTAGACTTTTAAAAATAGTTTTCTCTCATGCAACAACATCTCGAAAAAAAGGTCCGACCCGCAGTAACAGACAACGACAATTCTGATGATTCAAAGTAACAGATAGGATGAGTAATGGACAGAATTCCCCTTTTCTCTTCAAAATGTGCAAAAAGTTCTTTATTTCTAGATCTAAAACCTTATTAAATTCAAATGAATATGAAACACCTTATCTTATATAATAACGTCTTATATAGTTGCGTTTTTAGCTATTTTTAGGGTAGCGGCACCAGTAACAGACATGCTTAAAACATCGCTCTCAGGTTAACTCCATTTTTTGAGCCTTTTAATGTAGTTAGACTTTTAAAAATAGTTTTCTCTCATGCAACAACATCTCCAAAAAAAGGTCCGACCCGCAGTAACAGACAACGACAATTCTGATGATTCCCAGTAACAGATAGGATGAGTAATGGACAGAATTCCCCTTTTCTCTTCAAAATGTGCAAAAAGTTCTTTATTTCTAGATCTAAAACCTTATTAAATTCAAATGAATATGAAACACCTTATCTTATATAATAACGTCTTATATAGTTGCGTTTTTAGCTATTTTTAGGGTAGCGGCACCAGTAACAGACATGCTTAAAACATCGCTCTCAGGTTAACTCCATTTTCTGAGCCTTTTAATGTAGTTAGACTTTTAAAAATAGTTTTCTCTCATGCAACAACATCTCGAAAAAAAGGTCCGACCCGCAGTAACAGACAACGACAATTCTGATGATTCCCAGTAACAGATAGGATGAGTAATGGACAGAATTCCCCTTTTCTCTTCAAAATGTGCAAAAAGTTCTTTATTTCTAGATCTAAAACCTTATTAAATTCAAATGAATATGAAACACCTTATCTTATATAATAACGTCTTATATAGTTGCGTTTTTAGCTATTTTTAGGGTAGCGGCACCAGTAACAGACATGCTTAAAACATCGCTCTCAGGTTAACTCCATTTTTTGAGCCTTTTAATGTAGTTAGACTTTTAAAAATAGTTTTCTCTCATGCAACAACATCTCGAAAAAAAGGTCCGACCCGCAGTAACAGACAACGACAATTCTGATGATTCCCAGTAACAGATAGGATGAGTAATGGACAGAATTCCCCTTTTCTCTTCAAAATGTGCAAAAAGTTCTTTATTTCTAGATCTAAAACCTTATTAAATTCAAATGAATATGAAACACCTTATCTTATATAATAACGTCTTATATAGTTGCGTTTTTAGCTATTTTTAGGGTAGCGGCACCAGTAACAGACATGCTTAAAACATCGCTCTCAGGTTAACTCCATTTTCTGAGCCTTTTAATGTAGTTAGACTTTTAAAAATAGTTTTCTCTCATGCAACAACATCTCGAAAAAAAGGTCCGACCCGCAGTAACAGACAACGACAATTCTGATGATTCCCAGTAACAGATAGGATGAGTAATGGACAGAATTCCCCTTTTCTCTTCAAAATGTGCAAAAAGTTCTTTATTTCTAGATCTAAAACCTTATTAAATTCAAATGAATATGAAACACCTTATCTTATATAATAACGTCTTATATAGTTGCGTTTTTAGCTATTTTTAGGGTAGCGGCACCAGTAACAGACATGCTTAAAACATCGCTCTCAGGTTAACTCCATTTTTTGAGCCTTTTAATGTAGTTAGCCTTTTAAAAATAGTTTTCTCTCATGCAACAACATCTCGAAAAAAAGGTCCGACCCGCAGTAACAGACAACGACAATTCTGATGATTCCCAGTAACAGATAGGATGAGTAATGGACAGAATTCCCCTTTTCTCTTCAAAATGTGCAAAAAGTTCTTTATTTCTAGATCTAAAACCTTATTAAATTCAAATGAATATGAAACACCTTATCTTATATAATAACGTCTTATATAGTTGCGTTTTTAGCTATTTTTAGGGTAGCGGCACCAGTAACAGACATGCTTAAAACATCGCTCTCAGGTTAACTCCATTTTCTGAGCCTTTTAATGTAGTTAGACTTTTAAAAATAGTTTTCTCTCATGCAACAACATCTCGAAAAAAAGGTCCGACCCGCAGTAACAGACAACGACAATTCTGATGATTCCCAGTAACAGATAGGATGAGTAATGGACAGAATTCCCCTTTTCTCTTCAAAATGTGCAAAAAGTTCTTTATTTCTAGATCTAAAACCTTATTAAATTCAAATGAATATGAAACACCTTATCTTATATAATAACGTCTTATATAGTTGCGTTTTTAGCTATTTTTAGGGTAGCGGCACCAGTAACAGACATGCTTAAAACATCGCTCTCAGGTTAACTCCATTTTCTGAGCCTTTTAATGTAGTTAGACTTTTAAAAATAGTTTTCTCTCATGCAACAACATCTCGAAAAAAAGGTCCGACCCGCAGTAACAGACAACGACAATTCTGATGATTCCCAGTAACAGATAGGATGAGTAATGGACAGAATTCCCCTTTTCTCTTCAAAATGTGCAAAAAGTTCTTTATTTCTAGATCTAAAACCTTATTAAATTCAAATGAATATGAAACACCTTATCTTATATAATAACGTCTTATATAGTTGCGTTTTTAGCTATTTTTAGGGTAGCGGCACCAGTAACAGACATGCTTAAAACATCGCTCTCAGGTTAACTCCATTTTCTGAGCCTTTTAATGTAGTTAGACTTTTAAAAATAGTATTCTCTCATGCAACAACATCTCGAAAAAAAGGTCCGACCCGCAGTAACAGACAACGACAATTCTGATGATTCCCAGTAACAGATAGGATGAGTAATGGACAGAATTCCCCTTTTCTCTTCAAAATGTGCAAAAAGTTCTTTATTTCTAGATCTAAAACCTTATTAAATTCAAATGAATATGAAACACCTTATCTTATATAATAACGTCTTATATAGTTGCGTTTTTAGCTATTTTTAGGGTAGCGGCACCAGTAACAGACATGCTTAAAACATCGCTCTCAGGTTAACTCCATTTTCTGAGCCTTTTAATGTAGTTAGACTTTTAAAAATAGTATTCTCTCATGCAACAACATCTCGAAAAAAAGGTCCGACCCGCAGTAACAGACAACGACAATTCTGATGATTCCCAGTAACAGATAGGATGAGTAATGGACAGAATTCCCCTTTTCTCTTCAAAATGTGCAAAAGTTCTTTATTTTTAGATCTAAAACCTTATTAAATTCAAATGAATATGAAACACCTTATCTTATATAATAACGTCTTATATAGTTGCGTTTTTAGCTATTTTTAGGGTGGCGGCACCAGTAACAGACATGCTTAAAACATCGCTCTCAGGTTAACTCCATTTTCTGAGCCTTTTAATGTAGTTAGACTTTTGAAAATAGTTTTCTCTCATGCAACTACATCTCGAAAAAAAGGTCCGACCCGCAGTAACAGACAACGACAATTCTGATGATTCCCAGTAACAGATAGGATGAGTAATGGACAGAATTCCCCTTTTCTCTTCAAAATGTGCAAAAGTTCTTTATTTCTAGATCTAAAACCTTATTAAATTCAAATGAATATGAAACACCTTATCTTATATAATAACGTCTTATATAGTTGCGTTTTTAGCTATTTTTAGGGTGGCGGCACCAGTAACAGACATGCTTAAAACATCGCTCTCAGGTTAACTCCATTTTCTGAGCCTTTTAATGTAGTTAGACTTTTGAAAATAGTTTTCTCTCATGCAACTACATCTCGAAAAAAAGGTCCGACCCGCAGTAACAGACAACGACAATTCTGATGATTCCCAGTAACAGATAGGATGAGTAATGGACAGAATTCCCCTTTTCTCTTCAAAATGTGCAAAAGTTCTTTATTTCTAGATCTAAAACCTTATTAAATTCAAATGAATATGAAACACCTTATCTTATATAATAACGTCTTATATAGTTGCGTTTTTAGCTATTTTTAGGGTGGCGGCACCAGTAACAGACATGCTTAAAACATCGCTCTCAGGTTAACTCCATTTTCTGAGCCTTTTAATGTAGTTAGACTCTTAAAAATAGTTTTCTCTCATGCAACAACATCTCGAAAAAAAGGTCCGACCCGCAGTAACAGACAACGACAATTCTGATGATTCCCAGTAACAGATAGGATGAGCAATGGACAGAATTCCCCTTTTCTCTTCAAAATGTGCAAAAGTTCTTTATTTTTAGATCTAAAGCCTTATTAAATTCAAATGAACGTGAAACACCGGCAGGCTTCGCGGTAGCTGTTCATAACCTTCCACCACTGCCTTCTCAATACCAACTGGATCACAAAATTCACTCTGATAACACTAGATGGTTGCACCGTATTCATGGGCGGCAGCAACATCCGTTTTACCCGCCAAAAATTCTTATTATTTAAATCCGAACCTATAACTGTCTGTTATTGGACCCTTCTCTGTTACTTGTGCCGTTACCCTATGTATCAGATATTTAGCATCAAAACGAATAGAATCTTTTTTAGAAATTTTATAGGAGAGGCAAGAAACATTTCACGCTCAGCCCCAGGGGCGTGCACAGGGGGGGAGAGAACAAACACCTGTTGGCCCGGGCCCGAGCCTGAAGAGGGCCCAATACTTTAAAAATTAAGCTTGAAATATAGGGGATAAACAATGTTGAGGGGGGCCCGGAAAAGTAATTTGTGAAGCGCCCCAAAGTTTATGTGCACGCCCACTTATTTTTTTTCAGACAGATTTTTTTTTTTTTTTTTTTTCAGCAATCACGAAATGCTAAAAATGTATGTTTAAATCCAAACATACGACTGTCTGTTTCCGTTACCTTATTTATTTCATTTAATAACAAGTTTATAGCCGTAAATCCAACTTCACAATATACGTGAAGTTGGAACCAACAGGCGTATATTTTTCAATATGAGCTGGCTTCATTGACTCGGCGGTTGGTTTTGAGCAAAAGTATCAATAAAGCATCGCCTAAACAGAAATTTTGAATCAATGTTTCAAGTTTCAAAAATCATTTTCTTCAGGAAGTTAATAACTTTAACATTACATAACGGGAAATGTAAATTTCAATGTTGTTTTAAATAATAAGCTGCAAAAAAAAAAAAAAAAAATCCCTTTGAAATATGTAACGAACGTGAAATGTATTTCGTCACACCTGTATTTTTTAATGTGTTGCGCTGGTTTCATAACTCCTAATTTATGGGATACATTTGTACTACAAACGTTAGATGCATCATATACAGTGGTAGTTGAAATTATGTACCCTTTTGGAAATATTTTTAATTTGTTTGTGCTTATAGAAAATGTTTTGTACATAAAAGAGTCTAGTAATCTTGTTGCCTGAGGTTGGGAGGTCACTGTCTCCATTGTCTATTATTGCGACGGCGACGTCCAGTGTTTTTGAACGGACAATTTTTATTGCTACAAGTGAAATTTTTTTCATTTGACTGTTTGAAATTTTATATTGCAAATGGCAAATGTCAAAAGCAACTTACTCAATAGCAGTAGACTTTTTACAAATAATATTGTTCATACAGAAGTTAAAACTTCTGTATACCACTATATAAGCTGAGTAAGTACTAATGTAAAAACTGAGTTTTACTGTATCGTTTCATTCGCGAAGATTTCGATAAATGGTAAATTGGCGATCTTTCTTTTGTCTTCTGAAACTTCAGGCAGAGAGATGTACTGTAGTCAGTGGCGTCACTACGGGGGGGGGACGATCCGTCCCTGGTGTCACCCGTCTGGGGGGTGACATCCAAAGCAGAATTGCAAGTCTTTGAAAAATATGAAGCTAAAATGCATTTTTGAGACTACATCCGGGGGAATAAACCCCCGGACCCCCACTTGAAATTGTTTTTCGTACATTAGCCCACTTAAATTTTCGTTTTCCACAAGTGTAGGTGTTTCTAAAAATTGCATGAATTTCATGTTTTATTTATTTATTTTATTTATTTATTTATTTTTATTTTCTTTTTTTTTTGCGTTTGGGGGGTGGGGGGGGGAGCACCACAAATTTACCACCCCGGGTGTCACCCATGCTAATTACGCCACTGCTGTAGTGCCTTTTGTAGAAGCAGCGTCTTCATTAATGTCTTTTATCATACCATTTCACGTAAATAGGATCTTATACAAACAGTCTTAAAGACAACGAACATCAATCTCAACTTTCGTCAAAGTATTGTAAAGATGCAATGTATAGCCATACATTCCTATATGTGAAAGGACATGCTAGTACATTTCTAGAAACATAGGACGATTCACCAGTACCAATTCTAAATTTAGAACTAGAATTTAATACATTCCGAGTTCTATCCCTCACTCTTATCAACTCTGAAACATGCTTGAGAATGTTCTAGGAGAATTCGGCGGAAAGGAAGGTGGAATATATTCTGCTGTTATTTCAGATAGAACACAGGTTTGAATGGGATTGGATAGCGGCTATTCTGAGGCATGAATGGGTGCTTATTTTCGCTTGAGGTTCTGATTTGATTATTTTAATGAGACCGTATTACAAGCCACTGTTGGGTTAAATTTTCATTGGAGCGCACGGGAGCTCAGCTCAGGTACTTCTTCTTAATTTTGTAGGAATTTTCACATTTTAAACGGAATTCAATCTGGGGCGGACTGGGTACCGCAAGAGGGCGCCAACCTTGGTCTCCAAAAGGCGCAAAAAAAAAAGGAGCAAAAAAAAAATGCAGAAAGTAAAACAAAAGTGCAGAAAGTGAAAAAAAGGTGAAAAAAAAGTGCAGAAAGTAAAAAAAGGTGCATAAAAGATGAAAAGAAAAAAAAAAAAGATGGTGCACAGGTTTGTGAGCTTAAAGAAAAGAAAAAAAAGCGAAGTGAAGTTTCACAGGTTTGTGAGCGCAAAATAAATAAAAAAATAAATGAGGAAGTTGCACCAAAAAAATAAATAAATAAAATAATTTTTTTAAAGGAAATTTGCACCAAAAAATAAAATAATAAAATTAATTTAAAAAAAACAATTAAAATAAATTTAAAAAAATGTTCAGACTTGAGGGCTCATAGGTGGGAGGGCGGGCCAGTCCGCCCCTGAATTCAACCCCTCCCCGCATACCCTGATAAAAAAAATGCCCCTTAAAACGCCCCCTCTAAAGATTTTATTATTGCAGTCTATGCCATTACCCCCTTTCCCACGTAGGCACCCCTGATTTAATGTGGGCAAGGAAACAACATTTATGTTGCTCTGATTTTTCAGATTACCATGACGACGGTTGTTTTAAATATTTATTTAGAGAGAGAACTTTTAGTGAGTACAGTTACAAATATAATATGACGGGTGTAAATTTCTTGGCTATTTTCATTCCATTCACTTGTGGAAACAAGAAACTCAACGAAAAGGGTCTTATCGCAATTCGTTATAACGGAAAACATATATTGAGACGAAATTCAAATGATTTGTATTTTTTACTTCCTTTTACAAAAAAGGAAGTACTGTATTCGCGAAAAAATTTTCACACAAAAATCGGCCTTAATTTCATTTTGCTCACCCCCAAATGAATGTTGAGTTTTTTTTACAACCCGACCACACGTGGATATATGCCTAGGAACCTACAGACACCCGAAATATTCATTTTGACGATCCCCGAATTAATTACAACGAATTTTCTCGTGACGCATGTACCGTAAAGTGGGGATACTTGAGCCTCCGGGGGCTACTTGAACCCATGAGAAGAAAGTGTTTAAAATCTTTCCTGGTCCTATATAACTCAACATATAGACTTTAAAATCTTTCTCCGTGACAGGTAGTAGTACCACGTGGAGGCTAGAACATGAAACAAAGTTTCTGCTATTCCCACCTTTTTCTGATTGAGGTTGTGATTGCAAGGTGTCTAAACAGTTTGTTTTTTGTGTCTCCAAACTTTTACAACTAAGTTCGTGAAAACATCTGATATCATCTAGGTCAAGATAGTTTAATGTTTGCATTCTATTTCTTAATAAAATAACAGTGTTTTAAGATAATAGCTATATAATTAACACAGTAACTAATATAAGTTATTAAAAGTGCACTGATTGCTTTAAAATGGGGCTACTTGAACCCAGCATTCAAACAGCTCCAAACCACATTTCATCACTAAATTATGTTATGTAAGGTTTGTAATCTTTTAAAAATAAAGAGATTAGTTACTGTGTATACCCGTTTTTTTTTTTTTTTTTTTTTTTTTTTTTTTGCAGATCTGGGGATAAAAAGGGTCCGAAAGTAAAAGAGAACCCCTTGAAGTAAGGAAATAATAAGGATTATTAAGAGGGAAAATTAATATTGTGTCCAGATTCAACTAATTCCGGAGAAATGTCTTACAGAGGGGCATCAGCTCATTTTGAATTAAGTATATCAACTCTAAAAAGGAAATTAAAAACAAGCCTGGGCATCCTGTAGTATTTAATAGCTTGGAAGAGCAGTTATTAAATAATATCAGAGAAAATAATCCACCCAAGCCATTAAATTGAAGGGTTTTCATTCTTTCTAATGTTTAAATAACGAGCATTTCAATTGGTTTTAGCTGTAGTTAGATTATATTTCTATTTGAGAATTTATGTTTGCCTAAAAATATGTTTTTATGTATACGTTGATTTTATATTAATTAATATAAATAATTTGCAATTTATATAAATAGTTTGCTCACTTGAATGTACGTTTTGAGTTTATTTTTCAAAATCATTGGTCCTTCTTGATACCACCACCTGTTTTACAGTTTTTTCTAATGGATTTTCTGAGTGGGACCAAATAGCCCCAGCGCGGGGCTACTTGAACTCAATTTTTAAAAATAGAAAAAAAAATTTAAAGATTTAAAATTGTTGTTTGAAAAGGGCTTAAAGTGGTAGCAGAACGTCTGAAATATGGTAAAAACAAGGTTAGCAGTTCATATGATAGGTTTAACAAAGCATTTAGTGTATAATTCGCAAAAAGTATAAAATTTCGGGTCCAAGTAGCCCCACTTTACGGTATGTGCGTTGTGCGTATGTGTGTGTGTGCGCGTATGTATGTCGCATAACTCAAGAACGGAATGTCCTAGAAAGTTGAAATTTGGTACGTAGACTGCTAGTGGGGTCTAGTTGTGCACCTTTCTGTTTGGTTGCATTCGGGTGCTCCAAAGAGGGTCTTTTGCCCCTTTTTTGGGGAAAAATAATTGTTAATTTCGATGTAAACTCAAGTGGTGTTATAATTTGGCGGATACTTGGCGATGTATCGCCAAGTTTTGATCGCCAGGTTTTGATCGCCAGGTTTTGTCGCCAACTTGACGACAAATTTGGCGATTTTTTTTTTTTAATCTGGTTTTAATTTAACCACTGTTGGTGATATTTAGAGAGTAAACAATTGAATTACATTAAAACTGCCAATAATGAGAAAATGACATTAAATTGGAGTAAAAGGAAGTCATGTGATGCACACATCAGCTCGTTTTTATTTCTTATACGTACAAGTACTTGAGAGTCGCATTTTATTAGAAACTATGGATACACCTATTAAGGGCATAAGTATATCTATTTTTTTTTTCAGTTGTATAATACATGCAAAAATAAATTGTACCGCTAACGCAAAACGCGAAAGAGCATCAGTTATTCATTTGTACAATCGATGCGAAAATATTTTTTTAATTTGCACAATCTATGCAAAAATTCATCTGTACCGTTGATGCAGAGGTTGTATCAACGGTATTCAATTAAAAAGTGCTTGGACATTAGAGTGGTTCAAAAATACATGTAAAAAAAAAGTTTCTCCTAGATAACAGGACACCTCTCAATATTTTTCGACTTGTGGATCTACTGGAAGAATTTTAGCTTCCTATTTCTACTGCAAGAGGATGCTCAACCCCCCCTCCCCCAAACTTCATAAGTGTGAGGAGGGGGGGATAAAAAATACATTGAACTGAAAAAACAATGCTACATATTGTAATAAACGCTAGTAATATGCATATACATTGCAATAAAATAATTCTTTACGAAAAAACAGCCGGAGACATTAGATATTTCTAAACTAGTAGCATTTTCTATACTAATGTTAAATGAAGGGGTCATTGAGCACCCTCTTAAAGTTTGAGTAAGAAGCTAAAACTTTTACAGCATGATACTATTAGTCAGTCTAAAAAAAAAATAGGGTTTGTCCTGGACTCTTCCTGAAAAAAAGTTTTTTTGAACCACCCTAAGGGACATACGAATGGCTTTTTTTTTTTTTTTAATGAATTTTCTTTATCATGATGAGGCTTCATTCTCTTATTTGATACGGAACAAGTAAAATCTTTTTCTGAAGAATTATAAACAATGTTTCCGCGAAGGAATGCAATTAAAAGTTTTTATCCGCTTTTTTTTTTTTTTTTTGCTATGTAGCAACCGAAAACGTATTCATTTAACCAAAACTGAATAGATTGCAACGATCAAAAATCCCCGAGAAATATCCCTATCTTCAATTTCGAAGCCCTAAACCAGTCACGCCCCCGCAGTTGCCCGGGAAACAGTGATACATCCTCCTTCTGCTCTTGCCTGACCTTTCACTCGGAACTACTTTGTTGCGCTCGCATCGTTGGATCGACAATCAGAGAGGAGGATTACTGAGTGAAAAGTCTTCTCGCCATAGAGCGGTATAGAGCTTACTCTAAGAATAGATATCTTTAGCGGAAAAACACTTCCATTTAAGGTTTTCCTCGATTTTCGGCGGATATATAGACATTTAGGTAACGGCACCAGTTACAGACATGCTCAATCTTACAGACATCGCTCTCACATTAACTCAATTTTCTGATCCTTTTAATGTATTTAGACTTTTTTAACTATTTTTCTCTCGCCCAACTACATCTCACCCAACGTTTGGCTGCTTCTGGATCCTCTGAGTTAATTCTATTTTTAGTAGCTCAATTTCGAAAAGTGGTCCGACCCGCCAGTGACAGACACCGACAATAGGGAAGTTTTCGATTTTCAATTTTATTTTTATATGATAGAGTAACATGTATGAACATCATAGGTGAAAAAATTTTTGCGATACGATAAGTAGTTTTTTTTAAATTAATTTTTAAAGTTCAAGCGCCTGTGACGTCAAATGGCACAGGAAGTGACGTCCGATAGGAGAGAAACGCTAGCGAACCGGTTCCCATGTCATGGGAGAAAGCGAAGAACGTGCATTCGACTTCGAAGATGAAACGTAAAAGGCTTATCTCCTCGCGTTTCTGGAACATTAAACCTCTCATCCTCTCAGAAATATTCGAATATCACCATTGATATTATTTGAGGAAGATTATTTAGATTGTGCTTTAACGAATCCGGCCTCCATAGTGTGTTCAAAAGGATTATTGAATTTCTAAAAAATAAAAATATCAGCGCGCTCAAAACGTCCCTAGCGAAAACAAGGGATCTTCGGCGGAAGGCTGCCCATTCGCGCCCTGTGACGTAGGCTCGTGACGTTTCAGAAGAGCGCACTTTTGCGCGTGTATTTTTAAAAATTCATTAAAAATCAACCACGGTGTTTTAAAATTCGGCGATGGTGAATTTTTTAGTTTTGAGGGTCAATTAACAATATGCAATAGCCAAAATATGAACATTTAATAGGTTGCAACTTCCCTATTCTGATGATACCCAGTAACGGATAGGATGAGTAATGGACAGAATTCAACTTTTCTCTTCAAAATACGAAAAAGCTTTCAATTTTTAGAACTAAAGCCTTATTAAATTCAAATGAACATGAAACACCAGCTGACCTCGTGGTGGCTGTTCATAACCTTCCACCACTGCCTGGTAAATACCGACTTACTCATAAAATTCACTTTGATAACACTAGATGGTTGCACCATATTCATGGGCCGCAGCAACATCAGTTTTAACCGCCAAAAACTCTTATTATTTAAATCCGAACCTATAACTGTCTGTTATTGGACCCTTCTCTGTTACTTGTGCCGTTACCCTATGTATCAGATATTTAGCATCAAAACGAATAGAATCTTTTTTAGAAATTTTATAGGAGAGGCAAGAAACATTTCACGCTCAGCCCCAGGGGCGTGCACAGGGGGGGGGGGAGAGAACAAACACCTGTTGGCCCGGGCCCGAGCCTGAAGAGGGCCCAATACTTTAAAAATTAAGCTTGAAATATAGGGATAAACGATGTTGAGGGGGGCCCGGAAAAGTAATTTGTGACGCGCCCCAAAGTTTATGTGCACGCCCACTTATTTTTTTTTTTTTTTTTTTCAGCAATCACGAAATGCTCAAAAATTTTTGGTTTGCAACAAAATATTACAATATGAGCATCAAATTTCGAAAATTGCTTGTATTATCATACTAGAAAATCGCCCGTCAAAGTATGACGGTTGAAAACTGCTTCTAGATTTGAACGAAGCCATTGTCTGTTTGGTGATATTTTGAAAGTTGAAATTGTAACCCTAACTCCAGTGAATGAACCCTAAACTCCAGTAGATAGCGTTTATTGTTGTCCACTTTCTTGTTTCTTCACTCTTAAAATGAGTCTTACCAGTAGAACAGTTAAGTTACCGGGTCCAGTTCAGCCTAGTCGCAATAAAGCATTTCCCTGCATTATAACATTTCCAAAAAACATTATCAAATTACGAATAACTTTCTGTATTTTGGGGGCTTCAACAATGAAATAATACCGTTACGCATGCTATGGCACGAGTTTCATCGTTGGTGACGTCGGAGCGTTACTCGGTCAGTGATTTTGACTGTTATATATAAGAGGATGGTGCTTGGATCTTCAGAGGTAATTTTTTTCCTGATTGGGTTGACATGTGCTACTATATAGGTGAAACATTACCAGATCAGTGGCGCTAAAAAAAGAGTAAGTGTTTCTTCATTTCACTTTGCGCCGCTATTTCACTTCCTCCCACATTCCCCTACTATCCGAAGCCTACTATCAAATAAAATCAATTCCAAATAGAGACATAACACTGCGAGTCGGACGGTGCCATATGGGGGCGACAAGTGGGGGCTCAAGCCCCCTCTCCCCCCCCTTTAGAAATGAGAACTTCCTTGCTTTTAGTACTTTTTTCTTTGCAAAAATGTAAAAACATTTCTTCTCTAGCCGTTAATGAATAAGTTATTAAATATGTCAAATTTTGATAACTCGAATATGTTCTGAAATCAGTTTCCATATGAAAAAGATCCTGCGAAACCACAACGAAAATATCTGAGCCCCCTCCCCACCTTCCCCTTAAAATTTTGCATATGGGCGCCTATGAGTCTGAGCTAGATTTACACTGCACACCATATAAGCGATGCATATACAGTGAAACCTTCCTTAACGGACACTCCCGAATAACGGACACCTCTAATTAACGGACATTTTTGCAAGTCCCAGGCCCTCAATATAGGCCATTCCATGTAATTCACTCTGAATAACGGACACTCCGAATAACGGACAGTTATTTCACAAAAAAAGTTCCCTTGCGATCGTAGCACTTCCTTTTTTTTTTCTTTTCACAGAATATCTTAGTAACTGCTTGCCTTACAAAGCTTTTCATCCTCCAGAACTGATATTCCCCCCCCCCCCCTCCCGTCATTTCCTTATCACTGTTTCTTGGAATTAAAAGGGTGGTAATGGGCAGAGGCAGCGATTGGGGCTTAAAAGTTGGGGGGGGGCAGAAAAAAAAGAACTAAAAGACATGCTACTTTTTGCGGGCAGCAAAAAATGAAAAAGAAAAAGTCATAATTTTGTTACGGCTAGTTTTGAGAGTATTGAAGCAGATAAGTGAAAATTGATGTCAGTTTAACAATTAACGTACGTTTTTCTTAAGATTTTAATGAATTTTGTACACAATAACTATTCAAAAGTTAAGATAAAAAAGAGGAAACTGGACGCTTTTTCTAACTGGGGCTCTCGGCGCCGGCGCCGGTAGTAGTCGGCTTTATGGCGCTGTAGTTTCGTTGGGTTGTTTAATTTTTAGATATGAAAAAAGATTTGTCCATATTCAAGGTCATATTGCCAACTTTCAATCATGCAATAGTGATACTCGAGATAAAATAAATAAATTAACCATAAAAAATGGGGGGGGAGGGGGGGTTGCTCCGCCGAATCGCCGCCATTGGTAATGGGATATTCATACCATGAGATGAAGTGAGAGGCAGGCGAACCTAATTTTCATGCAGCAATCGTAGCTTTGCAGTTGCAAACTTTCCTAAAGGTGTGTTGATTTAGTTGATTTTTTTGTGTGACAATGTTATTGGGACAAAGGACTTGCTAAGGTAAATGATTTAAATATTTATAATTGAGAAACAGGCTTGTAATGCAAAAAAGAGATGTCAAACTGTTTTAACTGATTACTTTAATTGATTTAATGCTTTTTAAGTCAAGTGTGTGCTGTTAGTATACCTTTATTGAGAAAAAACAGATTAATTACACTTGATGTAAAATGTAGTACACCTTTCGCAATTGTTTCGATTGTGTTCTACAAAGGGAACAGCCCATTTTGAAAAAGGTAAATTAAGTAGTTCCTCCTAATAGCGGACACCTCCCAATAACGGACAAAACTTCTAGTCCCTTGACTGTCCGCTATTCAGAGGTTTCACTGTATTTGGAGATGCAAACACAATAAGTCAGGCCTCCACGCGTACCAATTCTCGTGATCTGCAAACCCAACTACCTGAATATCAGATGAAAGGACAACATAAATCCTTTGAAGTCGGGGGAAATCTTAAGCACAGCAGACATCCCTTAGAACATGCTCCACCGCATCCAATGAGAGAAACCCATTGAAATCGAACACAGTAATCACCACACGTTCCATTCCCCCCCCCCCCTCCCCCTTATCCAAGAAAATAATGACCTCCGTAGTCCCCATTGATTACCCATTGCGCCGACCCCCGAAGATAGCACGTGACCTCACAGCTGTCTTCGGATTAACGACCCGGGGGGGTGGCGGTAGGAATGGAACCCGTCTCCCCCACCCTCTTGGAATCGTCAGACGTCATCTTCCGCATCCTTCGATGCTGTGTGATGGAAGTACCAGTTGATCTCCGCGATCTTGCAGACGACTATTGTTGAGCGTGTGGGCGGAGATTTTGGAACGTTGTGTGGGGGATTATTATGGGGTTGAGGGAACTACAGCTTACTTACTCTTCTGCGGTCTCGTCTGCAAATCGGGGGGAGGGGGGGGGTTGTTGCGTGACTTGCATCGGGCGACGGTTTTTCAAGTGCAGTGGGAAAAAATTCTACATGCATTTCCCTGCATTTGCTCAAGGAAGTAAAGCATCTTAATGTGCTGTTGTGTTTCACGTGAGATTTATAGACGTTCAGCAGGTATTTGAAATCAAATAGGAAACTCTACCATGCGTACGCAATTCAAACATCAGATTTGCGCAGCGTAGCTTAACAGAGCTCTTGCGCCAAAAAAACCCAATGGAACAAACCAATCAAATATCAGAAATGCAAATGTTATGATGTCTTCCCATTCTTTAATTCTCTATTCAATCTTCATGTATATAATAGCCAATGATCGAGTAACCCGCGAGTTTCAAAGATGAAACTTAAACAAATATCTCTTATTTACAATATATACATAGTTGAAATTTGAACCACATAAATAACAGTTAATATTTAAACCAATAATTTCGAACAATTTTATACAAATATAATTCTATTATGTATAATAGCTGATGATCGAGTAACGAGCGTGTTTCAACAATAAAACCTTAATAAATATATCTTATTTACAATATATACATGATTGAAATTTGAACCACATAAATGACAGTTAATATTTAAACCAATAATTTCGAACAATTTTATACAAATATAATCCTGTTATATATAATAGCCGATGATCGAGTAAAGAGCGTGTTTCAACAATGAAACTTTAAAAAATATCACTTCTTTACAATACATACATAGTTAAAATTTGAACCACATAAATAACAGTTAATATTTTAACCAATAATTTCGAACAATTTTATACAAAAATAATCCTCTTATACATAATAGCTGATGATCGAGTAACAAGCGTGTTTCAACCATGAAACTTTAACAAATATCTCTTATTTACAATATATACATAGTTGAAATTTGAACCACATAAATAACAGTTAATGTTTAAACCAATAATTTCGAACAATTTTATACAAATATTACTATAATAGCCGATGATCGAGTAACCCGTGAGTTTCAACAATGAAACTTGCGCCACGGCATGATCATTTGATAATATGTTTTGGTAATGTTTAACATGCAGGGAAAGGCTTTTTGTGACAAGGCTGAACTCGATCCGGTAACTCTACTGCTTTACTGCTGTGTCCTTTCAGGGAAATGAAGAAACGAAAGAATGGTCAACAACGAACGCTAACCTACCGGAGTTTAGGGTTAATCGATTGGAGTCAGGGTTAAAATTTCAACTATCGAAATATCACCAAACAGACAATGGCTTCGTTCAAATGTAGAAGCAGTTTTCACCCGTCATACCTTGACGGGCGATTTTCTAGTAGAGAATATTCATCATAATTTCAAATATCCTTTTTTATACTAGCAATTTTTTCGAGTTTCTCTTCTTTGTTCAAAGTGTTTTTTTTAATCAAATTTCAATTGAAATTTTAAATGATTTCAATTCTAAATCAGATTTTTGTTCCATCATACCGCCATGTTTTACATTTGAACGTTGAAATGCAATTATTGTTAGCTTTTGCCCCCTTTATCAAAGCTTTACTTATACTTCAACATTGGTTATCTTTGGCCACACCTTTTCTGCCTTAGCTTTACACTTTTATTATGAATCCCACTCCTTCTATCTAATAAGAGTGACGGTGTTTCTTTGTTTGTTTCTTTGCACCCGATGGCTAGAAGACCCCATGACACCTACAGCCCTGAATCTTGGCACAAAATTCGAACGTACCCCGGGGGGGTCTGCACCTCGAAGCCCAAATTTTAAATTTCGAATTGGGTTTTTCTTAATTAAATGTTTTATGGGATTTTTAGCCCTTTTTTGTGTTTATTTCGTGACAGACCCCCAACCAATCGATCCAGGAAAATATTTTTGTACTATAGTATAGGGTTGATTTAAGTTTAGTTAATTTCAAATATGATGATCGAAAAAGTTTGGAAGATTGACCGATTCTTGAATTTTTTATGAATTTTCGAAAAAACCTTTATTTTGCGTTTTTTCCCAGGATTAACTTTTTCCCAAACCCATACCACAAAAAGTATAATTGATTTCTTTCAGAAAATTTAGTATGTAGTAGTTAAAACATTTCTCCCTTTTCAGAAAAAAAGTTTTCAAAAATTTGCGATAGCTTTTTTTTTAATTTCTTTTAATGAAATTTTGAAAAAACCTTTATTTTTCGCTTTTTTCTGGGTTTAATTCTAAGCAGCAGTTGAAGCGCAGTTTTAACTGCTGAATAAAGCGCAGTTTTTTGAATGATCTTTGTTTAGATTAGGAAATGGGTGAGGAGGTTAAAATTAATACAAACTGATAAAAAAAAATTAGAGATAGATCGTATAGGTAGATAGCAGCCGAAGGCGTCAACTTTGGCGTAAAAAGGTGAATGGCACAAAACGCAACTGAAAATAGGTATAAAAAATACAAAAAAGATAGATATAGAATAATTAATATCGCTGCCAAATTATTTTAACAGCCGCCATAGGCTGCGAATTCGGCATAAAACGGGGGGGGGGGGGGGGGCTGGATTTTTTTTTTTTTTTTTTTTTTTTTCATTATTCAACGAGGGCTTCCTTTGCATTCTTAGCTCGGGAAACGCCGTAAGGGTACTTCTAAGTTTACGATAAATAAATGTCGCTTCTCATGTAGCCGTGAAAATCGAGTTAAAATGGTGCAAGAAAAAAAATAAAAAAATAAAAAAATTAAATTCCATTAATGCTTCGAAAAACAGAAACACGTTCAACCAAAGAAAAAGAAAACGCCTAATTCGATAATGCATTTTCTTCACCAGGGGAGGCATGAATACAAACCTTTCTCGCTTTTAATTTTCTGTCACGTTATGACAGTGTAATAGAGCAGGTGTGTCAAATCTGATTACGCCCCGTAATGCAGTAAAATGGCACTTTCTGCAATACGCTCTGCCGGATTTACGATTCGTTTACGGCCGTTAGGAAAAAAATAAAGCGCTAACTGCCTTGGGAACAAAAATGTTGCCATGAAATAAAATTGAGTTAAAATATCTTCCTTTTTTTTCCCCTCCTTTTACTTCCTGGAGAAACCCGTGGCTGTGAGAAAAGATTGTAAGGTTCAATATTTTTCTTTACTTTATGTAGAAAATGGTCTGCAGAAAATATTGTAAGGTTCAATATTTTTCTTTACTTTATGTAGAAAATGGTCTGTAGAAAATATTGCCAATATTTTTTTATTGTAAAATATCTGCAAAATATTAGACGAAATGTTATTAGGACGATTTAACTTTTCTGGAATGTAGCTTAGTTTTATGATAGAAAATTCAACAGGGCAAGTACCTAAATCTTCTATTCGCAACTCCAATAAACTATATGGGGCGCTGCAGCCACTGTCAAATGGCGGATGAAAAAGATAAACCAACACCTGCCGTAACTTATAACTTGCTTTGACGCTTACTGAATGACAGTAATTTTTCATCGTGTTTGTGGGAAGCTTTCTTTTCTATTCTTCTGAAATTACATTACACCACAAACTGTCTGAAGCCTGTAACTTACTCCTAAGAAAACACGTGGAATGGAATGTTTTACCTTTTTCTTTAGTATTGTTAATCACCGCAAGGTAGCGTATTCGAGCTCTGGAGTTGCGAATAGGAAAATTTTCAGTAATTTTTTTTCTCCTTAGAATCATACATGATAATTTTTTTATGTAATAAGAATAGATCAGGAGCGGTAATAAGTGTTAAATTACTTGATTGCAAGCTTTTAAGATATTTTAATCCCCAAACCTAACATTATTAGTGTTTTACAAGTTATTGAAATGCTTTAATACATAGCAACTGATTTTAAAGTCAAAACTCCTGATAGTTCTATTACTTATCATGAACTACAAGTACATAGATATCTATAATAAATCTTTTAGTATTATTTGTCATAAACATGTTTTGAAGTAACTTAGATCGCAAATGACAGCTGAGCTGTGTAAATAACTGGAATGCTATTAAAAGCGGTCAGATGAACATTTACAGTTAAAATGAGGTCGGTACATTTAAACTCTGAGCATTTTTTCCTTAAAAACAATAAAGGTGTTCAAAAAATAGCTGTATTAATGGAATCAGTCCCGTTCTTAAGTTACTGGGCGGCCCGGTAGCTTATTTATTATTATTATTATTATTTTTTTTTTTCAGTACAGTCTGTCTTACAATGATATGTAAAGGCCCCGTCTCCGGTGGTCAGATGGTAGTCTGCGAAGGAGATTAAAAAACCCAAAACTAATTTGCAAGGTGGACCAGCCCTTGATCAGTCGTAACACTTATTATGAATCGGCAAAAAAGAATTCTTGAAAATAAAATTTAACGAGTAAAACGAAGTTTAAAAAGCTTCAAAATAAAATAGAAAACTGAAGCACAGATACCTTTTGGAGCAAGTGCATTTACTTCCTTTTGGGTACATTTTTTGCTTGAGCGCCATTTTTGCTTTTTTCTTTCTTTTTTTTGAGCAATCACGATTGCTTATTGCTTTCATTTGACTGTTTTTGATGTCCTATCATTTCATTTTCCCACCGCCACCCTCTGCACCATCACCGTGGACAGGCGGGCTCCTCACGATGCTGCACCTATAGCGAAAGCCGTCTCCATCCATGTCCTACACACACGCGCATACATACACAACTACACACACACACGCGCACATACACACACACACAAACACATACACCTATACACACATACACCTACACACACATATACCTACACACACATACACCTACACACACATACACATACACACACAAACACACACGCATACACACAACTACCCACACACTCATGCCTGCACACAGACCCAAACACATATGCCGACATACACATACACATACCCCCCCCCCACACTTATGCCAGGACACAAACACACATACCCCGTACACACAAACACCCCCCCCACACACACACACACACAAACACCTGCCTACATACACACACTCGTGATTGCGAAAAACATAATTTGAATTCAAGATGTCAAAATTCAAATTAATTTTTCTTTTTTTTTTACTTGTCAACAGTCAAAAGTTTAAGAAAACTCAATTTTTGAAGAAAGCCAATGGAAAATATAAAAGTCCAAACATAATAGTTAAATGTAAACACGATCTGTTCACGTAATTAAATCACAAAACATTTTCTTTTGCTTTAGAATGAATATACAACAAACAACGACAGTAATTTAATGTCTCTACAAAGTGGGAAACTGCGAATTATTAGAAAAGCTAATACCTGCAAATGCAATTTCAGAACCTTTTACACATCTTCAGCATAATAATAAACAGTATTTGCTCAGAAAACAATCTTTAACTTCAGCAATCAAAAAATTAAATAAATAAATAAACAGTGGAGAAATTTCATTCAATGCTTTTTTAAATGCCACTTCCTTTATCAAACTTAATGAAGAATTCACTCTTATTCTCCAATATTTTTCTTTTTGGAGCTCAAGTAATTGCATTTCTGAAATTCTCCACGTGATTTGAGAGCCGAGAGAACTTCTTATTCGCACCCAACCACCGTTCTTAATAAAGTGAAATATTTGTTTTCCTGTGGCATTAGTATTTAAATTAACAGAAAGAAATTGAGCGACATAATTACTTCGTATTTGGAAAACATTTTTGGTTGTAATGCGCTTTTGCTTCGTTTGATGTTTGTTCGGTTAGATTTTAAATAAACTTTTATTTTCTTGTCGTAGTGAAATGTTCATTTGTTAATAAAAAATATACATTTTAGGGTAGAATGGCAGAAAGATGTTTATCTGTGGAACTACATTATGGTTTGTAATTTTCTTTACTAATAATAAAGCTGAAAGTCTGTATGTCTGTTACAGGCATGGTGCCTAGACCGTTCGAAGCGATTTTTCGAAAAGTACATTTTGTTCTTTTTGTATTCCAATTTTAAGAACATTTTACAATTATCATTTCGTGGAGCCGTAACAAGGGCGAACGAATAGCAAAGTGGCGAGAAATAGGTGAACCAAATAACCTTTTAATTTTCTACAACGGTCAAAGCCGTGCGGGTGCCGCTAGTCATTATATAAATTTGAAATCGTATTAAAAAAATTGATTATTCTTAAGAAGATTAAAATATAAATGCATGCCTGCAATTAAAACCAACGTTTTGTTCGAGTTTAAAAAAAAAGCGATGAAATAGCCAATCATATGTACTATTTCTCATAATTTTTCCTTCTTTTTTTGTCGGTACGTCATAAATTTTTAAATATTGCTTCAATATTCGCAAGTAAGGCATCATTTTAAAGATTGTTTTCACCGCCACCAAAAGAAAAAAAAAATCCGCCAAATTTGTCGCCAAGTTGGCGACAAAACTTGGCGGCCAAAAGCTTGTCGATATATATCACCAAGTGTTTGACAAATTATAACACCACTTCAGTTAGCCCCCCTTAAGACCCCCTTAGGAACATCCGAATGCAACCAAAAGGGAAAGTGCACAACTATACCCCACTAGGAGTCTACGTACCAAATTTCAACTTTCTAGATCATACCGTTTTTGAGTTATGCGAGACAGATACGTACATACACATATACACACACACACATACATACGGACGTCACGAGAAAACTCGTTGTAATTAACTCGGGGATCGTCAAAATGGATATTTCGGGTGTCTGTACGTTCCTAGGCATATATCCACGTGTGGTCGAGTTGAAAAAAAAACTCAACATTCATTCGGGGGTGAGCAAAATAGAAATTAAGGTCGATTTTTGAGTGGAAATTTTTTCGCGAAGACAATTTCCTTTTTTTGTAAAAGGAAGTTCAAAAAAAAGCCATATTTTAGCTGTTTTTCGAAAAATTATGATAATCAAGAAACGAATTAAATATTGCGCTCTACGCTTGCTATCAACCCTATCGTTGCCAACATATGTGAGGAAAGATGCGAATTAAATATTGTGCTAAGAGAGTGGCCACAGAGAATGGCATTTCATCATTTGTGATGTCATCGGCAGAAGCGTAAACAATGAAAGCGCACCTATTAAAGTCTTTTTTTTTTTTTTTTTTGAAAAAAGTAAACTTAGTAAAATTATTTAAAAAAATGGTTGGATCATATGTTTTTAAGCATGCTCTTTCAAAAAAAAAAAACTTTTAAAATTTCGGAAACTACCCCATTCTGAAACATGCGAAAAAGGAGTTTCGATTGCGAGTTTCTGCCAAATAACACTGGATTAGTAAAGGTACTCTTCCAGAGCAGAGGTAATAATTTCAATTCAATTCCTCTTCAATTCCAAAGAGACTCATGCGTGAGCATTGAGGGGACCTTGCGTATGGAATTAGCAAATTCAGTATTGCGCGCGATCGATTCCCAATTAACACGGCCCGCTTGTGCATAAGTATTAGAGTCTCTGCATGGTTGAAGAGGAACATTGAACTAAAGGGATGTTCAATGGTGAGGAATTCCAAATCTCACGGAATAGATCAATAGCTCCTATTCGCGAATAGTCAGAGTAGGATGGTTCAAAAATACATGTAAAACGAGCTGATGTGTGCATCACATGACTGCCTTTTACTCCAATTTAATGTCATTTTCTCATTATTGGCATTTTTAATATGATTCAATAGTTTACTCTCTAAATATCACCAAAAGTGGCCAAATTAAAACCAGATTTAAAAAAAAAAATTTTAAAAAAAAGAATCGCCAAATTTGTCGCCAAGTTGGCGACAAACTAGCGACCAAAAGACTGGAGATATATCGCCAAGTGTCCGCAAAATTATAACAGCACTTGAGTTTACATCGAAATTAACAATGATGTCTCCCCAAAAAGAGACAAAAGACCCCCTTTGGAGCATACGAATGCAGCCAAAAAGGAAGGTGCACAACTAGACCCCACTAGGAGTCTACGTACCAAATTTCAACTTTCTAGGACATTCCGTTCTTGAGTTATGCGACATGCATACACACATACGCACATACATACGTACATATAGACGTCACGAGAATACTCGTTGTAATTAACTCGGGGATCGTCATAATGGATATTTTGGGTGCCTGTACTTTCCTAGGCACATATCAACGTGTGGTCGGGTTGAAAAAAACTCAACATTCATTCGGAGGTGAGAAAAATAGAAATTAAGGCCGATTTTTGAGTGTTTTTTGCGAATACAGTACTTCTTTTTTTGTAAGAGGAAGTAAAAAAAAAGTTTCTCCTAGATAACAGGACACCCCTCAATATTTTTAGACTTGTGGATAGTAATATGCTGGAAGAGTTTTAGCTTCCTATTTCAACTGAAAGAGGGTGCTCAACCCTCTCCCCCAAGCATCATAAGTATAAGTTAAAAATCTACATTGAACTGAAAAAAAAAACAATGCTACATATTATAATATACACGAGTAATATGCACATACATTGCAATAAAATAAATATCTTTACTAATAATAAAGCTGAAAGTCTCTCTGTCCGGAGGATGTCTGGAGGATGTCTGGATCTCTGTGACGCGCATATCGCCTAGACCGTTCGGCTGATTTTCATGAAATTTGGCACAAAGTTAGTTTGTAGCATGGGGGTGTGACCTCGAAGCAATTTTTCGAAAATTCGATGTGGTTCTTTTTCTATTCCAATTTTAAGAACAAAAATATCATAAGATGGACGAGTAAATTACGAAATTATCATAACGTGGAACCGTAACATGGGCACAAGCCAATGGGCGAGATGCGAAATGATCCTAACGTGGAACCGTAACATGGGTACAAGCCAATTGGCGAGAAAATTCACCACACATTATTTGTAAATATACAGGCGAACCAAAAGACCTTTTAATTTTTCTATTACGGGCAAAGCCGTGCGGGTACCAATAGTTTACAGTAAAACAGCTATGGATATTAAATGTTTCTCAATTTGTGGCATTTTCTATGCTACGGCTAATGTTAAATGAAGGGATCATCGAGCACCCTCCTAAAATTTGAGTAAGAAGCTAAAACTTTGACAGCATAACACTATTGGTAAGTGTAAAAAAAAAATAGGGGGTGTCCTGGACTCTAGCTGAAAAAAAGTGTTTTTAAACCGCCCTAAGGCAGAGCCCGATCATTCTGCTATTGAACATGGGGGCACATTTCCCTTTCAGGGTCCCCCTAGGGCCCGACTAAGATTTTTGAAGACACTGGGCATGAAATTCATCCCCCCCCCTTTGCGTATTAAGACAACCATGCTAAATTTGGTGGTACCTCATATCACAATATAGCATTATGCATTTAAAGAGTAGAAGAGATATAGTATACGATTATTATATACAAGTATACTAGTATAGTTTTTAGTTCAATACATTGCAATAAAATAATTATTTACAAAAAAGCAGCTGGGGAAATAAAATGTTTCTAAATTTGTGATATTTTCTATGCTACGGCTAATGTTAAATGAAGGGATCATCGAGCACCCTCCTAAAATTTGAGTAAGAAGCTAAAACTTAAAATATGTTTTATAGCCGAAGAAAAAATATTTCATTAGAGAAATATTTTAATTATCACTTTGCCCCATGAAAAAAAAAGTGAAAATTTTCCACATTTTTTTGAAGACTCAAATACTGCCAAAAATTAAAAATACAGTTTCAACGCAAGTTTTATTATAAACTAGTGGTGCCCGCACGGCTTTGCCCGTAATAGAAAATTAAAAGGTTTTTCCGTTCGCCTGTATATTTACAAATAATGTATGGTGAATTTTCTCGCCAAATGGCTTGTGCCCATGTTACGGTTCCAAGTTATGATAATTTCGTAATTTATTCGTCCATCTTATGATATTTTTGTTCTTAAAATTGGATTGGAAAAAGAACCACATCGAATTTTCGAAAAATCCCTTCGAGGTGCACACCCCCATGGTACAAACTAACTTTGTGCAAAATTTCATGAAAATCGGCCGAACGGTCCAGGCACTATGCGCGTCACAGAGATCCTGACAGACAGAGGGACATTCAGCTTTGTTATTAGTAAAGAAAAGATAAAGATAAAGAATATGATGTTCTTTCTTTATGTACTGTAATTTTCAAAACAAATTTCCGATTCGTTCATTCTGAAAAAACTCAGTCATCTTAACCATTTCACTTTGCCCCACATTCCCCTACTTTTGATAGAAGGAAACAACCCCATTTTCAAAAAAAAAAAGTAACTCGAACTTTGCATTAAAAAAAAATGATACTGTAAGAAAAAGTTCTAAATTTATTCCAGCTTGCGACATCATTTTTATTTCCTGAAATCTTTTACAACACTGTGCATAAAAGGAATACTCCAAAGCTTAATTTCATGCAGTTTACCGAAATAAAAAGTTCCCACGTTTTACACTATAGGACGTTCAGTGAAGATAATTTATGAGGGAGCAGTGGCGTACTTCAGGACATAAAAAGGACATGAAAGGATTTTTTTACAGAGAGATCAAAAACATCCTTTCACAAAAATGTTCAGATCTTTATTTCGCCGAGTGCTGTCGAAAGTCTAAAGAATTTGAAATTTCGGGAAGTGTTTTGAACCTTTTTGATTTTTTATGTCATGTTCTTCTTTTATCGTATTTTTGTCACGAAGCCAAAATAAAAAAAAAAATGTATGGAATAGTGAAGAAAGAGATGTATTCTGTTATCCTTTTGATATTTTGCTTGAATTGATTGCTTAGCGTAAAGAAGACGAATAATTGAAATTCTTCTGAAATCTTAATTGAAGTCCCGAAGTATAACTTACCTAACATTTTCCATTTGTACATATTCTAATTAGTTTCATCTTGACTGTAATGGGGTTGTTTCCATCAGTCAAACCGCCACTTTTAGTCACTAAAGTTTATAGAATGAGCAAAAAAAAATAACATGGAGCGGGAGACAAACTTTCATTTTCAAAACGTTTAATTTTTAATTATTTTTTTAAATGTCCGATTTTTCAAATGAGGCCGTCATTATGACGTCACAAGTGATGAACTTTAGCACGCTATTCCACTGGCTCTCTGAATGCTCACGCTTTGCTGTATACCGCGTTTTCAGATTATGAAGATTAAGAAGCAGATTAAATATTGCGCTCTGAATGCTCACGCTTGCTGTCTACCGCGTTTTTAGATTATGATGATTAAGAAGCAGATTAAATATTGCGCTCTGCGCTAATGGTATCAGTGAATGGCATTTCATCACTTGTGATGTCATGTGCAGAAATCTGGTCACCCTTCAGACGGGTGACACCAGATTCCGACCGCCCCCCCCCTCGCCCCGTATAGTGGCGCCACTGGGTTTTCTCCAACTATTATTCCTCTGGGGTTTGAGACACCCAATTTTACTAGTTAAAGCGTTAAAGGTTTGCTGAGAAATAAAAGTGTGCAATCTGTGTTGCATTCCTTGATGGTGGTTTTCTTATATAAACAAAGTTACCAATCTTATTTTCTAAACTGAAGTTCACACTTTGCCTCTTAAAATCTTTACTAATAATAAAGCTGAAAGTCTGTGTCTCTAGATCTCTGTCTGGATCTCTGTTACGCGCCTAGCGCCTAGACCGTTCAGCCGATTTTCATGAAATTTGGCTCAAAATGAGTTCGTGGCATAGGGGTGAGCACCTCGAAGCGATTTTTCGAAAATCCGATTTTGTTCGTTTTCTATTCGAATTTTAAGAACATTTACCTAACAAATTATCATAACATAGACGAACAAATTATTGTCCGTTTTTCACGAAAAGGCACTTCGCCACGCCTTCTCGAAAGCAGAGTTCCATTTTACGCGGGGGAGATCGGTAAACATATCCACGCGCTTCTAAATGAGACAACCAGACAATCTTAACTTTGGTGTGCATTTTAATGAGGAAAAAGGGCTTTGTGTCATTTGCATCACTTATCTGTTGCCATTTTAGTTATTATTACATTTTAAAAACTGCCGCTTGAACAACAAAATGCAATGATCCGAATATACCTTCTGCCGAAAGCAGCGAAATAGAATTATCGGATACCACGTGTTGGCAGAGGAGTCAAGTGCCTTCTCGTGGACAAAAGGACAGATAGTATAACGTGGATGAGCAAATGAACATAGTAAATTTGCGACCAATTCATCATCCATTATTTGTAAACATACAGGCGAACCAAATGACCTTCTAATTTTCTACTACGGGCAAAGCCGTGCGGGTACCCGCTATACCCCATAAAATGGAAACATCCACTTTTACATTCCATGAAATATGACATTTCATAAAATCCCCACTTCATTTAAAAATCAAAAATCGCATTATACAATCGTTCTAAACTACCCTCAGAACAGAACCCAAACCATTTATCACTATTCCAAAGCGGATATTCCTTTTGCAAAAGGGGTGCATCAACTTAGGTACTACTCCACATAAAAATGTTTTCAATTCCGAAGAATTCCCTACTATCGCGTAAAAAGGGGGGTAAAAAAAATACCAAAACTGGATCCAAAAACCCCCGGTGGCATATTTTATCATATCAGCCGCACATTCATCTTCATTTCTGACAATACTAAAAGGCGGATGTTCAAGGTATGATACAGAAATCACCCCCGCAAAAGTACCTAAAAAATCCCCCCTGAAAAACAGCCCCGCTATTGTGGGCGCATATCAGCTGTACTCTGGTTGCCAAGGCGATGAAACGCGCAGGCTGAATCAATATAGCTTTTGCTCACCGCTAGGTACTAAGTGACTCTTGATACCCCCCGCGAGTAGAGTTTAGATGTTCCGTCTCATAAAAGGATGACTCTGTGGGTTAAAATGAGATGGCTAATGTATGGAGGGGGCACGGTGTGAGGTCAATTTTGGGCAGTTTCCCGGACGCCGATGTAAAAGGAATTAGTGTGATCTGGGGTGAGGTTATTATGCGTAAAGCTACGTCTCCCAAAAGAGCCATTTTAACCTGGATTGACATTGGCACATTATGTTAACTTTCTTGTTTTGCAAATGCCATCGTAAAAGTAAATAATTTAATGCACTCGTAAAGTAAAAAATATATATATATCTGTATGTAAAATTGAATTAAATAGTAATAAAGATTTCGATTTTTTAGCTGAAGAACTGTAAACGAGCAGTCTGTTAATGATGTCACACTTTTTTTCTCAACAAAGTTAACCCCTTCCCTCCCCTCTTTGAACCAATAACATTTCAAGATTCACCTTTCCGCATTCCCTCCTCTTGTTTCCAGGGACCAACTTGAATTTTTGGGAGGGCATTTTTGGGGGCCGAATGAAACTTCAAATTTTTACATAAAATACATTTTTCGATAAAATACAGACATGCTCACATAAGTACATATGAAAAGAAATATTCGGGCATTTAAAAATTGCATTTATGTCCTCAAATTTGTCGAATAATCAAATTTTTTTTATGAGGAAAGTTTTTGGGAGGTCAGTGACCTCCCGTTACCTCCCATCCAGGGGCGGCAAATAGGGGGAGCGAGAGGGGGCGGTTAAAAATTTGGGGTTACACCACCAAATTTTTGGCTCAGAATGATAAGAAACGGGCAAATTTAATTCATGTAAATCGCAAATCATTGATCATATGCAAAAGAAAATTACAACCAAAAAAAAAAAAAAACGCCAGCTGATTCTTCATAATAAATGATGAATCTTGAAACATTTCCAGATACAAAGACACAAGCAGGTATTTGAATGATAACTTGAAAAATGTTGAATCATTTGCAGCCCTTTTCGGAACAGAAAAAACTGATGGAGGATCAAAGTTTGTTTCAACTGAAGAGGTAATCTCCCCATGCAGGCTAAATATTTTATACTTGTCTGCTTAGTGCTATGATGATAAAATGTGAGAGGGCTGCACAATTGTACAAGAAATTCTTTAGAATTTTGCATACGTTGTTACTGTTTGACCATCGATTACATGGAAAGGCTAATATCCGGTTTATAAGTGGAAGTGGACGTATCTATTAGTTTAATAGGGGTGTTAGTTGGTTTGATTTAGGATTCAGATGTGTACTTTTGCCTCTCTATTATTTAGCCTTAGTTTTGTAAAAATAAAAATTTGCTCACAGCAACATTTTTTAAATCTGAAGTATATTCGATCTATATTTTCACGGCAAAAATTAATTGATTTATTTATTCACAACAAAGTATTGAGCTTACCATTTGGCTTTTACGTTCCTGAACGAAATGAAAATATTGTATTTTCTTTTTGTTGTTCCCATGGTAACTACTTTTGTTTCCTTTTATTTTATTTTTGAGAATGCAATCTTCTTCTTTACTAATAATAAAGCAGTAAGTCTCTCTGTCCGGAGGATGTCTGTAGGATGTCTGTAGGATGTCCGTAGGATGTCTGTGACGCGCATAGCGCTTAAACCGTTCGGCCGATTTTCATGAAATTTGGCACAAAGTTAGTATGTAGCATGGGGGTGTGCACCTCGAAGCGATTTTTCGAAAATTCGATGTGGTTCTTTTTTTATTCAAATTTTAAGAAAAAAAAACTATCATAAATTACGAAATTATCATAACGTGGTATCGTAACATGGGCACAAGCCAATTGGCGAGATACGAAATTATCATAACGTGGAACTGTAACGTCGGTACAAGCCAATTGGCGAGAAAATTCACCATACATCATTTGTAAATATACAAGCGAACCAAAAGACCTTTAATTTTTCTATTACGGGCGAAGCCGTGCGGGTGCCACTATTACTAATAATAAAGCAGAAAGTCTCTCTGTCCGGAGGATGTCTGGATGTCTGTAGGATGTCTGTGACGCGCATAGCGCCTAAACCGTTCGGCCGATGTTCATGAAATTTGGCACAAAGTTAGTATGTAGCATGGGGGTGTGCACCTCGAAGCGATTTTTCGAAAAGTCGATGTGGTTCTTTTTTTATTCCAATTTTAAGAAAAAAAACTATCATAAATTACGAAATTATCATAACGTGGTATCGTAACATGGGCACAAGCCAATTGGCGAGATACGAAATTATCATAACGTGGAACTGTAACGTCGGTACAAGCCAATTGGCGAGAAAATTCACCATATATTATTTGTAAATATACAAGCGAACCAAAAGACCTTTAATTTTTCTATTACGGACGAAGCCGTGCGGGTGCCACTATTACTAATAATAAAGCAGAAAGAGTCTCTGTCCGGAGGATGTCTGTAGGATGTCTGTAGGATGTCTGTGACGCGCATAGCGCCTAAACCGTTCGGCCGATGTTCATGAAATTTGGCACAAAGTTAGTATGTAGCATGGGGGTGTGCACCTCGAAGCGATTTTTCGAAAAGTCGATGTGGTTCTTTTTTTATTCCAATTTTAAGAAAAAAAAAAACTATCATAAATTACGAAATTATCATAACGTGGTATCGTAACATGGGCACAAGCCAATTGGCGAGATACGAAATTATCATAACGTGGGAACTGTAACGTCGGTACAAGCCAATTGGCGAGAAAATTCACCATATATTATTTGTAAATATACAAGCGAACCAAAAGACCTTTAATTTTTCTATTACGGGCGAAGCCGTGCGGGTGCCACTATTACTAATAATAAAGCAGAAAGTCTCTCTGTCCGGAGGATGTCTGTAGGATGTCTGTAGGATGTCTGTGACGCGCATAGCGCCTAAACCGTTCGGCCGATGTTCATGAAATTTGGCACAAAGTTAGTATGTAGCATGGGGATGTGCACCTCGAAGCGATTTTTCGAAAATTCGATGTGGTTTTTTTTATTCAAATTTTAAGAAAAAAAAAACTATCATAAATTACGAAATTATCATAACGTGGAATCGTATCATAGGCGCAAGCCAATGGGTGAGATACGAAATTATCATAACGTGGAACTGTAACGTCGGTACAAGCCAATTGTCGAGAAAATTCACCATACATTATTTGTAAATATATACAAGCGAACCAAAAGACCTTTAATTTTTCTATTACGGGCGAAGCCGTGCGGGTGCCACTAGTTATACATAAAGATCTAATCTCTGTCCGGATGTCCGGAGTAAACTTCGAAACTACTGGAGGGATTTTAATCATTTTTTCACCATAGGTAGCTACATAATCGGGGAACAACTTAGGCTATAATTTGTTACTTAAGAACTTAGTTTTAAAAAGTTATGGTGGAAAACAGCAAATTTCATGTAATTTCCCCATTAAATGATTAAATATAAAATCCATTGTTAGGAAAATTCGTTGCCTAAGAGCAGCAATATTAAAAGTAATCATAATGTAAATTTTGAATCAAGGCCTCTCTGGAGCAAGCATGATATTTATAGCTTTCTTAGGAGTTGCATCCTCATCTTTATACATAAAGGTCTAATCTCTGTCCGGATGTCCGGGGTAAACTTCAAAACTACTGGACGGATTTTAATCATTTTTTCACCATAAATAGTTACATCACCATATATAGAGTAAAGAAATATACATAGAGAGGCCCCGTCTATGGTAAAAAGGAGATGAAATTAAAGCCGGAATTGTGGGGTACAGCGGTGCAATGATTAGTGGGGTTATCATAACGTGATCGCTTCGCGAGTATAGTTTTCACCAATCTCGCAAAGAGACCGTATAAAGTAGCTGGCGGATTGGTTTGCATTATAATTCATGTATTAATGCAATTTCAAAAACGTGCTCCATAAACTTGCAACAAAATCTAAGTTTAAATTAACAACCAAATGAGATTCAGTAATGGAATGTTTGGAATCAAGATGTATCATAAAATACTTAGCAACAAGCTAAGGATCTTTGGATACAGCGGTGCAACTTCCGGCTTCAATTTCTTAGTATAGCAGGGCCTCTCTATGTAATTTCTTTACTCTATGTGATTAAACATAAAACCCATTGTTACAAAAATTCGTTGCCTAACAACAGCAATTCGCAACTCCAACGAACTATAGGGGGCACTACAGTCACTGTCTAATGGCCGACTTAAAAACTAAAACAAACGCATGTGGTAACGAAGAAAATGCTAAAAGTGTTGTGATTTTCGTTCGTATGTATGATATTTTTCGCTTTATTCTTTTTAAATTAATTTTCAAAGTCTTGTGGATATTCTGGCCCACGTAGAAAGAAATGAGAATTCAAGAAGCATTACTAAACGTCAAAGATTAATGCAAACTACGTAGTTCGTAGTTCTAAGCAGCTATTTCCACGATGTTGAATTCGATATTTATCAATTCTTGATAAAACTAAATAATAATTGTAGATTGACAAGAACAACAATTAATGTTAGAAAATTCAATATGACATTACAAATTATTATCGAAAGAAGATGATACTTCTTTGCCTTGCTTGGCTAGCGCTTATTGTTTTGCATTTGTTGCTGAAGTATTTCTCTCGAATTCCCGAATCGGTTAATTTAAAATTTTTCTGTTTCGATTTTTCTAATTTCTGAGTTACGATTTAATTATGTCAAGTTATGCAAATCATCTACAGAATTCTTACGGATATATGGTGGTAGTTTTCTTTTCAGTTGATTGACCATTATTTCTTTTTACTTATCGAAATTCTGTAATTTTACTACCATTTTATTCCACTCATGATACAATTAAAAATGGTTTAACTAAAAACGCGAAATCTCGCCAAGGCTACTTTGCTCGCACAATACTAAAGCTATAACCCTAAACAAATTTGGCAAAACCTTTCAACTGAGAATAAAAGGAATAAAGTAAATTCTTTCTCGGTTATTCATTTTGTTCTACGATAATATATTCAAGAAAATATTTTGCATACTGTCCATTCCAACTAAATGCTGCTGTAAAATATGGTAAGTTAAATTAATTTAAGATTAAAAAAAACTCATATTCTTACAAATTCATACAAAACAATAAATTTTTTTACCTTGTATAACGTTATCCAAGTTTGTTAATCCAGTTTTCGCTTTCACCATTTTCAATCAACTCATATTTTAGAAGGAAATAAGGAAAACTAACATTATTTTGAGAAGCTCGAGAATACTACTAAGGGACGAATTAATTTCTGTAGCTGAAAGCAAACTAAGACTCATCGATTGCGTTAATAAATACTCGGAACAAACTGCTTGTGTTTACGTCAACAGACACACGTGGAACGCAACGTGGCAATGTTTTAGTTTCATCGGCAGTTTTGTAAATCACCGCAAGGTAGCGTATTCGAGCGCTGGAGTTCCGAATGAAAATTTTGAATCAAGGCTTCTACGGAGCAAACATGAGTTTAAAGTCATTTAAACATTTGGAAACTCTACTTTTCGCACCCTGAAGGTAGGAGAGCTTTAGTTCAGAGTTAAAGCTTATAGTAGAGAGCATTTTTTTTTCTTTTGTGTGTGTGTGTGTGTGTACTAGTAAATTAAATGAAGCTCGCACACGGTTTTTTTAGTGATCTTTGTTTTTGTTAGTTCATATTTTGGAAATTCTTCAAAATTTTAATATGCTTAAATTCGTGCTTTCGCTTCTAAATGAATATTCGTTGGTTCTTTACACTTATTGCTACTTTACTTTTATGGGTAAGGAAGAAGCTCGATTTTTAATCACGTCAAAGCGGTGTGTTTTGAGTTCTTTGAGTTAAAACACAAACGAAAGAAAGTAGTGATTGTTTCTTACAATTATTACTGACCTAGGCAACGCCGGGTACATTTGCTAGTAAATGAATAAGGTACTATTGACATTAAAAACGCGTGCATCGAAACCCCATCGTTATTTTCCCTTCTCCCCTGCTAGATTCATTCAGATGGAATCGTCTTTACTTGGCACATTGCCAAATTACATACAATCCGTGGTCAAACAGTACGCTGATATTTCAAATGTATTCCAAGTTAGTGAGTGAACACCAATTCCTTCTATTAGAAACACATTTCACCAACTCAATACATTGTATATTTTCATAGAAAACTCTTACAAAAGACTTTTTTTTTTTTTGGAAAAAGTCGCACATTAACAAATGCATTTTCTGAGTGCTCTTTAACTTGGTCATCTCTGAGTGACAAAAGATGGTCTACAAGAGTAAAAGCTGTAAAAACCCTCCTTGTTAAATTTGAATATTTGAAAGCGGCTCATTCAATGTTGGTAAAGCTAATGCCCTTTAACATGTATGACTGTTTGAGTTTTTATTCGCTTTGTTTGTACTGTGAAGAGTTTTTGAAAAGTGCTTTACTCTATCAAAACAAATTCAGTCCGCTAACCTGATGAATTTTTGGACTGTCCAAGCTTCAACTTCATCTTAAAATTCAAACAATTTATAATTTTTGCGCGGATGTATATTTTAACCAAGAGTGAAACGAAACGAGCTGATGTGTGCATCACATGACTTCCTTTTACTCCAATTTAATGTCATTTCCCCATTATTGGCAATTTTGATGGGATTTAATAGTTTATTCTCTAAATATCACCAACAATGGCCAACTTGAAACCAGATAAAAAAAATCGCCAAATTTGTCACCGAGTTGGTGACAAAACTTGGCGACCAAAAGCCTTTCGATGTATTGCTAAGTGTCCGACAAATTATAACACCACTTGAGTTTCCATCGAAATTAACAATGATTTCCGCCCAAAAAGGGGCAAAAAACTCCTTTAGAAACACCCGCGAATGCAACCAAAAGAGGAGGTGCATAATTAGACCCCACTAGGAGTCTACGTACCAAATTTCAACTTTCTAGGACATACCGTTCTTGAGTTATGCGACATACATACACACATACATACGTACATATAGACGTCACGAGAATACTCGATGTAATTAACTCGGGAAACGTCAAAATGGATATTACGGGCGGCTATACGTTCTAAGGAACATATATTTACTTGTGGTCGGGTCGAAAAAAAACTCGACATTCATTTGGGGGTGAACAAAATGGAAATTAAGGCCGATTTTTGAGTGAAAATTTTTTCGCGAATACAATACTTCCACTTTTGTAAAAGGAAGTAAAAATAATCAAAAAATATTACTGCGGACCAATCTTAAAAAAGCGAAAAAAAAATCTAAATGAATTTAAAAGAGGTGACAAAAATCTAGATGATGATATAAAGTCATAAAACTGAATTAGTATTTTGCATAAGATAATAGATTTAGTTTCTAACGAAATTAGAACAAGATCTTATGATAAATTTTTATCTGTGTGTTGTTGTCTAATAAGTTCAATATTTATATTGATAGGTTATTGAAAAGAGAAATAAAATATTACAATTATAAGTAAAAGTTATCGCACAAAGCAAGAAGAATTGTTTTGTGAATAGCAACTATACTATTCAATGATTAAAAACGAAGACTAGCACAATTTTCAAAGTTGCTGGCTTTATTTTAAGGAGAGAAATCTTGGCGATAAGTTTTCTATGATAACTTTAATGCTTGAACTGTTTTTAAATGGAGGTGTTTCCTTCAGTCAAAAGCAGTACTTTTTGTCACTGAAATTGGTAGAATGAGCAAAAAAAAATAACATGAACCCAGAAAATACTTTCATTTTCCCGACAGTTATTTTTAAATTAATTTTTTAAGATGTCCGATTTTTCAAACAAGGCGTGGTCTTGATAACGTCACAAATGATGTTCTTTGGCGCATCTTTCTACCACGGTTTCCACGTTATGATAATCAAGTAGCGAATTAAAGTTGCGCTCTACGCTTGCTATCAACCCTATCGTTGCCAATACGCCTGAGTAAAGTTGCGAATTAAATAGTTTGCTCCGTGAATGGCAACACATAATGTCAATTCATCATTTATGATGTCATCCGGTAGAAGCGTAAACAATGAAAGCGCTCTGATTAAAGAAATTTTTTATAAATATTAAACTTAGGCAAATAATTTTTTAAACGGTCGGATCCTATGTTTTAAACATGCTCTTTCAGAAAAAAAATACTTTTAAAATTTTGGAAACGACCCCATTATTCCAATTAGCTCAGCTAGTTGTGAAAGGATTTTGTGTGTTAGGAGGTTAGAAAATTACCTTTGGAGCACAATGGGACAAAAAAGACTTTCGTCTTCAATTGTACTGGCAAAACGTACGACACTGCACATTGATGGAATCAAGTAACAAGATTTCCAGGTGCTATAAACCGTACATTAAAACTTTCTAAAAGGTAAAAAACTCTAGTATCAAAATATTTTGTGATATAATTTATTAAAAAATAAGTTTAAACAGTAGTAATTAAAATTTGAATTCTTTTAATAACCTTCTATTTTATCCTGTTAACCATCAGTATGCATTTTATTGAGCAAACACGATTGCTTATTGCTTTCATTTGACTGTTTTTGATGTCCTATCATTTTATTTTCCCACCGCCACCCTCTGCACCATCACCGTGGACAGGCGGGCTCCTCACGATGCTGCACCTATAGCGAAAGCCGTCTCCATCCATGTCCTACTCACACGCGCATACATACACAACTACACACACACACGCGCACATACACACACACACAAACACATACACCTATACACACATACACCTATACACACATACACCTACACACACATATACCTACACACACATACACCTACACACACAAACACATACACACACAAACACACACGCATACATACACACACATACACACAACTACCCACACATTCCTGCCTGCTCACAGACACAAACACATATGCCGACATACACATACGCATACATACACACACATACACACAACTACCCACACATTCATGCCTGCACACAGACACAAACACATATGCCTACACAAACATACACATACCCCCCCACACACACATACACATACCCCCCCCCCACACTTATGCCAGCACACAAACACACATACCCCCTACACACAAACACACATACCCCCACACTCAAACACACACGCCTACATACACACACTCGTGATTGCGAAAAACATAATTTGAATTCAAGATGTCAAAATTCAAATTATTTTTTTTTTTATTCTCAATGGAACTCGGATTTGAAAAAGTCGACCCCCCTCCCAAATGAAATGTTGAAATGCCGCCCCTGCTCCCATCGGGGCTCTCCTTCCTGCATCCTTGAGCACATTGTTGTAACGATCAAACCTTACTAAGAGTTATCTTAGACGAGCTGATGTGTGCATCGCATGACTTCCTTTTACTCCAATTTAATGTCATTTCCACGTTACTGGCCATTTTAATGTGATTCAATAGTTTACTCTCTAAATATCACCAACAGTGGCCAAATCAGATTTTAAAAAAAAATCGCCAAATTTGTTGCCAAGTTGGCGACAAAACTTGGCGAACGAAAGACTCGCAATATATCGCCAAGTGTCCAACAAATTATATCATCAGTTGAGTTTACATCGAAATTAACAACGATTTCCCCAACAAAAAGGGGCAAAAGACCCCCTTAGGAGCATTCGAATGCAACCAAAAGAGAAGGTGCACAACTAGACCGCACTAGGAGTCTACGTACCCAATTTCAACTTTCTAGGACATACCATTTTTGAGTTATGCGAGATACATACACACATACGTACATACGGACGTCACGAGAAAACTCGTTGTAACTAACTCGGGAATCGTCAAAATGGATACTTCGCGTGTCTATACGTTCTTAGGCACTTATCCAAGAGTGGTCGAGTCGAAAAAAAAAAAACTCAATATTCATTCGGGGGTGAGTAAAATGGAAATTAAGGTCGATTTTTGAGTGAAAATTTTTTCGCGAATACAATACTTCCTTTTTTGTAAAAGGAAGTAAAAACAAAATTTGGACAAAAAAATTAAAATAATAGTGAGAAAAAAAGTAAGTTGAAATAACCAATTACGTAAATGTTAAAACAAAAACTGTGATGATTTTTATGTAAATCCTCTCAGCTAAAATCCGCCGACTACACATGCAGAGCAAAAACGAGCTGATGTGTGCATCACATGACTTCCTTTTACACCAATTTAATGCTATTTCCCTATTATTGCAATTTTAATGGGATTCTCTCTCTAACTCTTTAAATATCACTAGCAATGGCCACATTGAAAGCAGATTTAAAAAAAAAAAAAAAAAAAAAAAAATCGCCAAATTTTTCGCCAAGTTGGCGACAAAACTTGGCAACCAAAAGACTGGCGATATATCGCCAAGTGACCGCCAAATTATAACACCACTTGAGTTTGCATCGAAATTAACAATGATTTCCCCCCAAAAAGGTGCAAAAGACCCCTTTAGAAACACCCGAATGCAACCAAAATAGGAGGTGCACAACTAGACCCCACTACGAGTCTATGTACCAAATTTCAACTTTCTAGGACATACCATTTTTGAGTTATGCGAGATACATACGCACATACGCACATACACACATACGCACATACATACAGACGTCACGAGAAAAGTCGTTGTAATTACCTCGGTGATGGTCAAAATGGATATTTCGCGTGTCTATACATTCTTAGGCACTTTTCCGCATGTGGTCGAATCGAAAAAAAAACTCAACATTCATTTGGGGGTGAGCAAAATGGAAATTAAGGGCGATTTTTGAGTGAAAATTTTTTCGCGAATACAATACTTCCTTTTTTGTAAAAGGAAGTAAAAAACACAGTGCATTCTCTAATCTAAGGTAAACGCCCCCCCTCCCCGTTTTATTTTAGAAAACTAAGAAACGAAACTCAAACAATAGGCACTTTCTTTTAAAGCACTAACCTCTTCCTCCTTTGTTCAATATAGCAAGATGATTAACTGTTTTTCCAGTTCCTCCGAGCGCAAAACGATTACGCGACCCGGGTCTTTTATTTCTCCATTAGTGGCATTTGGTGACATTTGCTGGCTCCTTGGTCTTATGGAAGATATTTACTTTTGCTGACCTTCCCATTGCTGGGGTGTGTGCTGCATTATTTTGACGGAATACAAATACAAATTCATTGTGCGTTTTTAATGTTATGTTTATGATCAATCTATTTGCACACGGATGTAACATGTATTTGTAATTTATTCCAGAAATTTTAAACTTTGGCTTGTAATTACGATATACAGTCGACTCTCGCTACATCGTGATTTAACTTACGCGAAACGGCTATAACACGAGCTTTTCGCGAGCAACGAATTTTAAAGCTAAAGCGAATTTCTTGCTCGCAACACGAAAGTATTTGGAAGGGAATCGTCATGCTAAGTGTCGGCTTCGTTAAGTATAATTTTCGTGAATGATTTTTCATACTTTAAGTTAAGCATCACTGACAGCGCAAGTTCCCACACACTAGTCTGAACGTCGCTTTGTTAGTGAGTATGTGTAACCACTTCACATTTTTGATTTTTTTTTTTTTGAGCAATCACGATTGCTTATTGTTCTTACTTGACTGTTTTGATGTCCTATGATTTTATTTTCCCGCCAGCACCCTCTGCAGCATCACCCTCGACCGGCTCCTCACGATGCTGCTCCTATAGCGAAAACCGTTTCCAGGTTGCGTTCATATCCTACACTTACACGCATACATACACGCACGTACACACACACACACAAACACCTACACACACATACATACACCTACACACACATACACAAACACACACTCAAACACATACACACACGCATACACACAGACACCTACACATACACACACGCCTACACACAACTACCCACACACTCATGCCTGCACACAGATTCAAACACATATGCCTACACACACATACACATTTCCCCCCCCCCACACACAAACACTCATACACACAACTACCCACACACTCATACCTGCACACAGACACAAACACACAAGCCTACAGACATACACACACGCATACACACAGACACCTACACATACACTCACGCCTACACACAACTACCCACACACTCATGCCTGCACACAGACTCAAACACATATGCCTACACACACATACACATTTCCCCCCCCCCCACACACACAAACACTCATACACACAACTACCCACACACTCATACCTGCACACAGACACAAACACACAAGCCTACACACATACACATACCCCTACACACAAACACACATACCCCACGCACACACACATAAACACACACACACACTCGTGATTGCGAAAAACATAATTTGAATTGCAATTTAAGAAAAGGTAAAGATTCTTGATACACTTGAACAACTAAAAAGTGGATCGAAGTTAGCACAAAAATTTGGTATGGGGGGGGGGAGTGAATCTATCACTCGTACAATTAAAAGTCAAGAAAAAGGTAATCCGTATAAATTCAGAACTTAGTTTAATATGAAACTCCCGGCGTAGTGTCTAAGTAAAATGCAAACAGTATTGTGACAAGCTGAGCTCCGACTCTGACTATGTTTACCTCTGTTTCGGTAAATAGGGAGGGGTAATTGGAGCTAAATTGAGCTGAGAAACTTTCTTAGTAGTTTTTCAAAATCATTCCAACTAAAATCCGAGCCAATAACGCGTCTAATTTTCACTAAACTCCCCTAAAACAGATTAACAGTCAAGTTCACAGCTCATTTAATCAGAGCTGCACTATATGAAATTGAAAGCTGCTGTGGATTATAGAGACCCTAAAAATTGGGTTGTTACCATAAATAGAACCATCAAAAAAGCAAATGTGAAACTACTATATTTGAAAATATATGAAAATAGCGATCTGATTGCGCAACATAAATCATCTTCATTTTTTAAGTTACAATAATTGTATTTACTGTACAGTATACTATTATAGTGCAGTGCTTTATTATTTCTACATACAGTACATACCGTACTGTTATATTTTTCTTTCCCATTGATTATTGATTTTGTGCATCGTAACAGTATTTTATGTTGAATGCAATTTTTTTTTAATTTTAAATATAGTAAAATGTCTGCTATTTATGTAAGAAACGGTAATGTATCGTTAAAAAATAGTCTTAAACAGTTTGAAACGTGTTTAAAACTGTATAATTGGGTATGTTAATAAAAAAAAGCATATGTATATCCTTTTCCAAGACATGAATTTTCGACCTACGCGAGGAGTCTTGTACGCATTCCTCGCATATATGTTGAATGCACGTTTTTTTTTAATTTTAAATATAGTAAAATGTCTGCTATTTATGTAAGAAACGGTAATATATAGTTAAAAAATGGTCTTAAACAGTTTGAAACGTGTTTAAAACTATATAATTGGGTATGTTAATAAAAAAAGAGCATATGTATATCCTTTTCCAAGACATGAATTTTCGACCTACGCGAGGAGTCTTGTACGCATTCCTCTCGTAAGTCGGGATCCGAGTCTATTTGAATTTTAGGAGCAATGAAATATTATAATGTAAAGTATCAACTATCTAAAGAAAACACAGGGCGTGCCGTAAAGGTACTCGATAGATGTGAAACTTTTGTATTACAGGGCAACATCTTAATTATTCATCAATCACTTTTGAATAGCAGCCGGAATTCGCTTACTACGGACAATAAATGAAAGACGAGTTAGCGCAATAATGTATATTTTTGTAGGACGCATTTCGTATTTTTTGAAATGTATTTTTTGTAATTCTCTTTTTTTTTTTTTTTCAGTTTTGTATTCCATTCTCTTGAATTCAAAATTCAATTTTTACTGTGTACAGTCGTTCGTTTATGCACCTTGGTTCAATGTATTGGTTCTATTATATCCGTACTTGCAATAACTCGGAGGATCTGGATTCCCTATTAGATCCGTATTAATGAAGTCCTACTGCATTCAGAAAAAGGATAAAACTACCTTTTTGATTAAAATATATATTTTTTAATACAGTAACAATAGAGTCTCGAAAATTCGGCTTTGGATGATCCGGTCGAATGCAGAAAACTCGAGCTCATTCTAGTAAGACGGGAAAACCCCGCTCGAAAAACCTGTTGCTCGCAAATTCCCGACAACATGGCATTTTCAAACTCGGTCACTTTTCAGCCCACTAGCGTGGACTGAAAAGGGGTCCGGGTTTTCGGGGCTATACAGCAACCCTAAATCTAATGAATGAATTCCACTGAAAATCAACTTCTCCGAACTCTACTGTGCAACTATAACTAATGAATGAATTCAACTGAAAATCAACGTCTCAGGACCCTGCTGTACATCTAAAACTAATGAATGAATTCAACTGAAAATCAACGTCTCAGGACCCTGCTGTACATCTAAAATTAATGAATGAATTCAACTGAAAATCAACTTCTCTGAACTCTACTGTGCAACTATAACTAATGAATGAATTCAACTGAAAATCAACTTCTCTGAACTCTACTGTGCAACTATAACTAATGAATGAATTCCACTGAAAATCAACTTCTCCGAACTCTACTGTGCAACTATAACTAATGAATGAATTCAACTGAAAATCAATTTCTCTGAACTCTACTGTGCAACTATAACTAATGAATGAATTCAACTGAAAATCAACGTCTCAAGACCCTGCTGTACATCTAAAACTAATGAATGAATTCAACTGAAAATCAACGTCTCAGGACCCTGCTGTACATCTAAAACTAATGAATGAATTCAACTAAAAATCAGTTTAAGAGTCCTAAAATAGGCGAAACGCTTTAGGGCCATTCCACGGAAACGATCGTTTTCGTCCCGCTCGTGACGCCTCCTATATTTTATTAAAAGCAATACTTTAAAATATTAATGAACAAATTTTTTCTGTTTAACAAATTACAAACTGATGTATGATTTCTTAAGCAAAACATTTCGTCGTTACCCTTTAAAATTGTTGCTTTTTAATGAAATGAAATATATAAACCGTCCCGTGCGGGACAAAGGGTTGACTTTTTCGTGGAATGGCCTTTACCGTCTGCAAAAAATAAATGAAGAAAGAAAGAAAAATGCGAAAAAACTTATCGTCTGAAGAAAGAAATAATAAAACACACATCAGGCAATGGATCACGAGAATTACTATTTATCAACGGCAACACGACGTCACTGGACCTATGCCACACTTGCCGCACAAAACAATGAAACAACACAAAACGTAACTCGTTATCTACCAATCACAAAGACAACAGAGTGCGAAAATTCAAGTTACGGCAAAGAGAAATCAATAAGCTACCTTGATTGCTAGAAAATGCAACATTTTGCAAACGTTAATATTCGAACTCATTTTTTTTTTCTTTTGAATCTTTTCTTCGAAAGATTTATTCTTCGTACTAGGGTAGCGGCATCAGCAACAGAAAAGGATCTAGTAACAGACAGTCGTCAGTTTGGATTTAAAAAATAAGAATTTTAGGCGGATGAAACTGGTGTTGCTGCGATCCATGAATACGGTGCAAGCACTTAGTGTTATCAGAGTGAATTTTAGGAGCCAGTTGGTATTTACAAGGCCGTGGTGGAAGGTTATGCACAGCCACCACGAGGTCTGCAGGTGTTTCATGTTTATTTGAATTTAATAAGGTTTTAGATCTAAAAATAAAGAACTTTTTCACATTTTGAAGAGAAAAGAGGAATTCTGTCCATCACTCATTCTTTCCTCATCCTGTCTGCTGCTGGGTATCATCAGAATTGTCGGTGTCTGTTACTGGAGGTCGTCCCTTTTTTCGAAATTGAGCAAATAAAAATAGAATCAACTCATTCAGATCCAGAAGCAGCCAAACGTTAGATGAGGTATAGTTGCGTGAGGGAAAAATAGTTTTAAAAGTCTAAATACATTAAAAGACACAGAAAATTGGGTTAAAGCGGTGGCTTAAGCATGTCTGTTATTGGTGCCGTTACACTATTTTATGAATAAAACTATCAATGATTACAGCGTGGTTAGTAATTCTTCTTCATCGTACACTGATGAGCAACTACAAGGGTCCTGTAACTCAGCGTTCTTTCTCGACGAAACAAGAAGATTAATTGTTGTTTACTCCCACATTGTTCAAAACCATTAAGCAACTAGAGTCTTTATTTTCCCATTAGTAGCATCTGTCGCAGTTTAGATACTTAGAAGCATTTGAACGTTGAAGAAATATTGTTTCTGGTGCGGTATTATGTTTAATAAGCAAGTTGGTTTTCGAAAAAAAAAACTTTGAAATTATCTAGGCTTGCAGCAAATCTTATAAAAGATAAGGCTTGCAAACAAAACACAACAGCTCTATGCATGAATTTAAAAAACAAAAACAAAATTTTATAGGTTTATGCATTTATCATACGTAAAAAGAGAGAGACCCTCCAAATATGTCACTGCCAGTTTTTAGGAACAATTTATCGATACCTATACCAGAGTGCTATGGTTGAACATGAACGTAGTTTAAATAAAATAAGTAAAAAATAATAATTTACGCAAAAGTGAGACATTACCCATCATAGAGCATTCATAACAGAAACGCATTACAGTAGAACTAAAATTATCGGAACTCTGACCAGCCGAATGGGGTCGTTTCCAAAATTTTAAAAGTAATTTTTTCTGAAAGAGCATGCTTAAAAACATAGGATCTGACCATTTTTTAAATAATTTGGCTAAGTTTAATATTTAAAAAAAAAATTACTTAAATCGGTGCGCTTTTATTGTGTACGCTTCTGCCGATGACATCACGAATGATGAAATGCCATTCACTGTTGCCATTCGCAGAATGTAATATTTAATTCGCATCTTTACTCACGTGTATTGGCAACGATAGGGTTGATAGCAAGCTTAGAGTGCAATATTTAATTCGCTCCTTGATTATCATAACGTGGAAACGCGCTAGAAAGATGAGCCAAAATTCATCATTTGTGACGTCATCAAGACCACCCCTTGTTTGAAAAATCGGACATTTCAAAAAATTAATTAAAAAATAACTGTTGGGAAAATAAAAGTATTTTCTGGGTCCATGTTATTTTTATTGCTTATTCTATCAGTTTCAGTGACTAAAAGTAGTACTTTTGACTGAAGAAAACAACTCCATTCCTATAATGTTAACCAAATGAATATCACTATTTTAGTACAGGCAATTTCTATCATATTCACCGAATGAAATTTCACTACGTTGATGTAGTTAATTGCTCTCATTTTTACCAAATGAATTTCGTTATCTTAATGCAGGAAATCACTGTCATTTTAATCCGATGAATTTCATTGCAAAGTAATGTGGATCAAACTGGATTGTAACTTACTTCGTTTCGCGCACTGATTAGATGTTTGTCGTGTAATTAGAGAATCACACATTAAACATATGTAACTAAAGAAAAAACTTCGATATATTTCTTTCTACAGTCATATACCACATATTTTAATGTGTGCAGTAGTTTCGAAAATGTGATTTTGAAATCAGATTTATCATTTGTGGCCGTCCTGTATATTATTTCTCACGGGTGTTTTTTGTATGCACGCCATAGCTTCATCAATCCTTCAACAAACTTCGTAAGTATGGCATCATTAACACGCTTTTATTAGCTTCACCTGTATGTATGTATGTATGTATGTATGTATCTTGTAACGGAATTTTGCAGCTCAAATTTCGCCCACTTCCTGCGATCGGATTCTTTTAAAATTTGGCACGCGACCTCAGACCCGATGACAATGCAATATTGTATAATCAAATTAATTAATTAACTCTTTTAATTGTTAGTTTCCTCCAATTTTAATCAATATTTCGGCATAAATCCAACAATGTGAAAAAGGAAAAATTTTAAAAAATACTTTAAAAATGCTCGCAAAAATTATTTAAAAATATCTACAAAAACCTTTAATTTTTCTTGCATCAGACAAAATTTGTTCCAATGTTCCAAAGTAATTGGAACATGAAATATAATTGTTTTTAACTAATTTTATGCCAAAATTTAGGTGAGCTTTCAATTGGAAATTCATTGCTGATCAGACCATTGTTGAACAAAACTTTTATTCAAATGCATCTCAAATTTTCAAAGTGATATAAATATGATTTCCGCAAACATACATCGATGACTCACAGTAGCTTCCCATTGGGGTGCCTTTGTCTTAACTTTAAGATATTACCTCGCACTCGTTTTATAAATAATTTCGTCGCCTGATAATTCTCCAACATAAGATTAAACAAGAAGTTCTGTCTAGAACTAGACGAGCCTACTTTCCCGTATACCCAAACTACTTTCTATTACCTGATCAATGTTCTCAAAAATAGCTAAAATCGCAAATTTTTTTCAAATATATTTTTAAAATAAATTAAGCTGATTTCTAGGAATAAAATATTCCTCACTTATCTAAAAAAAATTAGATGCGTAAAAAAAATAAAAAAAAAATAAAAAGCAGCAACTTTTAAACAAAGCAGCTAATACACTTTTTTACATTAAAAAAATCTTTAACAGCTTTCAAAACGAAAAAAATAATAATTAAAATTAATAAGCTCATTAAAATAAATTCATCATATCAAAAAAAAAAAATCGTTAATTTTTCCCCCTTTTGCCAAAAACAATTTTTAAATGAATTAATGCGCTTACCAAAATAAATAAAAATAATAAAATGTCAACTTAAAGAAATAATTTTTTATTGTCAAAAAAAAAAATCGTCTGCGCATATCTTTATGTAGAAACATAAATGACTTCGAGTTTATTCACCGAAAACTGAATACCTAAATTAAAACTTTAGCGTAAAAATAAAAACAAGTCAGATCCACAATAATTATTTCACAGTCAAAAACATAGCTGCGGAGTCGGAGTCGGAGTCAATCTCATTTTGGGGTAAAGGAGTCGGAGTCGAATATCTAAGAATCGGAGTCAGTCATTTGTCCTTCGTGTATAAATTTTTGCAAAAGCTACGAAGTCGGAGGAGTCGGAGTCCGATTAATTGTCGGGCACAGGAGTCGGAGTCGGGGTTAAGTGCTCCTAAATTCTTGGAGTCGAAGTCTGGAGTTTGGCGTCAAGAGCTATTTCCAACAAAATTTGTTTGAAGTAAATCCGCCTTCAAGTACGGAATCTACACTGACTTTCAGTTTCCCCATAGGCGCTAATGTTAAGGGATTTGAACTGTTCAAAATTGAACAGAAAATTGTTCAAATCAAAAAGATATTTTATATACAACTTTTTCATCAAACGCTTTTTCCTACAAAGTTTGTTTGAAGCAAATTCGCCTCACACTTCGGAATTGCCTTGAATTTCCCCGTAGGCGCTAATGTTAAGTTTTTTTGAACTGTTCAAAATTGAACAAAAAATAGTTCAAATCAAAAAGTGAAGTATGGGAATGAGATGTCCTTGCCGAGATCTTTCGAACAAAAAAAAGTTTGTTCGAATCGGACTATTCATTCAAAAGTTATTAGGGGGGGGGGGGGACAGACAGACAGACCGACAGACAGACAGACCGACAGACAGACCGACAGACATTTTTCCCCATCTCAATACCCTACTTTCCAATTTTTAATTTTTCAATATTTATTCAATTATTTTATTTATTTTTGACTTTTTTTTGTTTTTTGCGATATTTTTAAGATGCATTATGCCTTCTTTCATGCTTTCTTCTTCTTTTTCTGTCTTTTACTGGGAAAGTAGGCTAAAAACAGAAAAATAAAATAATAGTTTAAAAAACTAAAAAAACACGCTTTCGTAGCAAAATGAACTAAAAAGTGAAAAATAATCTTTGGATGATAGTAGTTGACCAATCGCTTAATTTTAATGTAATACAAATAAGCGTGGGGGGCTTCTTATCAGTTGTCTTGAATTTCTTCCATTTGTTGTCCAAGCAGAAATGTAAATAGACAGCACCCCACGCTTTTTTGCATTACATTAAAATTAAGTGATTGGTCAACTACTATCATCCAAAGATTATTTTTCACTTTTTAGTTCATTTTGCTACGAGATCGAGTTTTTTTTAGTTTTTTAAACTATTATTTTATTTTAAAGATTTCTTTCACCGCTCTCGATGAAAAATAAACAAACGGTTCACGCTTTGAAACTTATGTTATTTTCAAAAAAAAATAATATTCACTATATTTTTTAGACGATACCTTTTTTGCTGACTTTTAAGATTCTGATCTCAACAACATGAGGGGACATATTTAGAGGACGTATGTGTCCCATAATAGTCGTTTAACTATTAAGAGAGCTGTTTGCAATTTTTAAAAAATTAACCAACCCATATTGCACACGAAACGTTTAAACCTTTCATAAACGTTTTAATATGTTTGTCACTCCGTTGACAACCATTTAAAACATTCGTGTAACGTTTAAACACTTCATAAACGTTTTAAAATGTTTCTCACAACTTTTTCAATCATTTAAAACGTTTATGTAACCTTTAAACATTTCATAATCGTTTCAAAATGTCTGTCACAACGTTGACAACCGTTTAAAAAGTAAAGTAACGTTGAAATGTTTGTCACAACGTTGACAACCATTTTAAACGTTTATGAAACGATGCATGCTGCCTGGAAAGTTACTTTTCAAAATACATGTGAAATTAAGCTTTTCACCTTCATAAACGCTTGTTGAATATTTTCGAATCGTATTTGAAATATGGGGTGCTTAAAACATCTTGCATTGATTAAGAAAATTCATTTTAAAAACTACATTAGATTTAACCCTTTTTTTTCCGTCTAATGTTTATCTCAAAAAGTCCTCCCCCCCCACATCATTAATACACTTCTACGTGTGCATCTCCCGTAGTTTTGAGAAGATTGAGACGATTTTCAATTTCATGCCAGGCAGTAGCGCAGCCATAATTTACCTCCCGAGAAAGTGGTTTTAATCATAACAGTTGTTGTATAGGTTTTAACTGTCATATTAGAATTGCCAATATGTTTAAAACTAAATGCTTTGGAGGGGGGGGGGGGTGACATTCAAATCCCTCCAGGAGGCCTGGGTGTTTTTTCTTTCATACCTGTCATTTTCAGTTTTCTATGTTCTTGCATGCCTTCAGCTAATATTGTGCCAATTTGGGGGGGGGGGGGGGAGAGGAGTTTTATGAGATAAGGAAAAAATAATAAACATATTTATACATAAATCATTAATACTTTTTTAATACATTTTATTTGACAGTGCAAGACTTTGTACTGCTCTTTAAATTTCTGTTATCTTTTCAAATTTAAGCTTCCTTTTTACTTCCTTTTACAAAAAAGGAAGTATTGTATTCACAAAAAAATTTTCACTCAAAAATCGGTCTTAATTTCCATCTTTCTCACCCCCGAATGAATATTGAGTTTTTTTTTCGGACCCGACCACACGTGGATATATGCCTACGAACCTACAGACATCCAAAACATCCATTTTGACGACCCCCGAGTTAATTACAACGAATTTTCTCGTGACGTCTGTATGTACGTATGTATGTGCGTATGTATCTCGCATAACTCAAAAACGGTATGTCCTAGAAAGTTGAAATTTGGTACGAAGACTCCTAGTGGGGCCTAGTTGTGCACCTTCCCTTTTGGTTGCATTCAGATGTTCCTAAGAGGGTCTTTTGCTCCTTTTTGGGGGGAAATCATTGTAAATTTCGATGTAAACTCAAGTGGTGTTAAAATTTGTCGGGCACTTGGCGATATATCGCCAGTCTTTAGGTCGCCAAGTTTTGTCGCCAACTTGGCGACAAAATTTGGCGATGTTTTTTTTTTCTTTTTATTTTTTTTAATTTTAAATTTGGTTTCAATTTGGCCACTGTTGGTGATATTTAGAGAGTAAACAATTGAATCAAATTAAAATTGCCAATAATGAAGAAATGACATTGAGTTGGAGTAAAAGGAAGTCATGTGATGCGCACATCAGCTCTTTTTAAGTTGTTTCGCGAACGGTCATCTAAAAATCCTTTTGCTCAAAGAAAGATTGATAAAGTAATTATAGCAATTCAATTTATCAAAATACGTTAAAATACCCAAGCGTTCTTCTTAAAATCAATTCCTTTCGCAATTCATTTCTTATTATTGAAGAGACATCGTAACCATGCACAAAAAACGAAAGTGGATACTGTTTCTTAAGCTTCCGGAAAAGCTGCCACAAAATGGAAAAATAGTCTCACTAGTAGTTCTTCACTCTGTTTCCATAGAAAGCCCCATCAAATGAAACGAACAGCGAGCCAAGACAACTACCAAATTCATTATAATGCAAATTCTAAACTCTCAATTATTTTACCGTAAAGCATCACCTTACAGGATCTGCTCCAAATTAGAATTTTTTGCTCTGAAGTTCTTTTACTTTTATCCCGATGGCAACAATTGGTTGCCATGACAATTAAAAGATGAAATTGCAACAAAATTAATGAGAAAATGATGATGCAAGCTCAGAAGAGACAAAAAATACTTTTCGCATAGGGATTAACATTATGTGTTTTCTTTTGAAGTAAACAAATTAAATTTTGAATGTTTATTTTAGAATATCTGCGACATAAAAAACTACTCTGATATTGAAACACTCAAAAAATTTTTATGAACTGTTTCATTTTTAGTTTTTTTTTTAATGGAAAACGAATAATTGATTTTTAAAAGATGCTGTTTTTTCTAAAAAGGTTTCTTAATGTATTCAGAGGAAAATGAAATATTTCCATTCATAGTTCTTTAACTTGAATACGCCACCTTGTGGTGATTTAAGAAATGAGCCAAAGCGGTAAAAGATTCTATACCTAAAACTTGAAAAGCCCACACTGCTTAAAAAAATTTATTCCATATGAATATAAGTGAAAAACCCTGCAAACACGAAGTCAAAATATTTTCATCAACTCAGCTAAAAAGCTGGTTGTAAGTTACAGGATTGGATCTGGGGGGGGGGGTTCATGGCGCAGGCTGCACAATTGAAATTTTTAGGGGTGTGTTTTAAGGGGTAATTTTTACATTTGGGGGGTCTTGCATTTGGAGGATCTTCGAGTTATTTATGGGGGAATGTGCCCTTGCTCTTGGGGGTGGGCACCCCTGCAAGTTATCGGATTAGTTCGTTTTACCTCCTTCAGAAGCTATTAGCCAGTGACACTGGCGTAAGGAGAAAAACCTCAGGGGGTGTCCAGCCTAAAAATCGTCAACTCTGATGCAGGAATAATTTTATTTTAACCTTACATAGACAGTCATAGATAAATAACATTTATTAGACGATAAAAAAAACATCTTTTAAGCAGAAGGGAATATTTTTAGTTTTCAATATTAGAGTTTAATTTTGAGCTTAAATGGTAGGTCCGGACCCGGTAACCAACCCTTTCCTACCCTCCTGTCCAGAGACTGCAGTGCCTCTTATACAGTAAAACTTCGCTTACCCAACCCCTGTTTATCCGCATTTCCGGTTACTCCGTATCAAATTTGCAGAGTTTAAAAAACGTTTTATATTTTCATAAATAATAATTTTAAATTATGATAGTTGAAGTATAAGTGCACGAAACATTCGCTTTTTATTTTTATTAAGTATGGATCGTGCAAAAACTTATTGTAATTTAACAAACATGCTTCGCCTGCTTTATTTTTACCCGGAAGAAAGAGCTCAACAAACTATTTTTGTGTGTGTGTGTGTGTGTGTGTGATATTATGTACTTGTTTTGATGAGCTTTTAACTGTTAGTTGTTGTTGTTTTCTTTTTGAAAGCGATTAAAGATTTTTTAATTGAAAAAATATATTAACTACATTGTAAAACGAGCTGATGTGTGCGTCACATGACTTCCTTTTACTCCAATTTAATGTCATTTTCTAATTATTGGCAGTTTTAATATGATTCAATATTTTACTCTCTAAATATCACCAACAGTGGCCAAATTGAAACCAGATCAAAAAAAAAAAAATTTCAAAAAAAAAATCACCAAATTTGTCGCCAAGTTGGCGACAAAGCTTGGCGACCAAAAGACTGGCGATATATCGCCAAGTGTCCGCCAAATTATAACACAACTTGAGTTTACATCGAATTTAACAATGATTTCCACCCAAAAATTGGCAAAAGACCCCCTTTGGGACATACGAATGCAACCAAAAAGGAAGGTGCACAACTAGACCGCACTAGGAGTCTACGTACCAAATTTCAACTTTTTAGGACATTTCGTTCTTGAGTTATGCGACATACATACACACATACGCACATACATGAGTACATACAGACGTCACGAGAAAACTCGTTGCAATTAACTCGGGGATCTTCAAATAGTACAGTAAAAATAGGGGTCGGACCCAAACATCCAAAAAAAAAAAGCTAAACCTGGTGCAAATTGTTTATTACCCTCCCAATAAGAACAGGTAAAAAGTCCCACCCCATTGTGCGTCGGGTTTTGGAATGGGGGGGCATCTAAAAATTGCCGTTTTGGGTATTTTTCCAGAATTTTTAGAGTAAATTTAAAGTGAGAATAATATGTTATACTAAATTTAAAAGCATGAAATTAAAAGTGTTTGACCCCCAAGAGGGATGATATAACTCGCCAATGCTACAGAGCCCCCCTATCCCGGTAAAACGAAGCAGTACCCCCGAAACCCCCTCCATAAATTTCATATGGAAACATTATGTTATGCTAAGTTAAAATTAGAAATCGAGTGTGTCCATCCTCCAAGATCGATGGTGCACCTCCTCTCAAAGCTACAGCATCCCCCCTCCGCAAAATAAAATAAATCCTCGCCCCCCCCCCCCTTTTATTTCAATTAGAAGTATTATTTCAATCAAATCTAAAATGCATTAAATCAGGACTGTCCACCTCATAAGAACAGTAGCTCACCTCCCAAAACGAAATTATATACTAAAATACTATCCCCTCCCCGCCCCCTCTGATGGTGCACATTTAACTAAATGGCCAGAAAAATTACGCTGAACTGTGTTTTGCTTTCAAATGATTTCTTCTAAGCTTGTAACAAAAAGTCTTCGTTATCAAGATGTTTTTTGGAATCTAGATCCTCAGCAAAATCGTTATTGTTGCAGATATGTCTAACACAGTTTATGCATATAATTGAGCACTTCAGTGCACTTTCAGACTTTTCAAACACTCACTATATCCAATGAGATCAGAGCAAGCACAAGATTTGAGACGCAAAAAGTCTTCTAGAGCAGAAGGCTTGGCTGTTGTAATAGGACGCACATTATATTTCTGTGGTGCTTTCTTTGCATCCATCAAAAACGACACTAGCTTTCCCATACTTACAAGTTACCTAACCCTGCATTGCTGGCATATTTCCTTGAAGCTTACAGATCATTACAAAAAAAAATGATCAAGCAGGTATCTCCTATCTATTACATATGAGGCAGTGAGAAGCAAAGGGATGTAAGTGGCAAATTAAAAATTTGGAGATAACCAGTACAAATGGTTGGTGAACCCCTCCTCTATCTTGGGGCAAGAGATGGTACTAGTAGACCTGGTAGTTGCTTCTATACAGCTTGATTTAGAAAAGAAAATCAATGAAAGCCTACCTAGGATCTTATCTTTAAACGCGTTTTATTCAAAACTTGAAAATGTCCACTTACATCCCTTTGCTTCTCACTGCCTCATATATGACACCAGCTGTTCGTTCTGTGATGGTGGATGAACCTTTTGCTTCAGATAATAGCACTTTAACAATACAAAATTTCTTCCCTTCTGAAACCAGATTCATCGAATGCTGATGGAGAAGCAGCGCTTAACTCGCACCAGAAGTTTTTAACAATTTGTTATTCCATCTTTACAGATAGTAACTACTCTCGTAACAGAAGCTAAAGACATAACTGCTTACCTCCTTTACAAAGAAATGCCACAAAATTGTTTGCCTTCAATATCCTTTGATGTTACTACCCGAACGTTAAAGTTCTCATCGCAACTCACCTTATAATCAGCGACCAATACCACTACCAACTTGAGAGGTAGGAAACTTCTGGGGGCTTTAGAAACGGATTGTGATTTCCAAACTGGGAGACAAAAAGCTGTAAATATTTAGCATTCTATTGTTGTATTGCTCATTGCTCTCATCAAGACTTGTTCTATCGTTGAATCACTACAGGTTCTAGACCACCTGAATTTGTCAGTGCGTTGCATCGTTGGATAGCTGATGTTTTAGCTGATGTTCGATATGATCAATTTTTTTTATTGCATAATATACTCAAAGTTTGAGATAGTGTTGCAAGTATATGTCTGCATATTTAGCATAATTCACATAACCAGCTGCGTAAAAGAGAGGTAGCTCGGTGTTTGCAAATGAGAACCCCCATCGACTTAGAGGATGCAGAATTGCAGCATTGCCCGTCTCACTGTTGGCAATTTTGGTTCGTCCCCCCTTACGGTGATGGCAAAAGATTTTAGAAAAGTTGAAGTAAGTTAATCAAGAAGAAGTAGGGAAACTTTGGTCAGTTTGGACTTTTTTTATGCTGCACAGGAATTTTGTTTTCCAGCGCTCTAAACAGTTTAATAACTTCAAAGACAAATAATTTGGTTACTGAGCTCGCTTAGATCTTTTAGAATTATCATTCTGACATTACCATATCATTGTGTGGCATTTTGTACTTCGGAAAAGTTTAAATCAGGGAAATTTTTTTCGCGAACTTCACTGCAATAGTTAATTTTAGATTGTAAATTCAGGGTCACCCCCCCCCCCAAGCGATGGCGCACCCCTTAAGTGTGACGGAGTATCCATCCAGAATAAAAACCCTCAAAAAAGAAAGAAATAGACCTTGAAAAAACTGCCTTAAAAATTCCAATGACGCAAAGCTGCTCCATAACCTCCCCCCCATTCCCCCCCGCCTGTGCACCCCTGTTAATTGGAATTTTTTTTCTGTAAGAGTTTATTATTTTACTATTATAAAGTGGTTTCTGCGTGGTTTGAGAATTATTTTTAAGTAATAGAAATTATTTTTATTTAAATAGAGGATTATTTCGTCCCCCCCCCCTTCCCCCCAAAACCCGACGCGCAAAGTGCTGGGACTTTTTACCCCTTCTTGCTGGAAGGGTAAGAAGTAATTTGCAACAGGTTTCACTTTTTTTTTTTTTTTTTTTGGATGTTTGGGTTTGGCCATTTTTTGGCCTAATTTTACTGTACTAAAAATGGACATTTCGGGTGTCTGTACGTTCCTAGGCACATATCCACGTGTGGTCGGGTTGAAAAAAAAACTCAACATTCATTTGGGGGTGAGCAAAATGGAAATTAAGGCCGATTTTTGGGTGAAAATTTTTTCGCGAATACAATACTTCCTTTTTTGTAAAAGGAAGTAAAAAGATGCTACTACTTTATCGGTTCGTTAATTTTTTTAGCTATCTATTTCATCAGATGAGTAGGGCATATTTTGTTTCTTGAAATCAGCTTAAAGTGTTTAAAAAAGTATGCTTGACAAATGTGCAGTCTTAGTTAATTAACAGAATATTGATTAGATACTAGAAAGTCGATGTTGATGTACGGGAAAGTAAGCTCGTTTAGTTTTGGGCAGAACTTCTTGTTGAATGATTAAATTCCAACCGATTCGACTTTTTTGCAAAAGAAAAAAAAATCTTAACTAATAATAAAACTCAAAGTTTGTCTGGATATCTGGATCTCTGTCGGAATATCTGTCTGGATCTCTGTGACGCGCATAGCGCCTAAACAGTTCGCCGCTTTTCATGAAATTTGGCACAAAATTAGTTCTTAGCATAAGGGTGAGCACCTTGAAGCGATTTTTCAAAAATTCGATTTTGTTCTTTTTCTATTCCTAATTTAAGAATATTTTACCGAGCAAATTATCATAATATAGACGAGTAAATTACCAAATTGTCATAACGTGGAACTGTAACATGAACGAGCAAATGAACATAGGAAATTGGAGAGAAATTCAACATCCATTATTTGTGAATATACTGGCGAGCCAAAGGATCTTTTAGTTTTCTACTACGAGCAAAGCCATGCGGATACCGGTAGTTATAATAATAAGCACGCCACGGATATATAAAAATATACTTCCTCATTCCGTGCATCTGGCATCAACAAAAATGTACCAAAAATAACCGTAAACCTTAACCTTGCTTCCAACATGAAATTTCATTTTATCCGCACAAGCAACCGTGAGAAATAAAGCTTCTTCAACCGAATTCAAATTGTTTGAAATTCTTTCCATCGACTACGGTGTAAAAAGGATTACCTCTGCCGCAGAAGAAGAAAAATAAAGCGAAAAATTTCCACACCTTCCCTAATCTGTTCTTCCTACCACCCTTTCCAATAATCCCCTTTCGGCGCGGGAGGATATTTTGGGAATTTTATCGTCTGCAGCTCCAGGCGCCGCACAACTCAACTAATCAATCAGTCTAAAAAGCCAGGAAGCTTTTCGCAGTTCCCGGTAGTTTACTGGACATTTTTTATATTTGTCACCTCAAGCAGAGAGGAGCTTATTTTACATACTAGTATTGAGTTTTACATAAACGTGACCCTCTTGTGTCAGTGGTGTCTTCCAAAACCCTTTTTCCCGAATCCTGCCTGTCATCGAATAGAAATACGTTAGACAACTTATTCCCAACAAAAACTGTTCCAAAAAACGTTTTTCGGCTATTTTACTCATAAATTTAAATTTTTAAAACTGGATTTTTATACAGGGCTACCAATTAGCCCCTACAAATAACGATTAGTTATCAGTAAAAAAGTTATAATGATAGGAAAACTTCAGTGTTTCAGTAACAAAATAGTGTAGAAAAATTTATTACTCCCGAGAAACATTATGGGACAGATATTTCCCCTAAGTTCATTTTTTACAAAATATCGGACACAAGTAATTTATAAATTATATATATGTTATGTATATTTTATTATTAAAACATCAGAATCTTTAAATTGACTAATAAAAAGTTATCGTGTTTAAGACAAATTACAGATTTTTTTTTATAAATACTTAGCACTTTTCATAACGAACTCAAAAGGATGAAATAACTTTTCTGGTTCAGAAAGGATTACTGTACAGAAAGGATCCTGTAATTTTAAAATATTCCAAGAAAATGACACCACAAACGAAGAAAAGTGCGCCTAAAGCCATGTAGGGAATTTCTTATTATCTAGCTTTCAATCTTACATTTGAGTGTTGAAACATGCATATTTTTCTTAACGGGGAAGTTTGGTTTGAAATGACTTCAGTCGCAAATTTCTTCGTTTGTGGTATCATTTTCTTGGAATAATTGAAAACTACAGGAATACTTAAATTGTCCTTTCTGACCCAGAAAAGTTATTTTATCCTTTTGAGTGCATTATGAAAAGTGCTTAGTATTTTTAAAAAAATCTGTTATTTTATTCTTTTTAGTGTAAATGCATTTCATAAATGTTACCATCACGAAACTTCACCTTATTTTTTCATATAAATGATCCTTGCTAAAAGAAAACGAATCATATATACGTGTCTAAAACTTTAAACAATTGGCCTTAAAAATTTACCCTTGTTCCTATCTAAGATTTATTTGTGTGCTAAATTAATTAGAACCATTTAAATATTAAAAGGTTTCCGAAACTAGTTTATGTTTCATAGCATACAAGTTACTCGCGATAAAGATCTTACTATACTTAGCCCCCTTATTCGCAACTCCAATGAACTATAGGAGGCGCTGCAGCCACTGAATAATGGCGGATGAAAAAGGTAAAACAAACGCATGCCGTAACTTATAACTTGCTTTGACGCTTAGTGAATGACAGTAATTTTTCATCGTGTTTGTGGGAAGTTTTATTTTCTTCTGAAATTACATTACATCACAAACTGTCTGAAGCCTGTAATTTGCCGAAAGAAAACACGTGGAATGGAATGTTTTACCTTTTTCTTTAGTATTGTTAATCACCGCCGGTTGCGTATTCGAGCTCTGGAGTTCCGAATCGATTATTGGCAGATGAGGATAAAAATCCTAAGAAAGTAATGATATTAAATAAATTTCATGCTTGCTCCAGAGAAGCCTTGATTCAAAATTTTCATTATGATTACTATTAACATTACTGTGCAATGCAACAAAATTTTTAACAATGGGTTTTATATTCGAACATTTAATGGGTAAATTACATGACATTTGTTGTTTTCCATCCTAACCGAAAAAAAATAATTTTATTTTAGAATTTTAATTTTTCAGCGTTAAATTGCACCTTAAGATTAAGCAAATCGTTGAGTGAAATCCCGAAGTCTGTAAGTGGTCTAGTTAATGAGATATAAGCAAAACCAGGCCTCAGATTTCCCGTGACAATCAGGCCTAGTATGATAAAAGTGCTTAGTAATAAAAAGTTGAGAAACTCATATACAAACCAAAATACAAAACTATAAACCTAACTACAAATTTTCTGGATGCCTTTAAGTATCCGTGTATTGTACTCCAACTTCCAGTATTATTATCAAATAGTTCACGTAGCCACAGTTAACAAAACTTTAAAATTCTTCATAAGTAATGCATTATGAAAATCATTAATTATAATAAACTAGGAGGCTCCGCCCCTAGTCGATAGGTTACCCACCGTACGGTTAAACTTCTCCGAATAGCCAATTATAATTGCGAACAAAAAAAAATCAGATGCAGTACGAAATCTCCCTTTATAAATTTACGAAGAAACATTTTGAAGAAAACGCATCCAATTCCAGAATACTTAAAATGAAAAATATCCTTTACGGTTACCCTAGCAACAAATGTTATGTGCTTTGTTCCAGAAAAGAAAAATCCAACAATGGTTTCGTGGTGATCAATTACGGAGACTTTTCAAAAAGAAACCGTACGGTCAATGTCACCGCAACAAGACTCTTGGCTGCGTAATAATTACACATCATTATTTTTATTGGTTTTACCGTGCAATGGTCTTACGTTTTTGTTTGTGTGGTTTGCTGAAAAACATAAGATGCCATTGTTGTTTTTCCTTACACATTATATGAAATTTACTTGCTTTTACTGTACCTATTTTTCTTCTTTGCTAAATTTCTAATTTTAATTTTATAGTCTGCTTTAGTTTTAACCTTGATATGAAAATTTTAAGATTAACTGCAATTATTGAGTGTTGTAAACAAGAAATCACTTACACTTATTTTGTTCCACTTTTTAAGGAGAATTAAGCATATAGAAATGGTCTTCTTTACTAATAATAAAGCTGAAAGTCTCTGTCTAGAGGATGTCTGTAGGATGTCTGTGACGCGCATAGCGCCTAGACCGTTCGGCCTATTTTCATGAAATTTGGCACAAAGTTAGTTTGTAGCATGAGGGTGTGCACCTCGAAGCGATTTTTTGAAAATTCGATGTGGTTCTTTTTCTATTCCAATTTTAAGAACAAAAATATCATAAGATGGACAAGTAAATTACGAAATTATCATAACGTGGAACCGTAACATGGACACAAGCCAATTGGCGAGATACGAAATTATCATAACGTGGAACCGTAACATGGACACAAGCCAATTGGCGAGATACGAAATTATCATAACGTGGAACCGTAACAAGGGTACAAGCCAATTGGCGAGAAAATTCACCATACATTATTTGTAAATATACTGGCAAACCAAAAGACCTTTTAATTTTTCTATTACGGGCAAAGCCGTGCGGGAACCACTAGTAATAAAAAAAAGTAATAAAAATAAATACTAGATTATTACATCGGATCTTTTAGATTCGTGCTTTCACGCCAGAACTTATTTGAATTTGCCGAACACTCGCAAAAGTTTCTTAACTTTTGCGAGTGTTCGGCACTTACTAAAAAGACTTACTAAATTGTTACTTTCCTTTAACTAGTGTATAACTGCGATTGAACAAAACACTATATTTCTACTTTTATTTGAAAGTGATTACTTGAAAATGTTAGGCAACAAAACCGTTTGTTGACAGTTGCTATTTATTAAGTTAAAAAGCAAGCAAACTAGGGGACGGCTACAGAAAGTTCGGTAAGCACTCAAGCTAGCTGATTGCCATAATCGAAGTTATTTTCTCATTAGTGGCTTTTTATACATGTAATCGAACCAATTGGTAGTCAGTTTTTAAAAAATGCAAGGAGAGTCAGTGAAAATAAAAATGAAAAAAGAAGCCCGGAGTCGGAGTCGGTATGTTTTCTAACGAGTCCGACTCCTTTACCCCAAAATCAGTCCGACTCCGACTCCACAGCCCTGTATGTACTTATGTGCGGATGTGCATATTTATCTTGCATAACTCAAGAACCGTATGTTCTAGAAAGTTGAAATTTGGTACGTAGACGTACGTAGTTGATACTTTTTATATTATGATACTTAAATGCTCCTAAAATTCAAATAGAGTCGGATCCCGAATTACGCGAGGGATGCGTTCCAAGACTCCTCGCGTAGTTCAAAAATTCACGTAGTGGAAAAGGATATGCACATGCTTTTTTACTTCCTTTTACAAAAAAGGAAGTATTGTATTCGCAAAAAAATGTTCACTCAAAAATCGGCCTTAATTTCCATTTTGCTCGCCCCCGAATGAATATTGATTTTTTTTTTTTCAACCCGACCACACGTGGATACATGACTAAAAACGTATAGACACCTGAAGAATCCATTTTGACAACCCCCGAGTTAATTACAACGCGTTTTCTCGTGACGTCCGTATGTGTGTATGTATCTCGCATAACTCACAAGAACGGTATGTCCTAGAAAGTTGAAATTTGGCACGTAGATTCCAAGTGGGGTCTAGTTGTGTACCTCTTTTTTTTTTTTTTTTGGTTGCATTCGGATGTTTCAATGGGGGTCTTTTACACGTTTTGGGGGGAAATCCTTGCAAAGTTCAATGCAAAGTCAAGTGTTGTTGTAATTTGGCAAACACTTGGAGATATATCGCCAAGATTTTGGTAGCGATGAGAAATTTGGCGTGTTTGTTTTCTAAGTCCGGTTTCAATTTGGCCTTTATTGGTAATATTTAGAGAGTCAACCATTGAATCACATTAAAATTACCATTATTGGCAAAATTAATCTGTATAAAACTTTTTCTTTCCTTTTTTTTTCGCTTCGATTCGCAACAAACTACGGGTGAAAATATTTAAAATGTTTATTAGCTTACTCCTAGACCAGGGCACTATTATCATTAAATTAGCGTAAAAGGAAGTCATGTGACGCACAAATCAGCTCGTTTTTTACTCATATTTCTACCTTAATCCTCGCGGTCATCCATTGTTTTTCTGTATTGTTAAGAGCCCGCAAACTTCAAGAAATCCCTAAAACGATGCCGCAGTTTTTTCGAAAACACAGGCAATTTATTTATTACTAGGGGCACCCGCACGGCTTTGCCCGTAATAGAAAATTAAAAGGTCTTTTGGTTCGCCTGTATATTTACAGATAATGTATGGTGAATTTTCTCGCCAGTTGGCTTGTGCCCATGTTACGGTTCCACGTTATGATAATTTCGTAATTTACTCGTCCATCTTATGGTAATTTTGTTCTTAAAATTGGAATAGAAAAAGAACCACATCGAATTTTCAAAAAATCGCTTCGAGGTGCACACCCCCATGCTACAAACTAACTTTGTGCCGTATTTCATAAAAATCGGTCGAACGGTCTATGCGCGTCACAGAGATCCGGACAGAGAGAGATCCTGACAGACAGAGAGACTATCAGCTTTATTATTAGTCAAGATAAAGAATATGTGTAAGAAAGTCTTTTTCAATTGCCAAAAGACTCACAGCAAATAAACAAATATGATAAACCACTGTAAACGAGACTGATTAACATCGAAGCGGCTCTCCTTAAATGACGTTGAATGAACTTCTAGCATTTTCCATTCAAGATCATTCTAGTACTTTCCATTCAAGAATATCCTAATACATTGTATAGATTACAGAGATTATTAGCATTGAAATATTATTATTTACCTGTTGATGTTCGCTATGTCGCCAAGGTTGGCGACAATTGGCGATCGATTTCTCACCAAAATGAGTCGCCAAAAATGATGCCAACCTGGCAATATCTCTTAAACTTCTCGCCAATCCTATGAGCGCAATGTTGAATGGAGCATAGCAGAAAAGGCTAACGTGCTGGTAAAGTTTCAAGAACTGAGGGAATTTTCGTCGAAAATGAACGGAATGAAAGCCAAATTTAGCAAGTTTACACATAAAACACAAGCTCGTACATAAAAGACAATAATAATAATAACTGTTTACAAAATTAAGTATGTTTTAATGTATGTGATCAAGTGTGAATGATAAAGTGAATAAAGGTGTATGAAATAGGGGAATGTGGGGCAAAGTGAAATGGTTAAGAAGACTTGAGTTTTTTTCGAAATGAACAAATCAGAAATTTGTTTTGAAAATTACAGTACATAAAGAAAAAACATTGTACTTTATAGTAAAACTTGTGTTGAAACAGTATTTTTAATTTTTGACAGTATATTTGAGTCTTCAAAAAAAAAGGTGGACATTTTTCTTTTCTTTTTTTTTTCTTTTCCATGGGGTAAAGTGAAAAATAATATAAATTTTTTTTTATGAAATATTTTCTATTCGATTATAAAACGTGTTTTTTGATCAAAAGAATCCGCAAATAAAAGGTTGAATGAATAAATGAAAGAAAATGAAACGATAAACGAGTAAATAAATGAATAAATCAATTAATATGTAAAGAAAAATAAATGAGCGAGTAAAAGAATAAATGAATAAGAAAATAAGTGAATGAATGAATGAATAAGTGAATTACTAAATGAAGTAATGTAAATGAATTAATTAATAAATAAAAGCGTAAGTGATTTATATTAAATGATTGAGTGAGAAAATGAAGCAAACTATTTCACTTTGCCCCGTATGTACTTAACTAATTGTGCAATTCATTTAAAATACAAATAAGCTCAATATTAACTAAGTTTTTACTGCATTGAACATTAACAGGTCTCAATTAATGCTTAAAATGTTAATAACAAGAACTTTATCATTTTATTGTAATACTAGTGGTACCCGCACGGCTTTGCCCGTAATAGAAAATTAAAAGGTCTTTTGGTTCGCCTGTATATTTACAAATAATGTATGGTGAACTTTCTCGCCAATTGGCTTGTGCCCATGTTACGGTTCCACGTTATGATAATTTCGTAATTTACTCGGCCATCTTATGAGAATTTTGTTCTTAAAATTGAAATAGAAAAAGAACCACATCGAATTTTCGAAAAATCGCTTCGAGGTGCACACCCCTATGCTACAAACTAACTTTGTGCCAAATTTCATGAAAATCGGCCGAACGGTCTAGGCGCTGTGCGCGTCACAGAGATCCGGACAGACAGAGGGAATTTCAGCTTTATTATTAGTAAAAGATAAAGAAAAAGAAATTTCTTACAACAAAATATTACAATATGAATATCTTTTTTTTTTTTTAATTGCCTGTATTACCAAATTCTTTAGTCTTCGGCTGAATATTTTCCTGACTGGAGTAGAGTGCATATGGTACTACATAGTTAAAACTAATACCAGATAGGTGGAGCTAAAAGCAGAGTAAATATTACACCATTTCACTTTGCCCCATGCTCCTCTATTTGATACCCCCTCATATTCGACCATTAGATTGCGTGCCACCATATGACACCAAGAAAATAAATTCATACACAAAGAGCCGAGTTAAAATACAATCAGCAGTAAATCCCTTTTAAGACTGAGAAAGCGACGAAATGAGCTCTAAAAAGTCTCGATGCTAAAGCGTTGAGGTTTGCGCCACCAAGCGAACAAAGCTCTTGTTACATTTAATTTGCCACTAATAGCTTTTTAACCAACTCCTGCCTCCAACGAAAACAAGACTGCGCTTAAGCTTTAATGGCCATTGTATAGCCTAATGACTAGTTTTATTTTCTAGGACTTTTCCTGCGCATTCTGTCTTACGAATTGTATGGGAGTCTGTATGTGACTTAATGAGAAAATAGTTTTCTCTGGGAGGAAAAAAATTATTTTTCCGCAGTAGTTTTCGTGCGAAGGGGAAAAGGAGTCTCCCGAATCTTCTGCTGTCAAGAAAGAGAATCGAATTCTATTTCGTTAACTAATGGAATATATGTAAGCCTTTATTGTTTGGGAATTTATATTTGTTTAGAAGAATTTAGTTAAATTAAAGGGTTTAGGTTTCTAAATTTTTCTGTGATTTTCCTCGCTCTATAAAATATTAACGCTTTAATCTCTTTTATTTAAAACTAGTGGTACCCTCACGGCTTTGCCCGTAATAGCAAAATTAAAAGGTCTTTTGGTTTGTCTGTATATTTACAAATAATGTAAGGTGAATTTTCTCGCCAATCGGCTTGTACCCATGTTACGGTTCCACGTTATAATAATTTCGTATCTCGCCAATTGGCTTGTGCCCATGTTACGGTTCCACGTTCTGATAATTTCGTAAATTACTCGTCCATCTCATATTTTTGTTCTTAAAATTGGAATAGAAAAAGAACCACATCGAATTTTCGAAAAATCACTTACAGGTGCACACCCCCATGCTACAAACTAACTTTGTGCCAAATTTCATGGAAATCGGCCGAACGGTCTAGGCGTTATGCGCGTCACAGACATCCTCCCGGACAGACTTTCAGCTTTATTTTCAGTAAAGACTAACGGTACCCTCACGGCTTTGCCCGTAGTAGAAAATTAAAAGGTCATTTGGTTCGCTTGTCTATATACAAATAATGTATGATGAATTTCTCGCCACTTGGCTTGCCCATGTTACCGTTCCGTGTTATGATAGCTTGGTAATTTACTCCTCCATCTTATGATAATTTTGCTCGGGAAAATGTTCTTAAAATTTTAATAGAAAAAGAACGAAATCGATTTTTCTAAAAATCGCTTCAAGGTGTACACCCCTATGCTACGAACTAATTCTGTGCCAAATTTCATGGAAATCGGCCGAACGGTCTAGGCGCTATGAGCGTCACAGAGATCCTGACAGACAGAGATCCAGACATCCAGACAGAGAGAGAGATCCCGAAATCCAGACAGAGAGACTTTCAGCTTTATTATTAGTAAAGATTTAAATCAGTTTTACTAAACATTTTTATGCTTCCAAGATACAGAAGAGAACTTTTAAGAAATATAAGAAAATGACGCAATAGGTTTGCTTCGAAGAAATTGGTTTAATAGTTTGAATTCGTTGTTCTAGAGCTTGAATACGCCACCTTGAGTTGATTTAAGACATTAGCCAAAGAGGTATAACATTTTAATTTACGTGCTGCCGAAGCAGATGTCTCAATGGGGCAGCTCATCATATACTATGTTAGTGGATCGGTCTTATTCAGACTGCAGCGCTTCCAACAGTCTATTTAAATTGCGAAAAAAATATTTAGTAATTTTTCTCGTTAGAAAGAATATTCATTGTAGAATGAATTTGATTTACGTCATTACGGGCAAGAAGTTTTTTTTTTTTTTCTATGGTCTTCACAGCGTGAGAATCCTCATATAAATAATAGCCGATGATCGAGTAACCCGCGCGTTTCAACAATGAAACGCGCTTCACGGCATGATAATATGATTTGGTAGAGTTTGACATGCAGGGAAAGGCTTTATTGTGACAAGGCTGAACTCGATCCGGCAACTTAACAGTTTTACTGGTAAGACTGCGTTATTTCAGGGAACTGAAGAAACGAAAAAAATGGTCAACAATGAACGCCACCTACTGGAGTTTAGGGTTCCTCCACTGGAGTTAGGGTTAAAACTTAAACTACCAAAATGTCACAGAACATGCAATTGCTGCATTCAAATGTAGAAGCAAATTCAATTCGATCTAATCCTCCCCATAAAAGTAAGAGAACAGAATTATCTGTTCATGCATGAGTAGTCGATTGTTTTTATCAAAATTGTTTAGTATCAGAAAAGAAACGAGCTGATGTGTGTATCACATGACTTCCTTTTACTTCAATTTAATGTCATTTCCCCACTATTGGCATTTTAAATGTGATTCAATTGTTTACTCTCTAAATATCACCAACAGTGACCAAATTGAAACAAATTTTAAAAATAATAATAATTTGAATTTTGACATCTTGAATTCAAATTAAGTTTTTCGCAATCACGAGTGTGTGTGTAGGCGTGTGTGTTTGTGTGTGGGGGGTATGTGTGTTTGTATGTAGGGGGTATGTGTGTGTAGGCATGTGTGTTTGTGTCTGTGTGCTGGCATAAGTGTGTGGGTAGTTGTGTGTAGGCACATGCGTTTGTGTCTGTGTGCAGTCATGAATGTGTGTGTGGGGGGGGGGGGGGTATGTGTAAGTAGGCATATGTGTTTGTGTCTGTGTGCAGGCATGAATGTATGGGTAGTTGTGTGTATGTGTAGGAGTCTGTATGTGTATGTGTGTAGGTGTATGTGTGTGTGTGTAGTTGTGTATGTATGCGCGTGTGTGTAGGACATGGATGCATCCTGGAGACGGCTTTCGCTGTAGGAGCAGCATCGTGAGGAGCCGGTCGACGGTGATGGTGCGGAGGGTGGCGGTGGGAAAACAAAATGATAGCACGCCAAAAACAGTCAAATGAAAGCAATAAGCAATCGTGATTGCTCAAAAAAAGAAAAAAGTCTCCAAATTTTTTCGCCAAGTTGCCAACAAAACTTGGCGAGCAAAAGACTAGCGATATATCGCCAAATTATAACACCACTTGCGTTTACATCGAAATTAACAATGATTTCCCCCCAAAAAGGGGCAAAAGACCTCTTTAGAAACACCCGAATGCAACCAAAAGGGGAGGTGCACAACTAGACCCCACTAGGAGTCTATGTAGCAAATTTCAACTTTCTAGGACATACCGTTCTTGAGTTATGCGACATACATACGCACATACAGACGTCACGAAAAAACTCGTTGTAATTAACTGGGGAATCGTCATTATGGATATTTCGGGAGTCTATACGTTCTTAGGTATATATGCACGTATGGTCGAGTCGAAAAAAAAACTCAACATTCATTCGGGGGTGAGTAAAATGGAAATTAAGGTCGATTTTTGAGTAAAATTTTTTCGCGAATACAATACTTCCTTTTTTGTAAAAGGAAGTAAAAACTCTTAAGTTGAGGGGTAAAACAGTTCAAACGTATTTCTTACCCAACTCAGATGGACTTCTAAACTGTGCTATACATTACATATACCATTTTTAATATTTTCCATTGTGTGAGCATTTTTCGGAATTTCCAGTAAATCCTCATATATATAATAGCGAACTCACTGATCGACTAACGCTCCTGACGTCACCAACAATGAAATTCGCGCCGTAGAATGATAATTCGATAATATTTTTTGGTAATTGGCATGCAGGGAAATGCTTTACTGTGACAAGGCTGAACTGGATCCCGTCACGTAACTGTTTTACTGGTAAGACTATCATTTTAGAAGAGTGATGAAATGTAAAAGTGTGGTTAACAATAAACGCTATACATGAAATATTCCGCCAGCTCAGTCATTTCCAGCCGAGGACTGCAGTTTCGTGCTTATTAACACTCATCAGCCCGGCATAGGAAAGTGACTGAGCTGGAGATGGAAAAAACCTCTTAAGGAAGCCAAGAGTGCCAATCAAACTGGTAGCTAATATAGAATTAGCTCAGACCAGACGAGTGACCGAAGCAATGGTTCGGTTCAACTCGAGGATTGAAGGCAAGGCATGGTATATTCAGTAAATTACCGCCCAATAGCCAGGGCTAAAACAGAAATACATGAAATACACCGCCAACTCAGTCATTTCCAGCCGAGGACTGCAGTTTCGTGCTTATTAACACTCATCAGCCCGGCATAGGAAAGTGACTGTACTTTAGGTGGAAAATCTCTTAAGGAAGCCAAGAGTACCAATCAAACTGGTAGCTAATATAGAATTAGCTCAGACCAGACACTGACCGAAACAATGGTTCGGATCAAGCTAATTCTATATTAGCTACCAGTTTGCTTGGCACTCTTGGCTTCCTTAAGAGGTTTTTTCCATCTCCAGCTCAGTCACTTTCCTATGCCGAGCTGATGAGCGCTAATAAGCACGAAACTGCAGTCCTCGGCTGGAAATGACTGATCTGGCGGTGTATTTCATGTATTTCTGCCTTAGTCCTGGCTAATGGGCGGTAACTTACTGAATAAACGCTATCTACTGGAGTTTAAGATTAATCCACTGGAGTCAGGATTAAAATTTCAACTCTCAAAATATCACCAAACAGGCAATGGCTTCGTTCAAATGTGGAAGCAATTTTCACCCGTCATACCTTGACGGGCGATTTCCTAGTCTCTGAATAGTGACAAATCGAAAAACAAGTTTTTCTTTCTGCGATTTATAATATGTCTAGGAAGAAAAAAAAATCTAATCGCATTCCTAATTCGTTCAGTCCAGTGTCACAAATTCTTAGGCAATAAACGTCGGAAAATCGCGCACAAACAAATAAACTGACCCTGAATTCTGAACTGACCGTTGGTTATTTCCGCTACAGGAACACGTTCTACATATCCTGAAACTCCGGCCCTTTCTATTGTCTGACTCACGTGAGCAATCTCTGGAAACGGAAATGACGAAAAGAGTTTCGGCAGAATTCGATTTTAGAAGCATCCCTTTGGAAACGACGTAAGGCGGCAATTTTGCATGTTACTAGAGGAATAAATATAGCTCTTTTCGAAATTGGATTCGCTTCCTCTGAGGGAGGTAAAAATCGTCTGTCGTTTGCCGATTCAAGTTATCGTTGCCAGATTGTGAGAAATAAAAGGAATTACTAGGGAGTCTAAAACGATCTGTGAATGGAATTATTAGGTTTATTGAGATAAATACGTGCCGAATATAATGAGGTGAGTTAAAGCAAAATAGATCACGTGATTGCAGGTGAATTAAGTTTCATTGCTGCATTGTGTTGGCGTCTCTTAAAAGCATAAAATCCTCATATATGCCAATGATCGAGTAACGCACGTTTTCAACAATGAAACTCGCGCCACGGTAGAATTTGAAAAAAAAAAATGTTTTGTTAATGTTTAAAATGCAGGGAAAGGCTTTATTGTGACAAGGCTGAACTCGATCCGGTCACTTAACTGTTTTGCTGGTTAGACTGGCTCATTTCAGGGGAATGAAAAAACGAAAAAGCGGTCAACAATGAACACTATCTACTGGAGTTTAGGGTTAATCCACTGGAGTTAGGGTTAAGGGCAGTCAGTACCCGCTATATCGTCAATGTTAATTTGCACAGGTTCATGTACCTTTTTCTGAAAATCTATTAAAGATATAATAATGAAATTGTTTCTGTACCTTAAGTAGACTCTTTTCTCTATACTGAAGTAAAATTTAACAGAAAGAAAACTTAGTTTTTTTTTTTTTTTTTCAAAAAATTCGAACGTGTAAGTCACTGAATTTTACAAAAAAAAAATGCCATTTTGCAACTCGAAATCAGCTTTATAAAAGATATTTTTCGGCTATGAGAAAGATTTTACATCAGTATGTGCAATTTGATGTATGGCATAGGTGGTAAAAGTTTCAAAGCCTGACACAATTTAGTTTCTGAGAAAAAGAAACATTTAGTTCCAAAAATACCATTTCGAGATATTGCACGTTAAAGGAGGAAATCATACCTCATTAAAATAGGTTTACATTTTTTTAAAGCTTATTTTATTTTACTTCTAATATGAGCACGATCAAGAAGTTTGTATCATTAAAAAGGTATTGAAATGGAGTTTCAAAATGTATAAAAATCAAAAAATCGAATTTTTTGAAAGTATTTAGGGTACTGATTCCCCTTAAAATTTCAAATGTCAAAAAATCACCAAACAGGCAATGGCTTCGTTCAAATGTAGAAGAGTAGAAGCAATTAAGTGGCTTTCAGTTAGTAATTAATTTATCACTCGTCTAATCGTTATTTGTTTCACTAATTCAATTTAATTTAAAAATCACATAGCAGTGTTTTTTTTTTTTAATGAATACTAATCCTAAACTTTTCTGAGTCACAGCGCCCTTTGAAGAATTAGAATTTTCTCGTGGCACCGTAGTCTAATATTGATACCGTTTGCTCTTCGCGGCTCCCTTCACTTCTCACTGCGGCACTCCAGGGTGCCGCGGCACCCGCTTTGAGAGCCCCTGCGATACACGAAAAGGCTTAACAAGAAAATCGGGTAACACGATGTATAATGGCCCTGACAGTATGTTGTGCAATTCAATACAAATCTTTTGACACGAAAAAGTATCTTAGTCCCCTTAATTTCGTATTAAACCTTTGAATGAATAAGGAAAACAATTTTAAGTTGAAAACAAAGTGGCATACATGGAATACACCGCCAGCTCAGTCATTTCCAGCCGAGGACTATAGTTTCGTGCTTATTAGCACTCATCAGCCCGGCATAGGAAAGTGACTGAGCTGGAGATGGAAAACCTCTTAAGGAAGACAAGAGTGCCAAACAAACTGGTAGCTAGTATAAGAATTAGCGCAGACCAAACGAGTGACTGAAGCAATGGTTCGGTTCAACTCGAGGATTGAAGGCAAGTATGGGTGACACCCGGAATCGGTAGTTTGTGGTGTCATCCCCCCCCCGCCACCCCCCAACAAACGCGAAAGAGAAAAGAGGTTTCAATGTTCTATGTTAACATGACATCATACAATTATCAGAAACAGCTACATTTGTGTTTTAACAAATTTTAAGTAGGCTAATGTACAAAAAACATTTTAAAGTGGACGGGGTCTGGGGGTTCAAACCCGGGAAAATTTTCAAATTTGTAGTCTTAATAATGAATTTTAGCTTGATATTTTTAAAAAATTTGCATTTCCACTTTAGGTCACCCCCCCCCCCCAGACGGGTGACACCCAAGCGGACCGCCCCCTCCCCCGGCAATGCCACTGAAAAACAACAGCTGATGCTATACAATCGTAAAATTTTTATGCTTTGAAATTACAGTAAATAAGAACTTTTATATATATTTTTTTTTTTTTTTGAGCAATCACGATTGCTTATTGCTTTCATTTGACTGTTTTTGACGTTCCTTTGATTTTTCCCACCAGCACCCTCCGCAGCATCACCGTCGACCGAGTCCTCACGATGCTGCACCTCTAGCGAAAACCGTCTCCAGGTTTCCGTCAATATCCTACACTTACACGCATACATACACGCACCTACACACATATATACACCAACACACACATACATACACCTACACAAACACATACACACACCTACACACTCACATACACACAACTACCCACACACTCATGCCTACACACAGACACAAACACATATGCCTACACACACATACACATACCCCCCCACACACACCTACACACACACACACAACTACCCACACACTCATGCCTGCACACAGACACAAACACACATGCCTACACACACCCACACATAACTCCCACACACAAACACACACGCTTACATATACACACACACTCGTGATTGCGAAAAACATAATTTAAATTCAAGATGACAAAATTCAAATTTTTTTTTTTTTTAAATATTGTTTTAAAAAATTTTCAAAGCACTTTCATATGAATAAAAACGATTTTGGTTCAATTTGATATGCGTAAGGTAAGGCACCCATGAAGTTTGTTTTTAAATTTATTTTTAACAGTTAAAAAATAATAATTTCGGCTATTACGCGTTTCATGCCCTAAACATTCAACTCTTTCTCTTAATAGCTTTTGCTCCAAAAACGTAGGACATCTGTTTCCGATCTGAACTACTTCAGACGACGAAAATAAAATAAAATCGTTGCCACTTTGAAAGTGTTCATCCCAATTTTATATTTTAAAAATTTCGGAAATGGAAAGCGGGAAAAGGGAAAGAAAGAACCGTGTATGGAATCGCTTTGGAGGGAGAGAGGGCGAACTTTAGAACCCAAATATCGTTCTCAAAGTGTCATCCGCACAAGCGATTCAAATCTCAGACGATATATAAAGAAATGGGTTTTGGAATGTTGCTGCTCAAAGTAAACATATTGAAGAATTCTGAAAGTCAGATTTTTCGGCACATTTTCAAAAAATATATCTTCCTGATCGCAGTTTTTATTACAGATATAGAATTCTATCACTTATCTATTTTGTAGCTCATCACTACACAGTAGATACGTTTTTGCATCTGCAGCTACGTTTTGGCGCATTCTGAATCCTTTTCGTAATAATGGTTTGAATCTTCCTTTTTCATTTATTCTATCGTTCCGGTTTTGAAAAGAATGTTCATGCAATCAAATCGCTAAAAAAAAAAATCAAACAGGAAACAGGTTTTAGGAATATGTAGGAAGTTCTACGCAGGGTTCGAAAGTATCGAAAATATCCGATATTTTGATATATATCGGATATTTTGATGTATATCCGATATTTTCAATCAGCACAAACTACAGTCTTCATTCTTTATATTTTCTTATATTGTGTTTATAATATGTAGACTTAAAATTAAGGTTTCTTTAATTATTTATGTTTAATATTTCAATTAACATTTTGATTAGTTTTAATGAAGTTAATTTAGCATTAGCTGTTTTGCTCATTTCTCTTCTGTTTAGCTACTTTTTACAGTTATAAGATTCAGCAGGACGAAAAAATATGCATTAGTTGGTGCACAGTCATAAGACATTTTCTGACTAACGTTTAATGTTTAATTAGGCACTATTATGTGAATTAAAATTGTTACATTGCTAATAATTTAATGAATATAAAATAAAAAATTAATATTATATTAAAGCATCATAATAATATAACACATAACTTTTTGGTTATTTTTAATACTAAATGAATAATATTACTATGATTTATATAATTTTTATATTGAAAATACCGTAGTTGAAAAAATAAATATCGAAAATATCATGATATTTTCATAATAAATATCGGATATACTACATAAAAAGTTGTAGAAAACTTTGTACTGCATAGTGAATAAAATATGACAACGTATATAAAGTACAAATTCAAAATGAAAAAAGGTTAAAAAACCAGCAAACAGCTGTTTCGGCACTCTAAAATACAAGTGCCATCATCAGTGCAATTAAAAACGAAGACAGGTTCAACCCGACTAAAACACAGTCGAGGCGAACATTGGAATGAGAGACGAGTTGTAAAAGATATGAGAGCAGTACCGGAAACGATGACGTCAAGGTTACGTCAGAACTACAGAGGACAGTTGCACATAGGAGAAAACGTTTTCTCCTATGTGCAACTGTCCTCTGTAGTTCTGACGTAACCTTGACGTCATCGTTTCCGGTACTGCTCTCATATCTTTTACAACTCGTCTCTCATTCCAATGTTCGCCTCGACTGTGTTTTAGTCGGGTTGAACCTGTCTTCGTTTTTAATTGCACTGATGATGGCACTTGTATTTTAGAGTGCCGAAACAGCTGTTTGCTGGTTTTTTAACCTTTTTTCATTTTGAATTTGTACTTTATATACGTTGTCATATTTTATTCACATCGGATATACTGTCTGATCACGGATTGTATGGAAAGACAAACATCCGTTTTACATCCGGAAATGGACGAGTCTATTATTTTTTATCGATGTCAGCTTTTGCAGAAGCAGAGTCTCATTCAAATGAGCGGAATACGCGCATCAAATTTTTACTTTCCGCCCTCATTCACATAGATTCGTCTCATCTGGACTTTTGAAAATTCCATACAATCCGTGGTTGAACTACATATATCATGATATACATGGCGCCGATATATCGACTGATATATCGGCGAACCCTGGTTCTATGTATAAAACAGTTTAAGGTGGCTTCCGTTTTCTCTTTTCCTTCTGTTGGATAAAACCTCATCTGTTTGCATTGAAACCACGAAGTCTTGTATTTCTAAAACACACAGTTGCAATTGCCAGCAAATTAGTGTTTTTTTTACATATGCATTTTGGTTTCTGGATAAAACATTCATTATGATTTTCAATCTGATAAAGTTGATGATTTGGGGAACTTTCGCTAATTTTTCATTCTCCGTTCTAAAACTGGAAGAGTCGTTTTCTTTCTCACAATTGTCCGAGAACGTAGACTAAATTTTATATTTAAATGAGTTGTGTTTAAGAAAAATATACAGGGTCGTGTAACTAGACTTTTATTTTAGTGAGGTTTTCATCAGCACATTTCTCGTGAAATATATATGATCTATGAAATTAGATTTCATTTGTATATTTTATTCGCTTTTGTTACAATAGGTTATTTAAATGATGGGATGCAACTTTTAAAGGCATTCATATAAGAAAATATAAAAGGTGACGTGTCTATTAAATGAAGGGGGGAAAATGATGGGATGCAACTTTTAAAGGCATTCATATAAGAAAATATAAAAGGTGACGTGTCTATTAAATGAAGGGGGGAAAATGATGCATACCTCACATAGCTTCACCACTGTTAAACATTGATGTCTTTTTAAGACCTCAAAAAAATAGATGCATGTACTTATGTATGCGCATTCGAAATAATACTTCTTGTATTGTCTCGATTGCAAAATATCGAGTTTGGCACTTTTGAATTTAAAGAATTTTGATGTTTTTGTTAGAGTCGGGTAATCAAAATCTTACGGAAATGCATGAACATTATTTCTTACGTTTTGTAAGAAATAATGTTCACAATAAGTACAACAAAAATAAATACTACTGATAAAGCACTGAATTTGTACAATTCGTTAATAATAATAATTTTACTTTTAAAAAGAAATTGAAAAAAAAAAAGAATATACAAATAATGGTGTCGTTTCTGACATTTCAAAAGTATTTTTTTTTTTTTTTTCTGAAAGAGCATGCTTAAAAACATAGGATCTGGCCATTTTTAAATAATAAGACTACGTTTAATATTTTTAAAAAAATATTTTAATCGGTGCGCTTTCATTGTTTAGCTTCTGCCGACGACATCACAAATGTTGAAATGCCATTCACTGATGCCATACTCAGAGCGCAATATTTAATTCGCTTCTTTACTCACGTGTGTTGGCAACGATATGGTTAATAGCAAGCTTAGAGCGCAATGTTTAATTCGCTTCTTGATTTTCATGACGTAGAAACGCGGTAGACAGATGCGCCAAAGTGCATCATTTGTGCCGTCATAAAGTCCACGCCTTATTCTGAAAATCAATTGGACATTTTAAAAAATGAATTAAAAATTAAGCGTTAGAAAAATGCAAGTTTTTTTTTTTTTTTTTTTGCTTATTCTATCGGTTTCATTGGCTAAAAGTGATATTTTTGACTGAAGGAAACTACCCCAATATACTAATTATTTAGAGCTAGAAATTGAAAATTTGCTGATCTCGTGTGTTTAATTAAGTAAAAAAAAAAAATTTTTGAATGCCTTTTTTGATTGTTATTTTTGAAATGAAGTTTACTTCTTGCGCGCAGGGCACAGTTTAACTAGTAGTATAAACTCCGAATACACTGGTGAACATGTTTTGAACACCTACGTTTCTTTCCTAATAATTATTTCTAGTGTTAATTTCAAATAGAAACAAATAACTGGCCATTCCCATGGAAAATTCAACTCTTTGACCACTTAACCATTTCATTTCTAAAGTAGAGTATAAAAACTGCTACAGACAGAACTTGCAGGACAAAATGGCTCCTTCTCCATGGAATGGCCCAACTGCAAGAGGGGAAAAAATGGCGTTGAAATACAAGTTATTCTTTTAAAAACACGGCTGTAGACCGGAAGATTGGCTATTAGGGGGTTTCGTTCGATGGAATTAAATTTCACTGAACGGGCTGGTTCATTCCACTTTGCAAAAAACCTCCCCCTTATCAAAACGAAACTCAATGCCAAAAAGGAAGTGAATTACATTAACGACTATAAGGTATCATATGTGCGTTGAGGGAGGACCGCTTTGAAAGAGAGCAAATTTAATGTGTCCCAATTTTTGTTCTTTGTTGTTTGAATCTGTTGGTTTTTCAATAAAATTTGAGTTTGTTCATCAAACTGAGGCCTTTATATATATATATATATATATATATATATATATATATAAAGAAATTTGGTTTTACATAATGCGAAAATCATTGCACATACGGTTAATTTCTTTAATAGAACAGAAATGGATATTGCGAAATTTATAGTAATTCCTTATCTTCTTAAAATTATGAATAAAGAATCTCCACGTAAAATTATTTAAAAATAATTCCCATTTTTACTTCCTTTTACAAAAAAGGAAGTATTGTATTCGCGAAAAAATTTTCACTCAAAAATCGTTCTTAACTTCCATTTTGCTCACCCCCGAAAGAATGTTGAGTTCTTTTTTTTTTTCTCAACCCGACCCGGCCACACGTGGATAAGTGCCTAAGAACGTATAGACACCCGAAATATCCATTTTGACGATCCCCGAGTTAATTACAAAGAGTGTTCTCGTGACGTCCGTATGTACGTATGTGTGTATCTGCGCATGTATGTCGCATAACTCAAGAACGGTATTTCCTAGAAAGTTGAAATTTGGTACGTAGACTCCTAGTGGGGCCTAGTTGTGCACCTCCCTTTTTGGTTGCATTTGGATGTTCCATAGGGGGTCTTTTACACCATTTTGGGAGGAAATCATTGCTAATTTCAATGCAAACTCAAGTGGTGTTATAATTTGGCGAACAATTGGCGATATGTCGCCAAGTTTTTGGTTGCCAAGTTCTGTCACCAACTGGCGACAAATTTGGCCTTTTTTTTTTTAAATCTGGTTTTATTTTGGCCACTATTGGCGATATTTAGAGAGTTAACTACTAAAACACATAAAAAACTGCCGATAATGGGAAAATAACATTAAATTGGTGTAAAAGGAAGTCATGTGATGCACACATCAGCTCGTTTAAAAGGGTATCATAAGCCATACTTAACAAAATACCATAGACTAATAATAAGAGTAGACCGAGCTATGGCAACCCTTTTGCTGCTCATAAACCAAACCATGTGACTGGTGGATATCCTAGCAACAGCGGGCGTTAATCGTAGCAGACGATCAACGCCAGCGCGAAATAAAATAAATAGAATTGATGGAACACGGAAGAATGATCTTTTATGGAGTCCGATTTGTAAATTTGTTATTCCAAATTGTAAATATTTTGTTAATATAGTGAGTTTTTCGTTTAGATAGTACTGTGCATTTTCTTTAGTCAATTTCAATAACTCTCTTAGCAATTAAAGATGCAAGCGCCCAAAAAGAATCGGCAAACGGTAAGATTTTTACCTACAATTTCAATTTAATATACGGATTAGTACATTTTTGCGTTAGCGCAAAACGTTTACACCATTCCGTTTACGCCAACGCTGACGTAGCAGTTCCAAATGAAATAAAAATTACTGAAAACTGTGATCAAAAACTAATTACTAATGTCAAAATAATGCATAACTAAAAGAAAAACAGTTCAATCTCTGCACCTGGAAAAAAATTATAATGAAAACACATTACATATTAAAATACATGTAGAGTGCCAAACTATAGATAATGTTGCCATCTAGCAACCATGCTGCCAAAGTTTTCGCCAAGCCTTCCACCAGTCACATGATGTATCCATGAACCAATTTTTTTCATCAGCAAGTCTGGGAAAGCTCGGTCTACTCTTATTATTAGTCTATGCAAAATACTGTTTGCTTTTCACTTTTTTTAAATTATCAGGAACTATAAAAAAACTTTTCTTAAATAAAAAATTGTTTAAATTATAGAAATTTTTATTAATTATCATTGTAACTTTCAATATCTTAACTCTGCATCTGACTTTGAACATTTTTGCAATTGGAAGTATGCTTCTAGGACTAACGGTTGCGAATATAGAGGTGTTGCAGGTTAAAACTGAACACCCTGTATAATCATAAGGGAAAACACGAAATATCGGTCAAAAAACTGCCACTTATCAATACCTGGTTGAATTTCCGTAAGATATTTATTCTCCCTCCCTTATTTATTTATTTTTATTCATTTATTATTATTCTTTTATTTTACAAAACTTTAGCTGGTATACTTCAGAAAATGACATTCATTACCACAAAATTGTAAACTACTTTTCAAAGAATTTTCGAAAGTATGTTTTACTTGCTTCATCAATTTCGATTTCATTCATTTATCGTTGTTTATCTTTCTCACACTGACTAGACAATGTTGAATTAAGTTTGTCTGCTATTCCAAAAAAACGTGATAAGACTGGCACAGAGGAGCAAACTAGAACTCCTATAACTGGAGAGGCCGACGCATCCGCCATGTTGGAGCAAGCGTACTTGTCGCACAAAAGGGAAATCTTTACTAATAATAAAGCTGAAAGTCTCTCTGTCCGGAGGATGTCTGGATGTCTGTAGGATGTCTGTAGGATGTCTGTGACGCGCATAGCGCCTAAACCGTTCGGCCGATTTTCATGAAATTTGGCACAAAGTTAGTTTGTAGCATCCTCGAAGCGATTTTTCGAAAATTCGATGTGGTTCTTTTTTTATTCCAATTTTAAGAAAAAAACTATCATAAATTACGAAATTATCATAACGTGGAACCGTAACATGGGCACAAGCCAATTGGCGAGATACGAAATTATCATAACATGGAACTGTAACGCCGGTACAAGCCAATTGGCGAGAAATTCACCATACATTATTTGTAAATATACAGGCGAACCAAAAGACCTTTTAATTTTCTATTACGGGCAAAGCCGTGCGGGTACCACTAGTACAGAATAAAAGACATTCCGTAGAACACTGCAACATTTTGGCAAAGATTACAGAGCATTCATAACTTAATGATAGTAAAATCATGAGAAATAAATCGATATTAACCTCACACAAGCGAGCTCCAGGCTGCCAGTCATTTTGTCGGCTGTTAATTATCCATTTCTTCTTTCTTTCTGCATCTGCTGGAAATCCGAAGAGCTGAAATAATTTCTTGGAGCTCTGTTTGCACAATTAACAGCCGAACAACCACCCATTTGACTCAATTTAACACAGGGCCGGCTCTGGTATTTCTGCCGCCCTAGGCGATATTGGCAAGTGCCCCTCCCCCCCCATTTTATAATGATAATAATAGTACTATAAAATAATATATCTTTGCTAATAATAAAGCTGATCTCTCTGTCCTGAGGATGTCTGGATCTCTGTGACGCGCATAGCGCCTAGACCGTTCGGCCGATTTTCATGAAATTTGGCACAAAGTTAGTTTGTAGCATGGGGGTGTACACTTCGAAGCGATTTTTCGAAAATTCGATGTGGTTCTTTTTCTATTCCAATTTTAAGAACAAAAATATCATAAGATGGACGAGTAAATTACGAAATTATCATAGCGTGGAACCGTAACATGGGCACAAGCCAACTGGAGAGAAAATTCACCATACATTATTTGTAAATATACAGGCGAACCAAAAGACCTTTTAATTTTTCTGTTACGGGCAAAGCCGTGCGGGTACCAATAGTATGTTAATAAAATAAAAATAATAGTAAAGTGCTTAAAATTAAAGTTAGTTTCTAGGTAAATTCCAAACTAGGTTTTACATATCCAAGCACTGGTACCCACTTTAAATTATCTTTTTAGCATTAAAATAGTGCATCTTTTGGCACTGAAACAGATATCGACATTTTCAAAAGACTTAAATCACGCAATTTGCCGCCTTTAAAATTAAGTTGAATTTCTAGTAAAATTCCGAACTATATTTTACATATCCATCCAAGCACTGGTACACATTCTTTTTTCTTTTTTTCAGCATTGAAGTAGTAAATCTTATTCGCAACTCCAACAAACTATAGGGGGCGCTGCAGCCACTGTCTAATGGCGGATGAAAAAGGTAAAACAAACGCATGCCGTAACTTATAACTTGCTTTGACGCTTAGTGAATGACAGCGATTTTTATCGTGTTTGTGGGAAGCTTTCTTTTCTATTCGTCTGAAATTACATTACATCACAAACTGTCTGAAGCCTGTAATTTACCCCAAAGAAAACGCGTGGAATGGAGTGTTTTACCTTTTTCTTTAGTATTATTAATCACCGCAAGGTAGCGTATTCGAGCTCTGGAGTTGCGAATGGCGCTAACACAAATATTCATATTTTAAAAAAAAATGTTTCAACTTCGACATTTGCCGTCCTTAAAATCTGCCTAGGCCGCCTACCACTGGAGCCGGGCCTGATTTAACATATGCTAAAGAAATATAAACATCAGCAGCAATGCTATCGCTGCGAAGCACTGGATCAAGTTTGCTCCAAAATGGTGGATGCATCGGAACGGACGACATCGAATAATCGAATAATACGTCAATTTTGGTAACGTTCCATCGTTTGCTCAGCAACTAAATCCTCCCCCCTCCCCCCCCCTCCCAACTTTTTTTTTTAGCTCCTATCAAAAATCACGTTGTGAGAGAGAAAAATTACTAAAAAAGAAGATTCGGACACAGGGCAAACGGTTTATTTTCGGATGTAGTAGCTGATAAATTCGACCGATCGAAAACAAAAATATCGCTTTTTGAAGCAGCTGTTTTGTTGTTTTAATATTTTCAGGGAAGAATGGGGGAAATGTGGACACATATATAAGGGACATTTCTAATTGTTTGAACACTCGTAATAGTTGGTTAACGAATTTATTGAGGTATACAATCAGGATTTGCCGATATATATCAGTCGGTATATACGAGGCGTATTTTTAAAGTAAGTTCCGTTTTGATATAAAAAAAGAACGAGTACAGATAGAGCAAAGAAATTTATTGCACAAAAATCTACCATCCTTACGCTATTTTTTGACATTGCTCCCGTGATTTTCCAAACATTTGTCATAGCGTGGTACAGGTTTTTGTATACCTATTCATAGAAAATTGCCGCCTGTGTAGTCAGCCATGGGATAACATGTTCTCTGAGCTCATTATTGCTGTTGTGCCACAGACCACCTTGGAAAGACTTTAGATGCCGAAACAAATGAAAGATGCTGCGAGCCAGGTGAGGGCAGACCAGAGGATGTTCAAAAACGCCCAGCCAAAGCCCTGTAAGAGTCCTCATGGTTGACTAAACGGGCGGTAACTTTGTACGAATAGGTATGCAAAAACCTGTACCACGCTATGACAAATGCTTGGAAAATCGCGGGAGCAATGTCGAAAAATAGCGTAAGGGTGGTAGATTTTTGTGCACTAAATTACTTAGCTCTATCTGTACTCGTTCCTTTTTTATATAAAAACGGAACTTACTTTAAAAACACACCTCGTATCATGATATACATATATCACGATATATATCCGATATTTATTTTGAAAATATGATATTTTGATATTTTCGACATTTATTTTTTCAACTATGGTATTTTATATATAAAAAGTACATTAATCATAGTAATATTGTTCATTTATTGTTAAAGATAACCAAAAAGTTACGTAGGGGAATGCGAGGCAGAGTGAAATGAATAAGTTTACTTAGTTTTTTACAAAATGAACAAATCATAAATTTGTTTTGAAAATTACAGTACATAAAGAAAGAACATTTTTTTTTATAATAAAACTTGCGTTGAAACAGTATTTTTTATTTTTGGCAGTAAATTTGAGACTTTAAAAAAAAAGTGGAAATTTTTCACTTATTTTTTCTTTTTTTTCATGGGGCAAAGTAGAAAATAAAATATTTTTCTATTGAAATACACTCTATTCGATTATAAAACATATTTTTGATCAAAAGAATCAGTAAATAAATGTTCAATGAATGAATGAAGAGATAATGAAACAATAAACGAATAAATAAATGAATAAATCAATTAATACATGAAAAAAAATTAATGAGCGAGTGGAAGAATGAATAATAAAGAAAATAAGTGAATGAAAATGAGTAAATATAAGTGAATTACAAAATGAAGGAATGTAAAGGAATTCATTATTGAATGAAAACGTAAGTGATTTGTAATCAATGATTGAGTTTGCAAATGAAACAAACTATTCCACTTTGCCCCATCCACTTTGCCACGTATGTACTTGACTAATTGTACAATTTATTTAAAATACAAATAAACTTAATATTAACTAAATTAATACTGCATTGAATATTAGGAGATCTCAATTAATATTTAAAATGATAATAACAAGAACTTTATCATTTTCTTGTAACAAAAATAATTTTTGACTTACAACAAAATATTACAACATGAGTATCATTTTTTTTTTTAATTGCCTATATTAGCAAATGCTTTAATCTTCGGCGGTACTTTTTTCCTGACTGCAAGAGACTACATAGTTAAAATTATACCTGATTGGTGGCGCTAAAAGCTGAGTAAATATTTCACCTTTTCACTTTGCCCCGCTATTTCACTTAGCCCCATGTTCCCCTACTGTATTTTTATGATGTAAAAATACATCATTAATATAACAAAGTAATATAATGTTCCATTTTTACTTGTATTTTATATTCATGAAATTATTAGTAATGTAACAATTTTAGTTGATATTAAAAGAGCGTAATTAAATGTTAAACATTGCTCAGAGAAAAAAATGTCTTATGATTGTGCACCGAGTAATGCATATTATTTTTTGTAAAAGTAGCTAACAGAAGAAAAATGAGTAAAACAGCTAATGTTAAATTAGCTCCATTAAAATTGATAGAAATGTAAAATGAAATATTAGATATAAATAATGAGAGAAACCTTAATTTTAAGTCTATATATTGTGATTATAATGTAAGAAAATAAAGAGTGATTTGAGGATGCATTTGCTATTTTGAATACTTAAGTTTGTGCTAACTGAAAATATTGAATGCATATCAAAATATCCAATGTATATCAAAATGTCGGATATTTTCGATATTTTTGAAAGCATTATGATATTTACGAACCCTGTATACAATTAAGTACCTTATTTCATAACCTGCTAAGAAACCACAAAACACTAGAACTTACAGCCTCATTATGAAAATTATTATTATTATTGACATTATTATTAACTTCTCTTTGAACTTTTGGTCCACCTGTGGGAATTTTCACACTGTTGTGAAGAGTTCCCTGAAAGATGGTGCAGCACAGAACTAACTCGAAAACAGTTTAGACAAAAAAAAACTTACGTAGTTCCTAACAAAGTTAAGTAATTTAAAATGATTAAAGCGGCATAACCCTGAAATCAAACCGGTGCAAATACGCAACTGAGATTTGAGATGAGCATAAAACTTCTAATAATTTTTAATCCACATTAGTGATTCAGTCACTATAAAAGTTCCAATTTTTGTGGCATCAGTTGTGAGTTTATCTTGCGTCCAGAAAGACACAGGACATTGCGTGAAGAGTTTCATTTTTATCAGAGAAAGCATCACTTCCGGAAACCAGGAGCCGAACAACACAACTCTGCGCTGTCTCCATTAGATTACGTAAACTTGACAGCGTGACCGAACGACGTTCATCAGCAGACGATTGCTGGCCAAGTTGTCGTCTGCTTGCCCATTCCGCAGACGCAAATTGGTGCTATATTTCCTTTCACGTCATTTTTATGTCATTACCTCTCGGATCGCTTGCACCAATGGTAAGTCTTGAAACAGCTGGTTGGCGCGAAATGGGTTTTGGGTCTCCTTAACAAGAATTGTATATTTAGTGCTGTCAGTTAATCACTAATTATTTTGTTCTGAAGTTCCTCGACTATCCAGATGTCGTTCGATTGTCTTACAGAATTTACTGCCCGGTATCTTAAGATGTCATATTTGTACATTTTCTATTTCTCCACGTTAAAAATAGTATTTTCTTCACTTCTTGACAGGCCCCCACATTTCAAATTTTTCCGGGGGGGGGGGGTCAAAGGGATATATATACTCAATACATATTTTCCAGAAAGCGATGAAACCACGCTCACATAATCGCTCATTTGGAAAAAGGGTGCCACAATACGATTTTTTCCCCCGCTTATAGGCCTTTAAATGACGTTATCTTCTTTGGAAAATAATGAATTTTTGTTCTAATATTAACCACTAGAGAGCGTAGCAAAGTTACTTTTCTTGATGCAAATTGCCTGTAGAGTTCAACTTCAAACGCTTCTCCTGTAAAATTTCATTTTTTCGTATTGTGGCATTCTTTTTCCAGATGAGCGATTTTGAAATTTATTGATTTCTCAAAGTCAGGGGGGCTCAATTGCCCCCTCCATACTCCCTACATGACGAGCCTGCTTGTTGAGCGAAAGGAGTGGCCGTTCGATGAAGCCTTACATCGAGTAGAATCCGCAACAGTGGCGTAGCTAGACCCGACTTTCGGGGAGGGTTACTTCTTTTATATATATATATATATATATATATATATATATATATATATATATATATATATATATATATATATATATATATATATATATATATATATGTATGTATATAATATATATATATATATATATATATATATGTATAATCGCTTGGAATTTTTTCCTTTTCTTCTTTTTTTTTCTTTCACTTCTCTCTTCTTTCTCTCTTTTTTTTGAGACTAACTTTTCGGGGGGGGGTTTTGTCCCCAAACCCCCCCCCCCCTTAGCTACGCCCCTGATCCGCAATGGTATCATTTGGTTTAAAATCGAAATGATTATTTTTTACGCACTTCAAGCTGAAGGGAAAGGCATACATTTTCAATGAAGATAACATACAGACTGATTTTTTCGAACTAAGTACAACGAATCTCTTTTTTTTTGTAAACCCTAAATAATAGTGTTCTCTGTGAATTTTATTTCAAAATCTATAATTATTTTTCAAATGGCAACACAAGTTTTAGTTATTCTCGCTGCCTTGGCAACGCGGTTGAATATCCGCGTGGATTGTGTCGCTCGTAACTTTTGAGCTGGTGGAGCATGTTCCTTAGGAATTTTTCGTTGTTTCAATTTCGTTTCAATTAGGTTTTTATCCAAACGATGCTTTTTAGTCAATGCTATTGATATTTTCTAAATCGGAAGATGATTTTAAAATTTAGTAGCATTTAATACCAATAAAATTTACTTACATAATATAAGTGCAAAATACAGAAAAACTGGAATGAGCCTCTTAGACGTAACCCATATGGGGGTGTCCACAAGGGAGAAGAGAGTCATGTTAAGAAGTTTTAGATTTTTTTTTTTTTTTTTTTTTGGTGAAGGTGTCTCGCTCTTTGGAGCTGCACCACAGTATTTGGTATGACACACATCGCAACCCTTTAGCAATAACAAACCCTAAAAATAATTTAACCCTTCATTACTCTAAAGTAACTTGAATCTTATTTTATAGAGCACGTATTAGATTATTTGTGAAATAATAGAACGTGAAATTGTTCGTAACGGATTTAGAACCTGCGGAGAAGCACATGTATGGTAATTTATAAATTTGAATGTAAAGTTGAAGCACATACGTGTCTCTGAATTTTTGAAGAAACCATGCACATACGTATCACAGACATGTGTCTCAGATTTTTTGAAGAAACTATGCACATGTATACACGCACACACACACACGGAAACACAAACAGCACTCGTAGTAAGGTAAGGCAAAATAGAAACCAAAGCTATTTATACCAGGCCAGCCTGTGGTAGAAGACTCAGCAGGATATATTGATCAGCTAAAAGCGTATGAAAAGTTTTTCACACATTCCGAAAACATATTGAAAACCATTTTCATAACACATTCATATTGAAAATGGTGAAAAAGTATTAAAATAACAATAATGAAACAAAAGGCAATAAACCAATATTCCGCCCAAAACTAAGAATTTTTTATTATTATTATATATTTTTTTAATTCTATGATAATTCAAGTTTTTTCAGTAGAGCAATGCATAAAAAAATATTACTTCTGAAATACAAAGGAGAATTGGTGCTGCCATTAGATGCTTCTACGGACTGAAAAAGTACTTAAAATCAAATTTACTCAGAAGGAAAACTAAACGTTTAACCTATAAATCTCTTATCAGACCCGTACTCACATACTCCTCAGAAACCTAGACATTGACACAAAACAATGAAAATGCCCTTGGTGTCTTTAAAAACCGCATTTTAAGGGCCATCTTTGGAGGAAAGGAGGTTGATGGTATTTGGCACACGCTCTCTAATTTAGAGCTGTATCTAAGGAACCTGATGTGGTCAAATTCATTGAAATTCAAAGATTCAAATGGGCGGGCTACGTTATAAGTTTAAATACAGAACGATCAACAAACAATTTTTTTTGGCTAACCCTACGGGAGTTAGAACAAGGGATCGACCTAACATCAGATGGGTTGATTGCCTTGATAATTATTTTTCTAACATCAGAGTGAAAAATTGGCAAGCCATGGCCAAAAAAAGAAAGGCCTGGAAGAAAATTGTTGAGAAGGCCAGGGCCCACCCAGGGCTGTCGTGCCACTGAAGAAGGAAGGAATGTGGAAAAAACCAAAAAAAATAATTAATTTGAATTTTGACATCTTGAATTCAAATTATGTTTTTCGCAATCACGTGTTTTTTTGCGTGTGTGCAGGCATGTGTGTGTGAGTGTGAGTGTGTATGTGCGTGTGTTTGTGTCTGTGTGCAGGCGTGTATGTGTGTGTAGGCGTGTGTTTGTGCCTGTGTGCAGGCATGAGTGTGTGGGTATGTGTGGGTATGTGTGTGAGTGTGTGTGTGTATGCATGCGTGTGGTGTGTAGGATATGGACACAACCTGAAGACTGTTTTCGCTAGAGGAGCAGCATTGTGAGACCGGTCGACGGCTGTGCTGGCAGAGGGAGACGGTGGGAAAATAAAATCAGCGTAACGCCAAAAACAGTCAAGTGAGAACAATAAGCAATCGTGATTTCTCAAAAAACTAACATGCAATGAAAAATTTAGCACAGAAAGCAAACAGCTGTTTCTATAGTACAGTATGGTCTGCAGAATAGTCTTCCTCACTGATGACGGCCTTCGCTTGTGTGACGATTCGTTTTTATGCACTTGTGTGTAGATGCGTATGTTTATGCATTTTTCACTTCAGTGGCTGCTTTATACCTAATTCTTATGTAAATATTTATTTCCTTTATTTGAAAGCTATTACCTTTATTGAGTTATTTCAGTTAAAACAGAAAACGAATGAAAGTAGGAATTGTTTTTCACAAGTCACACTTATCACTGACCCAGGCAACGCCGGGTATTTTTGCTAGTGTTTCCATAAACAAGTTTCAAATTTAATTCTTATCTTCAAAAAAAAAAAAAAAAAAACTCTATTAGTTTACTTTAAAAAAATTATTAGACATTTTCATACACGTAAAATTAAAAAGATTTAGTAAAACCTACAACGAAAAATCTTTTCTCCAATTCATTATTTTTCTCGGAAGCGCTTTAAGCAAAATGCCGCTAAAGTCGTTAGCTTTAAAGAGGAAATAAAAAAGAAAAGCAAAACAAGAGAGAAGCAGAAATTGCGTGTCTGAAGTGAAAAAAAGACAGATTGTCTGGAAAAGAAAGTGAATTAGTTTGGGATATAAAGTTTCAAAGTCCTGGTTCTTTTTGATAAAATTTCTGCCGCTAAATTAAACTTTTTTTTCAGTTTCTTGACTTTTCGTCTCAATTTTTAGTACTTAGTGAGACTAATGGAAAGACTGTGTAAATGCCAATTTAACAAAAAGTAGAAATAGTATACATTTTAATGAATTTGTCTTTAAAGGATCACAGTACCTTTCAAACATTTTTTTTTTAAATTTAAGTATATTTTATATTTCTTTGAAACCATAACATGCATACTTATTTCGTAATCAATAATTTATTTTCAAAATTTAAAAATATTGCCTATTTTTTTAAAAAATTCAAAAAATTGAGGAAAATTTCAATTTTTTAAAATCCCTAAGGCTTTTTCATTTTTGCACTAATTTAAAAAAATTTTCTTGCTAAACGATCACTATAATCATCTTTAAAAATCTGTGCATTCATTTGTTTATGAGTTTATTAGAAAATTTTCTGTGATTAATTATGTAAAAAATCAAAGTTTTTTTTAAAAAATTTTGGTTTTTAAAGGTTTAACATGCTCTAAACATTTGAGTAATTTATAAAATGCTTATCCAATACACAGTTTTGTCAAATATGTTATCCCAATTGCAAAAAGTATTACTTCAAAGCTGTATCTTTAAAAGAAAAAAATTCCTTAGGGATTCTAATGACATGAAAACACAAAAAAACCATCATCGAGAAAAAGCAATTTAAAGTTTTTCTTTTGCATAAGAACACATAGCGAGCATGGCCTAAAACCATTTAAGTATTTGAACTAAAGCAATGAAACTTTTCCCCTGTGTTCAGAATCGTTTTTAGTTCTGAAATAAGCAATAGTTTTTTTTTTTTTTTTGGATTGTTTCATCATTTTTGAGGTATTGTAACCCCTTAAACTCTAATATTTTTAAGAGGGTTCCAAAAAATCATTCAAAAGTGCATATAAGTGTTAAGATTTATAAGTGAAGGAGTCGAGGCTCATTGGACCCGTCTCGATAATTTTAATTAGGCTTGCCAGACGCCCCGGACAGTCCCGGTTTTCAGACAAAATCCCGATATCCTGGTCGGTTTACTTCACGTCCCGGAAAATGATAAATTTAAGCACAAATGACCAAAAACGGTCTAAAGATAATTAACCGTGAAGGATTATTTAGGACTAGAGGTACCCGCACGGCTTTGCCCGTAATAGAAAAATTAAAAGGTCTTTTGGTTCGCCTGTATATTTACAAATAATGTTGGTGAATTTTCTCGCCTATTGGCTTGTACCCATGTTGCGGTTCCACGTTATGATAATTTCGCATCTCGCTAATTGGCATGTGCCCATGTTACGGTTCCACGTTATGATAATTTCGTAATTTACTCGTCCATCTTATGATAATGTTGTTCTTAAAATTAAAATAGAAAAAGAACCACATTTGTAACATTGACTTGTAAAATTAATACTGAATTATTCAGTAAGTTATCGCCCTATAGCCAGGGCTAAGGCAGAAATACATGAAATACACCGCCAGCTCAGTCATTCCAGCCGAGGACAGCAGTTTCGTGCTTATTAGCACTCATCAGCCCGGCATAGGAAGTGACTGAGATGGAGGTGGAAAACCTCTTAAGGAAGCCAAGAGTGCCAAACAAATTGGTAGCTAATACAGAATTAGCACTGACCAGCCAAGTGACCGAAGCAATGGTTTGGTTCAACTCGAAGATTGAAGGCAAGTTTGCTGTATAATACTGGATTAGTTTCTGATTAAAAATATTAAGATTGTCTTTAAAAAAGTCCTATAAACTGAAAAGTGTATCTAAATATTGTTAAATTTTTTATTCTTTATTCAAAGTGCATTTTCTAACTGAAATAGATGATAAATATTTACATCTAAGAATTGAAATGTTCAAATTTTATCTGCTTATGTCATTTTTTGTCACCCCTGTTTTAGGTTCATAATTAGCAACCATTTATTTATAGCCTGGATAATAAACTGCTCTATAAAATGGTCACGGGTATGTACTAGGGTGGTTCAAAAAAACTTTATTTCAGCTAGAGTCCACCACACCCCCTATTTTTTTTACTCTTACTAATAGTACTATGCTGTAAAAGTTTTAGCTTCTTACTCAAATTTTAAGAGGGTGCTCAATGACCCTTCAATTTAACATCAGCCGTAGCACACAAAAGTCCACAAGTTTAGAAACATTTAATTCCCCCCCCCCTTTTTTTGTAAAGAATTATTTCATTGCAATGTATATGCATATTACTCGTGTATATTATAATGTGTAGCATTGTTTTTTCAGCTCGATGTATTTTTTTAACCCCCTTCCCCATGCACATAAAGTTTGGGGGAGGGGGTTGAGCACCTTCTTTCAGGTGAAATAGGAAGCTAAAATTCTTCCAGTATATTACTATCTACAAATCTAAAAATATTGAGGGGTGTCCCGTTATCTAGGAGAAACTTTTTTTACACGTATTTTTGAACCACCTCATTGTGTACCCTTTTGAATACTACGCGGGGGAAAGGGGCGTTCCGGTTTCCCGGTTGAACATTTCAGAAATCTGGCAAGCCTAATTTTAATGCTTTTTTTTTTTTTTTTTTGAAATTTATGACCAGCAAATAAGACCTATAGTTTTACAAATCTTATAATGAAATCGCATGTGTTACATTCAGGGCCGGATTACTGAATTGACCGTGGCCTAAGGCCCCTACTATTTAGGGGTCCTTAAATGGCAAAACTGTTCCAGTCAATGGCAAAAATTGTTTAACCCAATGGCTAAAATTGTAAAGTTTGAATACAGAGGGGACCCCAATAATTATTTCGCCTTGGGTCTCCTGATATATTTTATCGAGCTTTGGTCACAGTAATGTTGAAGGCTAGTTTAGAAATTAGTGTTATACTATTTGAAAAGAAAAATGTAAATATTGTTTTTGAAATGAAAATACAGTAGAACCTTTATTATCCGAACCTCGATTAACCGAAACTCTCCTTAACAAAGTCGGTTTCTTTTTCACTTTTTTTTCCTTCACTTTCTACCATAATCCAAAATTTCCCCTTCACAAACGTGCATTTTTCAAGGGTTTTTTTTTTTTCTTTTTTCCTCAGATTTCTTTTTTATGCAAGCTGTTCTTTGCAAACTATGCCTGCAGATAAATATTTTGGAATTACATTTTTTTTGGAATTCCTTTAGATAGTATTTTTAATGACAAGTGTTTTTTGAGCAATCACGATTGCTTATTGCTTTCATTTGACTGTTTTGATGTCCTATGATTTTATTTTCCCGCCAGCACACTCTGCAGCACCACCGTCGACCGACTCCTCACGATGCTACTTCTATAGCGAAAACCGTCTCCAGGTTGCGTCAATATCCTACACTTACACACATACATACACGCACGTACACACACACACACACACACACACAAACACATACAGACACACGCATACATACAGACACCTACACATACACACACACCTACACACAACTATCCACGCACTCATGCCTGCACACAGACACAAACACACATACCTACAAACACATACACATAACCCCTACACACAAACACACATATCCCCCCACACACACAAACACACACGCCTACGTATACACACACACACGTGATTGCGAAAAACATAATTTGAATTCAAGAGGTCAAAATTCAAATTTTTTTTTTTCCTAACAAAAAAAAAAGAAATAGAAGCGCTACCTGCCCACAAAATTTTACCACACGTGCGGTTCACGTATCAAAAAATATTTAGAAAATCTGGTGTACAATAATGTAACATTCTTTTTCTAAATAGAGAGTCGAAAACTAATTCCATAATCTTATCATGTGAGTGCAGACAATATTTTTTTCAGTAACTGGACTTATCAATTACTAAAACATTTGAAGTGGAGCAAAATTAAATGAACTGGCTCAAAGTTACACTAAAAACCTATTAAAATTTAAAATAGAGCAAATAATCTATTTATTTATTTTTTTTTAAATTTATTATCTTATTACTCCTCATCATCGGGCATGCCGCAAAAGTCGGGGGTCACCATATTTTCAAAAACACTTGCCTGGTCCTTTTCGGCATGCCGGAAAAATCGAGGTTAGAAAAAAATATATAATGCTATCTTTATCTTTATCTTTACTAATAATAAAGCTCAAAGTCTCTCTGTCAGGATGTCTGGATGTCTGTGACACGCATAGCGTCTAGACCGTTCGGCCGATTTTCATGAAATTTGGCATAGAATTAGTTTCTAGCATGGGGGTGTGCACCTCGAAGCGATTTTTCGAAAATTCGATTTTGTTCTTTTTCTATTCCAATTTGCCGAGCAAAATTATCATTAGATGGACGATTAAATTACCCAGTTATCATAACGTGAAACCGTAACATGAGCAAGCAAGTGAACATAGCAAATTGGCGAGAAATTCATCATCCATTTTTTGTAAATATACAGGCGAACCAAATGACCTTTTAATTTTCTACTACGAGCAAAGCCGTACGGGTACCACTAGTAAAAAATATATGTTCAGCTTAAAAATGAATATAGGTTCTATACATATCTTTTTAGTTTTAATGTACAGTTTAATTTTGTAAAAATATTGTTATTTTAACAAGAAAAATATTATTCAATAACGGATAATTTTATAAAAATTAAATTAAAACTAAGCAAACATTTAATCAGTAAGTTACCGTAATTCAGCCAGTGCTAAAGAATTTACCACAGCTATTCGATAAATAAAAGTTAAACTTCTAAAAGGAACCAAAAATAATTTCTTTAAAAAAAATTATGAACGAATCGCAGTATCAATGGTTTGCTATCTGATTTTAACTGAATGGAAAAATTTACTTTTGTTTTGTTGCAAAATAATAAACCTCAAGTTATCCGGCATGCCGGATAATTGCATGCCGGATTTGAATTTCCCGGCATGATGGTCAACCTCACTTTTTTCTGACATGCCGGATAATGCGTGGTAATACGGTACATATTTTTTTAGAAAACATTGACTTGACCCCTTCAGTTGGAATTATGAAATATTTGACCAAAAATTTTGATATTTGGTACACAGTGTACTATGGTAAAGGGTATCTTATAGACAAAATTTTGAGTTTGTAGGAGAAAAACTAAAAGAGTTATGGCACGTCCAATATTCCAAACTTATGTTTTTGAAATCAATATTTCATATACAAAAACGATAAAATACCAAACAAACTTCATTAAAAATGTTCTACAAACAATTATAAAACATAGTATAAGCGTTTGAAACGATTAGTTAAATATTATGTATTTTTAAAAAAATCAGGAAAAAAACGTCGCTTTTCAGATGAAAATCCATGGTTGAAAAAATGAGCCACTCTCTATCTCTCAATCCTTATATGTCAGTGTTGTCAATCCCAAAACGAAAAATTATTTCACAGATCATAATAAGCAGAGTGTAAAGAGTCAACTACAAAAAAAATCAACTAATTAATCAATTGTTAAATGATTAGCAGCTGTTTAAAGTGGCTGTCCGGTATACCGGACACCAGGTCTGAAGGGGTTAAGAAGTTTACTGATCAGCAGAAGATTCTTCCGACAAAATGGCTGGAAGTAAACCATCAATTCGTGTCCGAAACGAGTTAAAGAAACATGCATCGAAAAAAACACGATATTAAAATTTTCAATCTCTTTTGGAAATCGAACTAAATTTTAAAACATTATACGATCGGAGAAGAATTTGCATTATCGAAGCTCAAATGCAATTTCTAAAAATATTCTCTGTAACGAGGGAACGCGTTAAGTGCAATGGCGAACTATCTGACAGTTTAATGCTTCTCCGTCCGTAATCGCATCAACTAATGGTTCCAGACAGACGATTAAATCTATTTTGGCAGTAAAGAATTGTTTGGAACAAAATGGAACGTAGGTGATCGTTTGCCTGTTAACGAGAACAACGGGGGTGGGAGCATTGTTAATTAGAATATTAGAGTGGCAGAAAATTTGCACCTGTGTTAAAATTTTTGTTTTATAAGTGGCAGTAGAGCAATCTTTTGGTGGTCTTTTACACGATTTGGCATCACTATGCGTGGTTTTAGGTAATGCGTGTGCAGTAGAACTTCGTTTATCCGGCCCTTGTTTATCCGTGTTATCCAGATCAAATATGCAGCATTAAAAAAAATGCTAACATCTAAATAACTTTAAATTATGACAGCTAAGAGCGTAATTTTTAGCCGCTGCACATTCGTTTTTTATTTTGTTTGAATGTGTAGCTCAGGGACGGATACAAGGGAGAAGCGATGGGGCCAATCGCACCTCCCTTGAGAGACTCTCCACCGGTAGTTTTTCGAAAATGAAGTTCAAAAAAGGCAAATTTAGACGAGTTCCATTGATGTTGGGTGAAGGGAGGTTTGAGTTTGGGACCCTATCTCGCAACTGTTTCGGAATGAAAGTCCAAAACCTTTGTGATCAATATTTTTAAATCAGTATACATAGTAAAAAGTAAGTGAAAAAAAACAATCGCCCCTCCCTTGAAAGATTTCTGTATCCGTCCTTGGTGCAGCTCCTGCATAGATTGTACAGCAAATTTTTGTAATCTAACAAACATCATTGCAACTGAACTGTAATGATAAAACGTAGATTGACCGTGCTTTTATAGGGAGTGTGTATAAGAAGGGGGTAACGAGAAGCGACATCAGTCAAAGTGCGATGTTATTATAGCCTATAGCGTTCCTCATAAAATGGATTATTCAACACAAAATGAATTTTTCAATTCGAACCCGTACTCCTTGAAATAAGCGTGTTCAAACAGACAAACTCTACAGCTTTATATTATTAGTATAGATTTAGTGATTCATAGTTTAATTTACTCATTATTTGCACAAAGATTTTTTTAAATGAAATAGAAAATATTATTTCTAATTTTTTCACTTTGAAAAAATTAAGTCATCTTGACTATTTTACTTTGCCCCACATCCCCCTACTATATATTGCGAAATTTTATAAACAATTAAAGCTGCCGGGCAAACTCGAGTAGTAAATTAGTATGTGCTAAAAACAACAGTATTAAACTTTAGTTTTATTTTTCAGTGTGTGAAAAAAAATGCTATATTAACTTCGTTTCAAAAATTTTCAAACATAATTCTACAATATGTTTTATCTGCTAAATGTCTTATAAAAGAAATAATCTTACTTTGTTTTGGAATGCATTACTTAAAGTAAATGAGGGTTGTTGTGCTCAAAGGGACACAAAAATACTCGCAAAAGCAGCTTATCAGTAAAAGATAAATTTTAGATGCCTTTGATAGCCACCATAAATCATTCCCTAATCGTCAACAAGCTTTCAAACTGGGTCAGTAGAACATATTTTTCCTGATTTAAAAAAAAAACACTTTCTTTCGTTTTTCTGGGAGAAAATATTGCTATCATTTTAAATATTTATATTTCATAGAAAAAGAAACTTTTGGTGTTTTGAAAGAGGCACTCAACATTCAACAATGTGTTTTTTTTTTTTTTTTTTTTTTTTTTTTTTTTTTTTTTCAGGCTTTTTATCGCAAAATTTATTTTTCTCGATTTTCTGGAAAATAAATTTTGTATTTTGAATACAATGGATACTTTTCGGTTTCAACACCCTTTAGCTCATTATGTTAAAGTTTTTATTATCATATTTTTATTACGCTTGCTCAGCATTATATGGTGCTCCCTCAAGAGTATGGCCCCCCCCCTCCAAAATAATACATACCAAAAGCGAGCCCACATCCTTCAGTAATCTCCACAGGAAGAAATCGCTGGGAGTAAGTTCCGGTGACCAAGTTAATCGACTGCTACACGACAGGTAGCATAAAGTAAGTAGTACGACCACAGAACATTGACTTATCATGCCTTTACCATCCTTTGTTCATGATTTTGCCTCTAATAGTTAAATCATGTGTAGTGGTAGCTGCGAGGGACCTTAGAAAGTTGAATATTCATGTTTTTTCCACAAAGACTCTTAGTAAACCAGTAGAAACAACCAAAAATTGATTTATTCTATTGATTAACTTTTTATCAAACTAAGCCGAGAAATTCCTCTAAAAATTTCGTTAATTCAAAACGTTAGTAAAGATGATGTTGAATTGGGATTTTAATTATATTTTGCACAGTACTATAAAATAGAAAATGATGCAATAGGAAAAAATATCTGTCACATTTTAATATTTAAAATATTACCACATATGTATATGTTTAGACTCATTGGAGCCGAAATAATTCGAACACCCATGAAAAAGATATGGATCATTTCAAGGAAGCAGAACGTTAAGTCACTGAAATATTTAAGAGAAGAAACAACTTTTGGAAACAATTTCCTTTTCTGAATAAAGTGAAAAACTAACGTAGATAAAGCGCAAACTTTCAAGAAAAATACAGCATAATGTAGCTATAAGGTAAAAGAGATTAGTTCTCTATTGAGAGTTTGCTTTAACTACGTAATTTTTCACTTAATTTATATTTTAGCACAAAGCTTATTTGATCTTTTTTGACACAATTTTCTTTTCATACCATTATTGCTAAACTTCATCCTTGCATAGTCGTGTTTAAACGAAATAGCCTGAACAGCCGTTAATTACATTTATACTAATAAGATTGCATTGAATGTAATCAATTACACATTTAACCTTAATTAATTCTTAATTATGTCATTAAAATAATGAAATAATATCTTGACGTCATCGCGTCTTCTTTTTGAATCTGATCACCAATTATTATTTCCACTATTACAAATCAATTATCTGAAATGTTGAAAGTGTTAATGTACAATGTATTTATAGTGTTTTAAAATGTAAACTGAATTCTGAATTGCTGTTCATTTGGTATTTTAATACTAGAGCCTAATATCGCTCCAAGTCATAAAAGTATTATTGACTAAAAAAAGTATTGAAAACTACAAGTATTTGTAAAAGTATTGAGTAATACTCGTACAAATTGTTTAATAAATGCAAAGATTGGGTAATACGCTTTCTATTCTAATAGTTGTATTATACTTTTTTTTTTTGATAAGTTATATTACTGCTGTTTTTTTTTCAGTTTCATGCAGTTACGGTCAGACTTATATTAAATTCAGGTACTTTATCATTTAATATTGAAACTCATAAAATTAGAAAAGAAAAAAATGAACAGGAAGTAGAACAGATAGCCACACGTCCTCCAAGAAATTCATATATAAGTTCAAAATTCAGATAATGTATCGAAAGCCTTCAACAGCCAAATGAAAAATTTGACTTTCATATATAATAATCCATTATTTGATAAAACTTAATGAGAAAACATTTTGAATAGTACGATATATAGAAGAATAAATGAAAAACCGAGAAAAATGTGCAGGTAAAGAAGTACAGTCGGACCTCCATATATCGAAGTAGCAAATTGCCGGGAAAATATTCGATACATAGAAATTTCGATATATGGAAACGATCTTATTTTATCATAAAAATCTCCCAAAACATTAAAATAAAAGCTAATTTTCGTGTATGAAACCCAATTTATAATTTATACGAGTGTCAGATAAAATGAAAGTTGATGATTAAAAAATTAACAGAAATTACTTTTTTACGCCAATCATACATCTTCATATTTTTCGGCAATTCAACTTGATAGCAACATTAGGGAATTTTCGTTTTAACAATGTGATCGAGAGAAAAGTAAAAAAACCAATTTACTTAACTTGAATGATTTTTACTGAAGCTAAGAAGACTAGGAATGATAATCAACAGACAAAAGGGATAATTTGAAAATGATTTTACAATGTTACTGGTTGAGATTTAAAATAAACTTGAGAGAATTTAAGAACTTCAGAACGGAACAACGACTTAACTACACACCCTTCAACCCCAGATTCATTATCAGTTCCGTCGCAACCTTTAGTAAACTTAATTTTCTCCTCTAACCTTCATTTTTCATGAGACACTGTCTAAGTGGAAAAAAAAAACTACGAATGTCTCGAAAAAAAAATTCGATATACAGAGATTTTTTCGATATATAGAGACAGTTTTTCTATGTAATGAATATATAAATTTGTTGGGATTTCGATTTATAGAAAATTTCGATATATAGAAGTTCGATATATGGAGGTTCGACTGTAGTTGTACTACTAAATTCAAATATTTCACTACAGTAGATTATTTCTATTTTTAACACTCTTGCGACCGAACAAAAGTGTTCAGTTTATGAAAGCGTTCATTATAGAGGGAGACTGGATAATGCTTGTGTATTCGCCAGGACCGTCAAAATGTGTTCAGGATATAGGAATGTTCACATTAGGGAGTGTTCAGATAGAGAGAGTTCACTGTACAAGTTTACGACTAACAGCATGCACTAATTTATGGTTAAGGTTTTGTTAGAAAACTCGGGTATAACTGAACAAAACAGTAATTATAAATGTATAAATTATATTTTAGAAACTTTTTTCATAACTAGTGCAGTTGATAGGTTTTAATCGTCGGGGTATTTTTGGACTAACATATTCAGCTTGTTGTTTTTATAACTGAAGTGTAGTTGATAATTTTTAATCGCAGGAATATTTTGGGATTAAATATTCAACATATTGCTTTTAAAAACTAGGAGGTGTCAACATGTCTTACTCGTTGGAATATTTTTGAGGTTACATATTCAGGACATAATTTTCTAGGTGTAGTTGATACGTTTTAGTAGTAGGAATGTTTTTTAGATCAGATAATCAGAATATTATATTTATAACCTGTGTGTAGTTTATACGTTTTAATCGTAGGAGTATTTTGGGATCAAATACTCAGCATATTGCTTTAATAAACTCAGAGGTGTTAACATGTTTTAATCGTTGGAAAATTCTTGAGTCTAAATGTTCAGCACATTATTTTTATAACCTACGAATAGTTGATGCGTCTTAATTGTAGGCGTGTTTTTTACAGCAGATAACCAGAATATTACTTTTATAACCTAGGTGTAGTTGATACGTTTTAGTCGTGGGAATGGTTTTTAGATCCGATAATCAGAATATTATTTCTATAACCTTAGTGTGGTTGATACGCTTTAATCATAGGCATGTTTTTTTAGATCAGATTATGAGAATAATGTTTTTTATAACCAAGGTGTAGTTGATATGTTTTAGTGGTAGGGATGCTTTTTAGATCAGATAATCAGAATATTATTTTTGTAACCTGGGTTTTTAGTTGATACGTTTTAAGCGTGGCCATGTTTTTTAGATCAGATAATCGGAAAATTATTTTAATAACCTAGGTGTAGTTGATGTGTTTTAGTCGAAGGTATGCTTTTTAGATCAGATAATCAAAATAATATTTTTATAACCTGGGTTTAGGTGATATGTTTTACTCGTAGGAATGTTTTTTAGATCAGATAGTCGGAACATTATTTTTTCAACGAAGGTGTAGTTCATACGCTTTAGTTGTAAGCATGTTTTTTAGATCAGATAATCAAAATATTATTTCTATAACTTAAGAGTAGCCGATAGATTTCAATCGTAGGAATATTTTTGGGAGTAAATATTCAACAAATCATAACAATTCCATCTCAAAGGATCTTTAAACTGCTTGGCATGACAGTATTCGAACAACATTCCCACCCCAAAACACGGGGCACGTCAGTTCGAACCACCATATGCGCATCTGTGATCACGTGCAGCAAAGAACACGGGGCTTACCTGTCTGTCCTTTTCCGAGGGTCTTCTCTATCCGGTAGGGCCCCACGTACTGGTAATGGTGGCCCTCTCCGCCCACCACAGTGGACCCTTGTGACGTCATGAGGGGGCCCCTCACTTTCCTGGCACTGTCTTACGATGCCATCGTGGTAATCCGTGGGTGGCACTGGCAGGCTGGCACCAACGCCATACTCTTTTGCGGATCGATAGCGCTGTGGTTCTCGGTCTCCGGCAGGGAGGAGGATTTGAAGTGAAGAGCTAGGCGCCGGCCCCATTCAGATCTGCGGGGCGAAGAGAGATGGGATAGGGTTACCGGAGTGGCCGGATTTGGCTGGGTTTCTGGCGAGGTCCATCGCGCCAATTTCGAGCGGAAACGGGAGAAGGAGCTCCGCTTTTCATCATCTGATTAGAATTTCAAATCGCTTTATTAATTAGCTGAATACATACTGTGTGCATCAATATAGAGGTATCGTCGCTAGGGGCAAAAAGGGGGTTTTATTTCCCCGATGTGGAGGAAAAAATGAGTTAAATAGGGAGGAAAAAAATACATTTATGGGGGTAAATGCAATCGATTTTAGAAATTTAAAATTGTAGACCTTAAAGTTTATTAGAATAAGGAATGTATATTAATTCTGGAATGCCACTTTTCCTTTATAGTCTATTAGTTCAACGTTTTAATTTACAAAATCGTTTAAATTTAAAATCGTTTCAATTTAAAAAGTTGTAGTGATTTTTTTTTAAACTAAATATTTAGATCCCAAAGTTTCTTAGAAGAAGGAATGAAAAAAAAAGCAAAAAATATGAAACTCAATTTTTTGCGTTTTCATAGAGGATTAAGCTTTTGCTTTCAATTTCAAGTAAAACGATTCCTTTTCAAAAGTTACAATGATTTTTCAAACTAAAATTTCTTAGAAGAAGGAATATGGGAAAAAATATATATTTTTTAATGTATTGATTCTTTAACCCTAATTTTCCTTTATATGGACCATTAATCCTTTGTTTGAATTCCAAATATATCATTTCACTTTTTAAAAAATACAGTGCTATTTAAAACTAAATGTTAAGAGCTCAAAGTTTCATAAAAGAGGGCATATGGGGGAAAATGCATGAGTTCTGATTCATAGCTTTTCCTTTTTGTAGATCATTACTCCTTCCCTTTAAATTTTAAATAAATCGTTTAATTTAAAAAGTTTAAAAGATTTTGTTAAACTAAATATTTAGATCTAGAAGTTTCTTTGAAGAAGTAATGTGAAATATATGTGTATGTATCATTCCTAAAACACTACTTTTTTCATATACCATTAATCTTTTGTTTTGAATGACAAATAAATAGTTTCATTTTAAAAGTTGCAGTTTTTTTTTTTTTTTTTTTAATTAAACCTTCAGATCTTGAAGTTTCTCAGAAGAAATAATGTGAAAAAAAAAAAGAAAGAAAGAAGTTCCAAAACGCTATTTTTCCGTTGTCATAGACCATTAATTATACGTTTAAAATTAACCAAACGTTTTCACTTTTAAAAAAATTTAAAAAATTACTTTGATGTTTTTAACTGAATTCTCAACGGAAGTTCACTAACTACTAGGTATTGTACTAATCGCCAGATATAGAATTTTAACTAAACTCTATACAAATAATAAAACAGAGAAGCCAAAACAAAATTTCTTGAGCCTAAATTTTGAACTGAACAATTTCGGTTAAGGACTGGAAGTGCAATTTGCATATTATTGGACCTGACTATTTTCATGATTTTTTTTATTATATTCGATAACATTTAAGCAGCTAAGCCCATAAAAAACTGCCCATTAAAAAACATTTTCTAAACATTTCATTTTTCAAACATGTTAATAAGTACCAAAACTACAACTTTTCAATTGAGTTATTTATTTATTTCCACAAAACACAATGTTTTTTACCTTTTTGAATACGTTCAACTCAATATAGAAATACTTAACGAAATTAATATCTTAAAAGCAAATGAAACTCTTGAAAATGATTTAAAAGACAAATGCGGGAATAGAATTTGACAAAGTTAGTCTACCCCCCCCCCCTGCCTCCGTTTCTGATTATTTCAATTTTCACTTACAATTACTTGATCATGTGAGATTCGGCAATTAAATGCTGTTTTAAAAGTTGAAGTTATTGTTCAATATTAAGTAATGATAATTTCAAAAAATGCACAGAAATTCTAAAGGGAATTAATTACAATTTACATGGATTTTGCTCATTCATGAGCATGTACTAAAAGGAAGAAAAGCTACATTTATCACGATTAATATTTAGCTGATAAAATTTACACATTGTTATGATCAGGGGCGAATACAGAATTCAATTTGGGGGGGGGGGGGTTCATGCTGAAAAATACACCCTCCCTCCTTTTCTGCTCCATAAACGAACCTATAGTTTTGGGTCCGAAAAAATTTCTGAATCTTTTTTGATGTCAATAAAAAGCATCGAATCGGTAAGGAATTAGGCACAAAGTAGGGCATTAACGTTACTAATTTATTCCATAAGCAATGAAAAGAAATATTACTTCAAATATTTACTTTCAAAAATAAATTATTAATTGAAAATATCACTGAAATTGTTTACATTTTATTCATTAAGTGTTTGAACACAGTATGCACGGATAATATTGTCAAAGTTTTAGTTGGGTCATGACCGCCATGACCCTCCGCTTTTATCCGCCGCTGACCTTAATTAAACATTTCGGTGCTAAAATTTATTTCAAATGTGTTGTCACTGAACAATGTTTTTATTGAAGGAAAGAAATTTAATTCATACTTTTACGCTTTCGTACCTCACAGTATTAGGTAAAAAATATTAATGAGCAATAGAGTCGAATAATGAGCAATACTCGCTTCTACCGAGCGCAAATGGACCACGATATTTGCTCGTTATAACCGAGTGCTCGTAACAAAACGAGTTCGTGAAAAATCCATAAAAATTCATAATGGAAGCTTTTTTTCTCTCTTCAAAAACTGTACAGTACCAAAAAAGTTTGTTACTTTGCTTTGAACTGTGTGAATGTCTCTTGCGTTATTGTTCTTGACGAATACACATATACACACAATACAAGAATAATTTTTAAATGTTTCTTTTCTCCACAAATTAAAAAAAAAATGCTGTCACCTCTTATTCTCCGGATTTATGATTTGTCTCCAACTTTACTTAACTGCGGAATGTTACCAAAAAACGAGCTGATGACATCACGTGACTTCCTTTTACTCCACTTTAATGTCATTTTCCCATTATTGGTGATTTTAATGTGATTCAATAGTTTACTCTCTAAATATCACCAACAGTGGCCAAATTAAAACCAGATTTTTTTAAAAACGCCAAACTTGGCGACCAAAAAACTGGTGATATATCGCCAAGTGTCCGCCAAATTGTAACACCACTTGAGTTTACATCGAAATTAACAATGATTTCTCTCCAAAAAGGGGCAAAAGACCCCCTTAGAAAACACCCGAATGCAACCAAAAGAGGAGTTGCACAACTAGACCCCACTAGGAGTCTACGAACCAAATTTCAACTTTCTAGGACATACCGTTCTTGATTTATGCGACATACATACGTACATACAGACGTCACGAGAAAAGTCGTTGTAATTAACTCGGGAATCGTCAAAATGGATATTTCCCGTGTCTGTACGTTCTTAGGCACTTATCCACGTGTGGTCGAGTCGAAAAAAAAAAACCCTCATCATTCATTCGGGGGTGAGTAAAATGGAAATTAAGATCGATTTTTGAGTGAAAATTTTTTCGCGAATACAATACTACCTTTTTTTTGTAAAAAGGAAGTAAAAAGGATAAGCTGAGCTGGAAGTCAATTGAAATTTAATGAATCAGACAGATATTGCTCGCTTTAAGATGGGTTTGCTCGTTCAAGCGAGTTATGCTCCCATAGACTTACCATTGTACCAACCAATTATCTCCGATTTCCTCGCTAAATCGGGTTATTATTAAATCAGGGCTCATTATAAACGAGTTCAACTGTATCAATCTGTTTATAAATAATGAGAAATAAGCAAAGTTACATTTATTTGAATAAAAATATTTAATCGTTATTCATTACTCTAAATATGTTGTCACTAAATTATGCAGTAACTATACAATAAATGTTAAGTTCAGAATTTTAATCTTTCTCACATCACGGTATTAAACGAAAATACCTATACTACCACTAAATTATGCAGTAACTGTACAATAAATGCTAAGTTCAGAATTTTAATCCTTCTCACATCACCGTACTAGACAAAAATATTTATGTTGTCACTAAATTATGCAGTAACTATACAATAAATGCTTAGATCAGAGTTTTAATCTTTCTCACATCACCGTACTAGACAAAAATATTTATGTTGTCACTAAATTATGCAGTAACTATACATATACAATAAATGTTAAGTTCAGAGTTTTAATCCTTCTCACATCACCGTACTAGACAAAAATATTTATGTTATCACTAAATTATGCAGTAACTATACAATAAATGCTTAGTTCAGAGTTTTAATCTTCCTCACAATCACCGTACTAGACAAAAATATTTATGGATTTTCTTTTTTTCTTCGCGCATCGAATTAGCTTTCGATCGAGACAATAATTGCTCTTTATCTTTCATAAACACCATTTATTACCATCATAAACTCTGTAACGTGGGATCCACCCTAGTTTCTTCTAAACCAGTCACGTGATGCGTTAGAGGACAAATCACTAATAAATGTCATTGATGAAACTTGGGGTATCGATTTTTCCTCAGGAGGACTTTTTTACGTCCGAGAAGGTTCAACGCAGTGATCATGAAGGTCAAGAAGGACGAATTTTCAAGGTCAGAACTGAGGGAATTTCTTTTGCGTAAGTGGTTGTTGAAGATGATGACCAGTGACTTTTTTTTATGTGCGATTAAATTAAATTATTAAAATTCATCGTTGGGGAATGTGGAGCAAAGTGAAATAGTTAAGATAACTTGATTCTTTTCAAAATGAACAAATTGTAAATTTGTTTTGAAAAATTACGGTACGTAATAAAAGAACAAAGTATTTTATAATAAAACTTGCTTTAAAACATTATTTTAAATTTTTGACTGTAAATTTGTACCTTTAAAAAAAAGTGGAAAATTTTCACTTTTTTTTACGGAGCAAAGTGAAAGAATAAGGTATTTTTCTAATGTGATATTTCTTATTTAGTTTTTGAAAACCTTTTTGATCAAATGAGTGAGCCAATAAAAAACATTAATGTTTCAATTAATAGGGAAAGAAACAATAAAAAACTAATTAATTTTTCAGGAAAAATAAATGAGTGAATAAATAGTGAATTAATAAAAAGAATAAGTGGAGGAATGAATAAAGAAATAAATGGAATATTAAATGAAATAATAAATCATAAATTAATTATTAAATGAATACATAAGTGATTCAGTAAATGATTGATCAAGTAAATAAAATGAACTATTTAACTTTGTCCCGCACGCACTTGACATTTTCAATAAAAAAATGAGCTTGTAATTAATTAATTATATACTGCATTGAATATTTGTATGTCTCAGATAGTATTTTAAATGTGAGTAACGAGAACTGGATCGCACTTAATGATAGCAAACATAATTTTTGTCTTTCAACAAAATTTTGCAATCTTTGAAAAAATTTTGTATTATCATAGGCTTTGATCTTCTGGAACAACTTTTTCCTCAATAGAATTGACTACATGTGTTTCTACGTAGTTAAAATGTTACCAAATAGTGCTAAAATCATAGTAAATATTTCACCATTTTACTTCGCTCACTATTTCACACTGTCCCACTTTCCCCCATTTCAAAATTTTGGTCTTCTTTTTAAAGCATAACTCTCCCAAATAACCGTTTAAAATTTATTTTTTTACAAAAGTAGTTTGCTAATTATGCAAGGAGAAATTCAGACAATACTCGTCTTTAAAAAAATGTTTCAAAGAAAATCTTTCCGAGATTTAAATGGCTCTAATAAACGAAATTCAAATAATTTCCCATGATTTTTTTTTTAAATATTGAATTCGAGAAACATTCTATGCCTAGTTATTTTCAGAATGATTCAATTATCCATATTTAAAATTAGAAAAAAATAACTAGTTTAGAATTGTATGTTAGCAAAATACATTAAATTTCCCTAAAACACCAATAATGATTACAGCACGGAACCAAAAATACAATTACGGGTCGGGTATTTTTTTAAAAATGATACCGGAATGATACCGATAAATACCGGAGTTAGAACTTTTCAAAATAGGAATGAAAGCCTTCTTTTTTTTTTTTTGCATTTTATATTTCATAATTTTTTGAAAAAAAAAAATGCATAAACTGTAAGAAAATATAAAAACTTTCATTATGAGAAAATATAAAATGAAGGAAACCAAGTATGTAGTAACAATTACAGTATACTAATAATTTATAACATTAAAAGTAAAAGTGTAAATGTAAAAACTAACCATTAGAGTGAAGGAACAAAGCGTATAGCATTACTATTAAGAAAAAAATAGGTATCACTTGAATTTTTTCACTTTTATTTGTACGAAAATGTGTTTTACCCCAATATGATGAAATTATCACACTTTTATTTGTTGATGCTGTATTAATTCGCATTTTTAAAGCCAAATTTTGACATTAAATGATTGATTTTGATACTGTTTCATCGATTAAAAAAGAAAATACGCATTTAAAATAGCTAAGTTAAATTAAAAACTTTAATTTTAAGCTATTTTCGAAAATACTGGTATTTTAATTTATCAAATATACTAGTTTTCCGAAATTTCAAAAGGATTTTAATGTAAGCTACCGGTTGGTGTTTTCATTTTAAAATTGATTGACAATTAATTTGATTTTATAGAAAAAGTACAAAGCCTTATTTTATTTTATTTTTTATATTTTAAACTAAATTACAAAAGACAACATCAGATATTAGTCAGTAAAACGGCAGTAGTTAAAACATTGAAATAATTTGACACTATTTTATAGAATTATCAACTTTGCGAATATGACAAATTCATTTTTTTCCCATGATTCTAAATATAATTTAAAATAATTGATTAAATTTTCTTAATTTTTTACCACCTGAAAGAAGTGTTTATTATCCCTTATGAGAGAAAAAAAAATTATGCTTCTTCTAAAACATTTTTTTTAACTTAAAAGTTGTAGTAGTTTTTTCGTAACTTCAGAAACAAAAATCTTACTTTTCAAATTTCGAGTCCTGCCGGATTTCCGAACGCCGATTTTCGGGTCCCGTAATCGCTTGATTTAAGAAATACCTACTTTTATTTTTAAAATCCCTTTCATACTCTTGACGTTGAAACTATTTCTGCCAAATCTTCATAATTTTACGCATGTCTCCCTCATTTTCAGCTTTCAATGTTGACAGCTTGGTAAATGTTTTTTTTTTTTTTTTGATATTTTTAAAGTACAAAACATATCAGCTGCATCCAAAGCAGTAAATCATTTATTTACTTATTTATTTTACACTTTCTTCAACATCATTCCTTTTAACTGGATGAAATTTGAATTGAGAAATAAATCAGTTGTTGCAAATTTGCATATCCATGTTGTGAAACAAGCCATTTAACACGAACTCCACAAAAGTAACCCTATAGTTCCTTTTCAAAATGAAGCAACTATTTTTCCTTCACTTACGTTTGCATCAAATTATCTGTATTAAATTCAGAAATCGAAGAATGTAAATGTATATTTAATTTGCATAATTATTTTGATATATTAATACGATAAACGTTATAATTTTAGTGAAAAAAAAATTTTAAATGTGATTTAAGGTTTAATGTGTGAATATCAAATTTAAAAATACTGAAAAATGTGTGTAACTATTAATGCTTCAAAACGTTTCGAATAAGAAAAGAACCTGCAAAAATATGGGGAAATCAATACTCTGCGTAATGGTGTTGTTTCTATCAGTCGAAAGTACTACTTTAAGTCACTTAAGTTGGTAGAATGAACGAAAAAAATAACATGGAGCGAGGAAAATCTTTTATTTTCAAAACGGTTAATTTTTAATTAATTTTTCTTAAATCTCCGATTTTTTAAAAAAGGCGTGGTTTTTATGACGTCACAAGTGATGAACTTTGGCGAGCACTCTTTTTGGCGCACTGAATGTTTACGATTGCTGCCTACCGCGTTTCCAGGTTAAGATAATTCAGAAGAGTATTAAATATTGCGCTCTACGCTTGCTATCAACCATATCATTGCCAGCACATGTGAATAATGAAGCGAATTAAATATTGTGCTCTACGCTAATGGCATCAATGAATGGCATTTCGTCACTTGTGATGTCATGTGCAGAAACGTAAAGAAGTAAATTAAATCTGCGCAGCGATTAAAATATTTTTAAAAATATTAAAATTTGTCAAATTATTTAAAACAAGGTCGAATCCTATGTTTTTAAGCATGCTCTTGCAGGAAAAAATACTTTTAAAATTTCGTAGACGACCCCGTTCTTTATCTTAACATTTTTAGCAATTTTTAGTGGCTCTACAGGTTAGTTATTTTATTTTCAGATCTAAAAATGCTGATGCAATAAATACCTTATTTAAATTTTCTTTCGTAAAAATAAATTCAAACTAAAACGATTGATTTTTTTTACTATCAAACTTTAAGAAACTTAAAGTATAAATTTAATACAAAAACTTCACGAATGAACATCACGAATCAAAAATTACAAATAACGATAATATTTTTTTGATACGATAGTAATACTTAAAACATTTAATCTTCAAAATTTGTTATAAAATCGATGTTTTTCACAAATCTCCACCTCCGTAATCAAAGAAATGTTGGCTTTGCCGCAAAGACGCAGGGCTAACCAGAAAACGTGTTCTACAGACTCGTTTTCGCGTTCGCAACACATTTCGTTATTAAAATCGATAACTCGCCAAACATTGGAAGCCGCGCTGTTGTTGCAATGGCAGACGACAGGCAGTCTGGTGCTGCACTCTATCGCAGCGACATCTATAGGAAATCACCATTTGTCATTTGATGAGAAACCGTACGCACTTTTACCGCTCTATAAAACTGTTCTCAGCCGCATTGTCGAATGGCAAGGACCCCATCGTTTGGGATTAAAGGTTCCATAAATACGAAATAACTTCTAAAAGTAGGAAGTAAAAGTTGTTTTATGTCAACGAATCAAGAGATTTTTTTTTTTAAGTCGGACGTCTATCATTGGTATTCTTTGGATTCTTGAACTAAAATTTAAAAACTTCGCTTTAAAACGTTATTTTTTATTTATTTTTTTCGGTTTTTATGTCTTTTGCTTTAAGTATTGGTTTATTTTGGTAAATTTATTTTTTAATTTGGTTAACTAACAAAAAAAAGCGAGTTAAAAGACAGAATAAAAAAGAAATGTAATAATATTTGTGTGGACGTAGTAGGAATCAAACCTGTGTCGAGATCAAAATATCGTTAGTCTGTTTAGTTAAAAGTATTTACTTATTTATTGATTATTCCTTTCACAAGTGTCTCAAATACTAATTGTTTAAGTAAATTTAATTTTCTTAATATCGTGTTTTAGTTCGTTTTAGTAGGACAAGGAGTCATATCACACAATGAATTCCCACCTCCATTACCTAAACACAAAATGCCATTCCTCATTAACACGTGGCAGTAATGACATCAAATTTTATTTTCCATGATACAAGGGAGCCCCATTGTTTAATTTTCAGCCATTGTTGAAGTTGTGAGGTTTTTGTTGAAAAACATAAAGATAGATTTTGCTTCAAAAACTTAGTGTGGTTATTCTGGCTTCTCACCTTCGTGAACTTGAATTTCAAGGAAATAAATTAATGTAAAAAAAGATGTGAACATATTTTCATAAAACATGTGCAGATTGTAGCAACGAAGAAAAAAAAATCCCTGAAAAATGCATCTATTAGGCCTATATTAATGGAAAATTCCTTACCTCTGTGACAGACCGTATCAATGTCATTATTTCTGAGGTGAAAATAAATGATGGAGGAGAAATACATCAATAATAGGCATTCTACCAATAATATAAATTGCCAGTATATCCTCAAATTTACTAAATACCGTAAACGCGGGCTACTTTGGCCTTAGGGTCTTTCTTTGGCCCAAATGGATAAAAAGATATAACATCCTCTGTCAACCTTCAGGGCGCAATTTTTTCAACATATTTTGACAGATATATTAAATGAATCGATTATTTCAGAAAGGGCATAAGTCCAACTGATGCAACTTTTCAGGAATCAATAAAAAGTGACTATTTCATTCAGAAATGAATTAAATTCTACGAAAATTTTTATGACTTATCTAACTACAAGTGGGATCATTACCTCATCTTAAATTACGTTTCATTTTGTCATTGGAATTATTTATTATTTATTTATTTTTTTTAATTTGGACTTATGCCCTTTCTGCAATAAATATCCTGAAAGACTAGTTTACAGTGATGAAAATGTGAATCAAGTGAAACAGATTTGTTTCAAACTGCTTTATGATACTAAAAAATAATGTAAAAAAGTGACAGAAATAATTAGTGAAGTCCGTACCGTAAATGCGGAGCTACTTTGACCTTAGGGTCCTTCTTTGGCCCAAATGGATAAAAAGATACAACGTCCTCTGTCCACCTTCAGTACGCAATTTTTTCAACGTATTTTGACAGATATTACTGGAGAGCACTCAATTATGTATAGCAAGCAGCTCTATAGCTCTGCTCAAGAAGCTACACTAGTGGTTCTGCATTCCTTGTGCTAACATGTGCCTTCCTAACCTCAGGGCCTGATTACCGCACAGGCCGCCTGGGCCTGGGGCCCCCTCTTCCTAAGGGGCCCCAAATTACTTAAAGAATTATGCATAGCATTACAACTGTGCAAAAAATACACATATTTTTAAAATAATAGCCTTCAGGGGGCCTCCAAATTATTGTGAGCCTTGGGCCTCACTTTTAGTTAGTCGGGCCTTGCCTAACCTCTCAAACTTCTCCATGTAGAAACAGTTCTACAACAGCTAAGAGTTTAAGTACCTATTTACGAGCACTATTTAATACTCTATGCCGTAGTGTAGTTGTACTTCTCATTTCTGTTTAGATTTTTTTTTAATTGACAATGACAACATATCTCTTTACCTAAAACTTACGACCTACTTTGGCTCAACATAAAATTTTGAAAAACTCCGCAACAGAGATTTGGAAAAGTAAAGAATAGCTAAAATTAAGACTCTAAACAGGTAAAACACAAGAAAAAACCTGGAATTCTGGGCAACGGATAAATAGAGATTGCAGACTATATTCCTCAGGGCTCAGTTACATGTCTTTCATTATGGAAGATGAAGTGGAATTAAATGTTGCAGAAGGTTTAGAAAAAGGTTTACCCAGTGGCATCTACATATAATAAATATTGTTAAATTTGTAGGAAAGTTTATGCAATTTTATTATTGTAGAATGGAATGAGCTCAGGTTTCCAAAGAGAGCTGTCGATGCGAGAGAAGAAGGAGCGAATGTTGAGAGCATGGAATGCACCAAAAAGTTTTGGAAGTGACCAAAAATTTAAAATCCTTTGTTTTACAAAGGGTGTTGTCTTAATAAAATTATTCAACCTCCAAAACTGATGAAAAGATGAATGTTCTCCTTCGGTAATATATGAACACAATAGGTTGTCCCTCAAAAAATGAAAGTCAATTTTTCAAGTCGCATACACTCTTGTATTTTTCCTCTTGTGTCAAAACAATAGTGAAAAAAAGTTTCATATAATTTGCACAAGGGCAACCCGTGCCGACTTTCACCTGAAAGTATAAAACAGTATTTGTATGCTAGGCCAAATCGCAAAAAAAAAAAAAAAAAAAAAAAAAAAAAAAAACCGTTTTTTAGAAACTTGAAATTTCTGTTGGGAAACGTTGCCCCTGTACCAAACACCCCACATGTACCACAAGAACATTTATTCAAATTTAAAAAAAAATTAGATATGCCACACTTGACCTAAAATTTATAATTTTATTTAAAAAATTGATTTTTTTTTCAGTTATCTTTTAAAAAATTACATATAAATTTAAATAGAATATCAAGTTCAAAAATTAATAACGAACACATTTACAGATCAACAATTACAAACGAATAATAAAAAAATAATATATTTTAAATGAAAAATTTAACTCAACCTGGAAAAAAACCAGATCTTTGAGTACTATGTGGGAGACTTAAAAATTGCAGGAAAACAAACGTTTCTATTTTAACGCTAATTACCTACTTTTCTGTTTATATTTTTCAGCTTGATAATTTCGTAAAATCTTACATTTCTGAAAATATGTATCAAAAACTTAATTTTTTGAAGAAAATTATAAGTGTTAGGCACGTGTGGGATATCTAAATGGTTTTTAATTTGAATAAATGCTTTTGTGGTGCATATGTGGGTATAGGAGCAACGTTTTATCAACAGAAATTTTGAGTTTCTAAAAAAACATTTTATTTCAATTTGGCCTAGCATTACACAAGTGCTGATTCACACCTTCAGATATAATCGGCACCTGCTGCCGTTGTTCAAATTATGATTTTTTTTTTTTTTTTAATGTAAAAGGATAAAATATAAAAGAGTGTGCGACTTGAAAAATCAACTTTCGATTTTTTTTTGGGGGGGGGGAGGATCCTGATACACACACCGTAAGAGAATTTAACAAAAAAGATTGATAAATTAGCTCATCAGAAGACATTAAGAAAAATGTTCGTTATCATACTCTACACACTGTAATGCTCGTATTTATTGTAAGTAATCCAGAACAGTTCAATTTCATCCTTTTCTATAACATTTTAAGTAATTTCTTTTTATTTGGTGAATACTGTCAAAAATTTAAGCCTCGCTAAAATATTTTCGTTTTTTAATCTTCGGTCAGTTCATATAAAATTCACCAAATTTTCAACTCGCGAAATCACCGATATCTTTATTTTCGCGAAAATAAGTGCTTTTTGCAATATGAATATTGGTGAAATATGAAAATTACAACGGCAAAAAAACTAATGGCGTCAAACAGATAGAACGTATGGCGTCAAAATGAAATGCCTGAGGTCAGCTCGTATTTTTATGAGTCTTATTTCTCATTGCATCCGCTGATGTACTTGTGTAAAATTTAAGCCAATCAAATTCGTTTGAACCTTTTTTTTTTTTTTTTGTTTGTTTGTTTGTTTGTTTTCAGTTTATTTAAAAGTAGTTTCCAGAAATCGCTACAAACTACTATTTTTTGTAGTTAACTACTCACTACACTACTTTTTTAAAAAAGTAGTGCGCTACACTACAAACTACTCAAAAATGTAGCTACTACAGTAGCGTCGCTACTTGTAGCGCGCTACTTCCAACCACTGCTCTAGTTAGTTCTACAGCGATTTTAAATAGAGAAAATACTTTGGGCCAAAGTAACCCAAACGCAAGGGTAACATTGGCCCAAATAAAAAACACTATTAAAGGGTAAAAATACTTGGAAATAAACTGATCACTATTCAAAATTTTAATTAAGAGACCTCTAGATGTGTAAAACAAGTTTCCACAGCTTGGAAATTTGAACAGTTATAAAATTATTGTGTGTAAGAAAAGTATGAGAAAGTTTAAAATCTGGGCCAAAGTAGCCCGCGTTGAAGGTACTATTTTTTAACATACATTTGAAACTACTAATTCAGCCGTACTTGAATTAAGAGAGCTTAATACTATATTCTCACTAATCATTAAAATAGCTGATTGTTTGCACAATTAACAAAATTACTACTTTAATATTTATTAAACTGGCCTCGATTTTTAAATATTTTTATTTTATTTCTATGAACAAGGCATTTTTTCATTTTTTTTTATTTATGAGTAACTTATTTGGAACTAAGCTGGGCCATTGTTTATGGTTACTTCTAGTAGATAGCACTTTCATGTAAGAACGAAAAAAAAGAAAATAAGGTTTCAAAATTGAAAAATATTTGCGTTCAGAGTTACGTTTTCTGGAGAATGACCCATATACAGTTGAATCTCTGTTTAACGGCTTTCTCTAATTAACGACGGCTTCTCCCGGTCCAAGATGGTCCACTATATTGTTAAAAGCATTCTATTTAAGGACGATTTTTTGTGGTCCCTTGAAAGTCGTTAAACAGAGAGCCAAATGTATCTGTAATGTCCATGAGGAATGGTCAGTTTTAGCAGGGGTATATTTTGCATCGGAAAAAAAGTGCAAAACGAGGCACCCTAGTGTGTAGGTTGACACATGCCCGTCTTGTCCCATCTTTCCATATTGTGGGAGTGGGGGCAGCAGGGTGGTTCGAAAGAACTTTTTTCAGCTAGAGCCCAGGACACCCCCTATTTTTTTTTAGACTTACTAATAGTATTAGAAGATTTACCTTCTTACTCAAATTTTAAGAAGGTGCTCAATGACCCCTCAATTTAACATTAGCCGTAGCATAGAAAATGTCAAATTTAGAAACATTTAATTTCCCCAGATGGGGGCTTTTTTTTTTTTTTTTTTTTGTAGAGAATCATTTTATTAAAGACAAATTTGTGCTTCTTCTAACGTTGTTTTGTCTTACTTTACTGTTCAGCACAAAGGTATTTATTTATCTTATTTTGTCGCTTTCTCAGTCTTTAAAAGCTTTAAAAGGGATTTACTGCTTATTGTATAGAACTCGGTTCTTTGTATATGAATTCATTTTTCTTGGTATCATGCATTCTAATGGTTGTATAAGAGGAGTAGGGTGGTTCAAAAAACACTTTTTTCAGCTAGAGCCCAGGACACCCCCTATTTTTTTTTAGACTTACTAATAGTATTAGAAGATTTACCTTCTTACTCAAATTTTAAGAAGGTGCTCAATGACCCCTCAATTTAACATTAGCTGTAGCATAGAAAATGTCAAATTTAGAAACATTTAATTTCCTCAGATGGGGGCTTTTTTTTTTTTTTTTTTTTTGCAGAGAATCATTTTATTAGAGCTTATTTTGTCGCTTTCTCAGTCTTAAAAGGGATTCACTGCTTATTGTATAGAACTCGGTTCTTTGTATATGAATTCATTTTTCTTGGTGTCATGCATTCTAATGGTTGTATAAGAGGAGTAGGGTGGTTCAAAAAACACTTTTTTCAGCTAGAGCCCAGGACACCCCTATTTTTTTTAGACTTACTAATAGTATTAGAAGATTTACCTTCTTACTCAAATTTTAAGAAGGTGCTCAATGACCCCTCAATTTAACATTAGCTGTAGCATAGAAAATGTCAAATTTAGAAACATTTAATTTCCTCAGATGGGGGCTTTTTTTTTTTTTTTTTTTGCAGAGAATCATTTTATTAGAGCTTATTTTGTCGCTTTCTCAGTCTTAAAAGGGATTCACTGCTTATTGTATAGAACTCGGTTCTTTGTATATGAATTCATTTTTCTTGGTGTCATGCATTCTAATGGTTGTATAAGAGGAGTAGGGTGGTTCAAAAAACACTTTTTTCAGCTAGAGCCCAGGACACCCCTATTTTTTTTTAGACTTACTAATAGTATTAGAAGATTTACCTTCTTACTCAAATTTTAAGAAGGTGCTCAATGACCCCTCAATTTAACATTAGCTGTAGCATAGAAAATGTCAAATTTAGAAACATTTAATTTCCTCAGATGGGGGCTTTTTTTTTTTTTTTTTTTGCAGAGAATCATTTTATTAGAGCTTATTTTGTCGCTTTCTCAGTCTTAAAAGGGATTCACTGCTTATTGTATAGAACTCGGTTCTTTGTATATGAATTCATTTTTCTTGGTGTCATGCATTCTAATGGTTGTATAAGAGGAGTAGGGTGGTTCAAAAAACACTTTTTTCAGCTAGAGCCCAGGACACCCCTATTTTTTTTAGACTTACTAATAGTATTAGAAGATTTACCTTCTTACTCAAATTTTAAGAAGGTGCTCAATGACCCCTCAATTTAACATTAGCTGTAGCATAGAAAATGTCAAATTTAGAAACATTTAATTTCCTCAGATGGGGGCTTTTTTTTTTTTTTTTTGCAGAGAATCATTTTATTAGAGCTTATTTTGTCGCTTTCTCAGTCTTAAAAGGGATTCACTGCTTATTGTATAGAACTCGGTTCTTTGTATATGAATTCATTTTTCTTGGTGTCATGCATTCTAATGGTTGTATAAGAGGAGTAGGGTGGTTCAAAAAACACTTTTTTCAGCTAGAGCCCAGGACACCCCTATTTTTTTTAGACTTACTAATAGTATTAGAAGATTTACCTTCTTACTCAAATTTTAAGAAGGTGCTCAATGACCCCTCAATTTAACATTAGCTGTAGCATAGAAAATGTCAAATTTAGAAACATTTAATTTCCTCAGATGGGGGCTTTTTTTTTTTTTTTTTTTGCAGAGAATCATTTTATTAGAGCTTATTTTGTCGCTTTCTCAGTCTTAAAAGGGATTCACTGCTTATTGTATAGAACTCGGTTCTTTGTATATGAATTCATTTTTCTTGGTGTCATGCATTCTAATGGTTGTATAAGAGGAGTAGGGTGGTTCAAAAAACACTTTTTTCAGCTAGAGCCCAGGAC